>NC_135478.1:73767931-74095156 GCF_052094955.1 Ictidomys tridecemlineatus | reverse complement strand
TCTAATAATAGTTGCATTGCCTGTTAGAAATAGGTAATTCCAATTCTCCATGATTAAAAAAAAATGAATCATCATCTGGGAGTACAATAACAATTTAATCACAAACAAATATTATTGCTTTTAAATAAATCTTCATTGCTCTCTTTTGGAAATAAAAATTTAGTGTTTTTAATATAGGAAGAATCTGCGGAATGGCGGCAATTTCAAGCTGATCTCCAGACCGCAGTAGTCATTGCAAATGACATTAAATCTGAAGCCCAAGAGGAGATTGGTGATCTGAAGCGCCGGTTACATGAGGCTCAAGAAAAAAATGAGAAACTCACAAAAGAATTGGAGGAAATAAAGTCACGCAAGTATGTTCTGAGAAAACTGTTGTGTTCTATGTTTCAGTAGAAAGAACATTTAAATCCCAGTTTTTTTTTAAAGATGTTGACAGACCTTTATTTAATTTATTTATGTGTGATGCGGAGAATTAAACCCAGTGCCTCACACATGCCAGGCAATGCACTACTAATGAGCCACAGTCCCAGCCTTAAATCCCAATTTTGTGACATGGTATTATGGAAAGAACATGAGAGTTGACACTATTGAGTTTAGATCTAATGGAAATTAATTTTTCTGGGCCCTTATTTATGATACCTGTAAAATAACAGTTTATATGAATCTTTCAGTGTTGTTGTCTATGTTGATCAATTATCAGTGACTCTGGAGAAAACCATAGTTGTGTCAACTTAGGGTACAATATAATTCTTCTTTTCCCTAGTCCCATGATCTGGCCCTGTTATTTTTCTTCAGACTATAGTCTTGTGACTAGATAGACTAGGTTCCTGACAAGTTCTGCCTCTTAACTAGCTATGATCTTGATCAGCCACCTTAACTCTGCTTAGCCTTAGTTTTTTTTATCTTTAAAATGGTGGCAATATTCTGCTTTGCAGTATTGATGTAATGAGTAAATGAGATAATGCCTGCAAAGTGCTCAGGGCAATGAGCTACAGCCTCTTCAGCTAGTATTTTTGGAAACCCAAGTAAAGAATGCAAAGTAACTTTCTATCACTCACTCGAGGAATTTTCACTTGTTCTTTTCTGTAACTGCATGAATGTCCATAGTAATGTTGTTTTTCCTCCATGCAACAAACGTGGATCATTGGAAACCTATAAAAATTATTGGATGAGGTAGCATCTGTGATGTGCTCTGAGCTCTGCAGTAAGATTCCACCTGAGTGGGGGGATAGTAATTTTGTATGTGAGATTATTGTTTAAAATTTATTACTTATTTTGAATGATTTTTATAGGAAAATAATTTTTTAAAAACAGCATATTTTTGGAAATCTATGTTATTTTATTATTACCTAGCCCTAGTGTATCGCCCAAAGACAAGTATTTTTAAGAATCTTTCACTGGCTTAAACAGTTTGAAATGAAGCATCGGATATGGTTTCTCCACTGGTATAAAACTTGTATTGCATTGCTTTTTTTCCTTCCATATGCTGTTAAAGGAACAGCATTATCAGAAATGCCTCATTCAAAGTTATCCTGAGTGACTGCAGATGATGATGATGATGATGATGATGATTTTGACAATGGTGAGGTTCAAACCCAGGTCCTTAACTATGTTAGGCAAGTGCTCTACCAATGATCTACAGCCCCAGCCCTGAAATTCTGCTTTTAAAGGATCATTCTTTTTTTTTTTCCCCCTTCTTCCCCTTGGTACCAGGGATTGCCCCACACCCATCCCCCACACTCATTTATTTATTTTGAGACATGATCTTGCTAAGGTGTTGAGGCTGGCTTTGAACTTGGGATCTCCCAAGTCACTGAGATTACAGGTGTGCACCACAGCACCTGGCCTTAAAGGATCACTCTCTTGGTTCCCCAAAGCTCATCATATTTATGACATATATGCAATGTATATTGTTCAATAAGTACCTCCTGAAAGAGGCATATTATAGAGCAGGAGTTCTCAGAGTGAGTGTAGACTCCTAAGACCCTGAATACATTTTCATTAAGTATCGTTTTCATAATAATACTACTAACAGGTTGTTGACCTTTTTCACTGTGCTGACTTTTACACTGATAATGAAAAGCAGACATAAACTTGATAAATCAAGGCCTTGGCACCAAATTGTCATTGAACTTGTCAGCATCATACTGACATTTAAAAAGGAAAAAAAAAAAAAAAGGAAAAAAGCCCTAAACAAAGCACAATGCAGGTTTAACTTCAAGTTGTCCTTCCTGAAGGAGTAAATTTTTAATTTTCCTTGAGTTACCCTAGTTTTAACCTGTGTAACAAGATGGGAAGTATCAATAAAACACTTCTACTTTATCTGTGTGTACCCAAGTATGAGATTGCCTTGAGGAGAGCATTATATGGTCATTTTAGTTTAAACTACTTTCTTTCCTTAATGTAGCACCATTTTTTTAAAGAGAGAGGAGAGAGAGAGAGAGAGAGAGAGAGAGAGAGAGAGAGAGAGAGAGAGAGAATTTTAATATTTATTTTTACGGTGGACACAACATCTTAGTATGTGGTGCTAAGGATCGAACCCTGGCCGCATGCATGCCAGGTGAGTGCGCTACTGCTTGAGCCACATCCCCAGCCCAATGTAGCACCATTTTTACTTGAGGTTGACTAACAGAAAAACTATAGGTATTCAGATTTTGATATTTGATGGGTGTTTCCTTTAAAGGAAAACAACTGACCGTATTTGTTGCCACTGATACATACAGGCTTCAAATGAGTGTTAAGGGGCTGGGGTTGTGGCTCAGCGGTAGAGTGTTTGCCTCACATGTGTGTGGCCCTGGATTCGATCCTTAGCACCACATAAAAAATAAATAAAGATACTGTGTGTTCATCTACAACTAAAAGAACATTTTAAAAAAAACAAAAACAAATGAGTGTTAAGGTCTTGGGAAAATTTTGTTTGCCATTGTAAATATGGTGGCTTCCCATATTTAAAGAGTTTTTTGTTTGTTCGTTTGTTTTGAGTAAGATCATTGATGATATTGTATAAAGGCAAGCATTGGGAGAATCTTTATAATACAATGTGCCAGTATTTTCCTTATGTCATATGTATTGTTTTAGGATCACGGATGGGTAAAAAGATTCTTTCAAAGAACATGATAGACCAGTGGGTCATAATGGACAAAACTGGAAAATTTCATATGTTTAAAATTCCACATTGAACTCTGTGTGTGTGTGTGTTGTATTTCTAGGTATCAGTCCTAGGGCTTCCTTCATGCTAGGCAAATGCTCTAACATTGAGTTACACCCACATTTCACAGTCAACTTTTAAGTAACTATCAATTGTTGCATTTTAGTTTAGTATCAAAGAATAACCACAGTTATCTAAAAAGGGTTTTTAAATATTCTTCTCTTTTTAAACCACATTATCTGTTAAAGATCTTCATTTTTTTCTTTTTTTTTTTAAAGAGAGAGAGAGAATTTTTAATATTTATTTTTTAGTTTTCGACGGACACAACATCTTTGTTTTATGTTTGTTGTATGTGGTGCTGGGGATCGAACCCGGGCCGCACACATGCCAGGCGAGCACGCTACTGCTTGAGCCACATCCCTAGCCCCCTTCATTTTTTTCATATCTCAATAGATTGAATATGGAAGAAATGAAAATCTAGCTATCTTCTAAGCTAGATATTAGATATTTAAAATATAAAACATAGCTACTCTTATTAATTATTTTGTCTTTAGAAATATAGTTATTTTTCATTAAGATTTTTGTATCATGTTAATTAGTCCAGGGTTTACTTTTATGTTTACTTTGTGTGACTGGAGAGACAGTCTTGTGAAGTTGCCCAAGTTGGCCTTGAGGTCCTCCTGCCTCAGCCTCCTGAGTAGCTGGGATTATGAGTGTATACCACACATTTGGCTTAGATTAATTATGTATTTTATATGCTTTCTATTTTAATTGATTTAATGGAAGTAACTTACATAAACAAAAGATTTTGGGGGTCCTCAATTATTTTTAGGAGCGGAAAGGGGTTCTCAGGCCAAAAAATTATTATCATTTTTATGGATTATTGAAGCTTCTAATCATGATAAGTAGCTACACATATACCTCTGGTACATCTTGAGGCAAAAACAAAACAAAACAAAACAAAACAAAAAACCCAAACTTCCAGAGATCCAGATGACCAACACAGACAATTTTCCAAAAAACTGATTTGATTTTTGTCCCTATTAGTGTGCTTGATAGTTTTATGACATGTGCAAATTCTGCAATTGCAATCTCATTCCAGATGAAAATGTGTGTTAGTCAGCTCAGTGAATTAAGAGGACCAGAAATGAAATAGCATTGATTTTTCTGATGTCTCAGAAATACATCACACTAGAGGACTCAGGTTACTAATATGGGCCTGGGCTTTTTTTTTTTTCTTCCCCTTCTGTAGAAATTCTATTTGTAGGTCTGTTCTGTTCTTTCAGAACATGGGCTTTGGTTTTATTTCTTTGCAATTTCATGTTCAAGCACAGCATTTTAAGCTAGAGCCAGCCTAAATTATCTACATGTGCTGGCAAATTCCCAGACTTCTGAGAAGGGCCAGGCATTCCTAGCAGCAGAGAACCAGATTCCTAGATCTGAGTCAGGCTGTGGCTAGTCTGCCTTCCATTTTACTGCTAATTGATTACTGATGCCCTCACCTGACACTTACTTACATGAAAATGGAATTTGATGGTAATTTAACTTGCTTAGGATAACTTGATATGAAAATTTTAATATCATTTCCGGGCATTTGTCAAGCAAATGAGAATATTAGACCAGATAATCTACTTTGCTTAACCGATACAGTTGAAACAAAACAAAACTAATGTCTTTTAATGCTTTCAGTTGGGAGAGGGAAAAATGTGTATTTTCTCATACATATGTGCAAATGCTGTATTTCCATATTATTTTTAGGCAAGAGGAGGAGCGAGGCCGGGTATACAACTACATGAATGCTGTTGAAAGAGATTTGGCAGCCTTAAGGCAGGGGATGGGACTGAGTAGAAGATCCTCAACTTCCTCAGAGCCAACTCCTACAGTAAAAACCCTTATCAAGTCCTTTGACAGTGCATCTCAAGGTAATTAATTTCATATTTATTGTGCCAGGGGCAGAGGTTCTATTTACTTATCCAGTGTTCTCTGGTGTTATTTGATATTCTTTACCATTCTACTCTCAGTCTAATCAAATTTCAAGTAGTATCAATGAGTTAATATAAGGTGACTTTTCATAGGGAGTTTGGAGTCTTTTACTTTAGAAATCTTGGTATCCAACTCATCCCTTATTTATGCAAAGATGTATGTCTTTTTTCCCAAGGTGGACCACATGTTCCTGTGACTCAATTATCCTCTTAATGCCTAAAATGTCCAGATGCCTTATGCTAGCTGTTTCCCTTCCTTTGATTTCTTGTTGTATATCCAAATGCTCACTTGACATTGGCACTTGGATGTCTCCTAAAATTTTTTTTCCAGTTTTTGATAGAGCTTTATGTTTATTTATTTATGTTACATATAAATATATATGTTATATATATTTATTTATATGTTGTGCTGAGAATTGAACCCAGTGCCTCACACATGCTAGGTAAGCGCTCTGCCACTGAGCCACAACCCCAGCCCTTCTCCAGATATTTGTATGTTCAGAATTAAACCTTTGCTCCATGAAATAGCAGCACCATTCCACCCAGTTTTTGAACAAGTATCTGGGAATCTTCCTTAAATTCTTCTTTCCCACCCCCACATCTAATCCAGTCTTAGCAGGTCTCCTTTTGGGTGGCAGGGTAGGGTGGGGTTGGCAATACTGAGGATTGAACTCAGGGTCTCATATATTTTAGGCAAGTGCTCATCATTAGCTATATCCCCAGTTTTTTAAAAAATATTTTTTTAATTGTTGATAGACCTTTATTATTTTTTTTAATTTATTTTTTAGTTGTAGTTGGACACAGTACCTTTATTTCACTTATTTATTTTTATGTGATGCTGAGGTCTCACACATTGAAGGCAAGCGCTCTACCGCTGAGCCACAACCCCAGCCCCCTAGACCTTTATTTTTTAAATTTATTTATATGTGGTGCTGAGAATTGAACCCAGCACCTCACACATGCCAAGCCACAGCTGCAGCTCCCCAGTTATTTTTTTTTTAAACGGGGTGTCTGTTAAGTTGCCTAGGTTAACCTCAAACTTGCAATCCTCCAGCCTTGTAATTCTGGGATTACAAGCATGTGCCACTACACCTTAGCAAGTCTTGATCCAGCCTCCAACATGGGACTCCACTTTTACTTAGTGTGCTTTTCTTCATTTCTAGTGGCACAATCTTTAGTTCAAATGACCATCAATTACTAATTTTAGTGATCATAATTTCCCATTCTATTTCATGGTAGTTTTTTTTTTTTCCTACCTAAAATTGTGTAATTTCCTTGTTATAGTTGGAATGAAGTTAAGATCTCAAAATGCCTGCAAGGGTCCACCTCTACCCATTTCTTCCCTCAAATGGGCTATCCACAATAGCCAAGAGATCTGAAACAACCCAAGTGCTTCCCCTACCCTTATACCCCAACCATACCACAGTTAAGATTCAGAAACAAGTTGGGTTCTTTTAATAAGTATGAGATGGATCTTGAAGTACTAATGTTAAAATATATCTGCGATTCTTTTTTTTTTTTTAATTTTTTATTTTTTTATTGGTTGTTCACAACATTACAAAGCTCTTTTTTTTATTTATTTATTTTTATTTTATTTTATTTTATTTATTTTTTTATCGGTTGTTCACAACATTACAAAGCTCTTGACATATCATATTTCATACATTAGATTGAAGTGGGTTATGAACTCCCAATTTTACCCCAAATGCAGATTGCAGAATCACATAGGTTACACATCCACAATTTTACATAATGCCCAATTAGTAACTGTTGTATTCTGCTACCTTTCCTATCCCCTACTATCCCCCCCCCTCCCCTCCCATCTTCTCTCTCTACCCCATCTACTGTAATTCATTACTCTCCTTGTTTATTTTCCCATTCCCCTCACAACCTCTTATATGTAATTTTGTATAGCAATGAGAGTCTCCCTTCATTTCCATGCAATTTCCCTTTTCTCTCCCTTTCCCTTCCATCTCATGACTCTGTTAAATGTTAGTCTTTTCTTCCTGCTCTTCCTCCTTGCTCTGTTCATAGTTGCTCTCATTATATCAAAGAAGACATTTGGTATTTGTTTTTTAGGGATTGACTAGCTTCACTAAGCATAATCTGCTCTAGTGCCATCCATTTCCTTGCAAATTCTATGATTTTGTCATTTTTTATTGCTGCATAGTACTCCATTGTGTATAGATGCCACATTTTTTTTATCCATTCATCAATTGAAGGGCATCTGGGTTGGTTCCAGTCTAGCTATTGTGAATTGTGCTGCTATGAACATCGATATGACAGCATCCCTGTAGCATGCTCTTTTAAGGTCTTCAGGGAATAGTCTGAGAAGGGCAATAGCAGGGTCAAATGGTGGTTCCATTCCCAGCTTTCCCAGGAATCTCCAAACTGCTTTCCAAATTGGCCGCACCAATTTGCAGTCCCACCAGCAATGTACAAGAGTACCCTTTTCTCCACATCCTCACCAGCACTTGTTGTTGTTTGACTTCATAGTGGCTGCCAATCTTACTGGAGTGAGATGGTATCTTAGGGTGGTTTTGATTTGCATTTCTCTGACTGCTAGAAATGGTGAGCATTTTTTCATGTACTTGTTGATTGATTGTATGTCCTCCTCTGAGAAGTGTCTGTTCAGATCCTTGGCCCATTTGTTGATTGGGTTATTTGTTATCTTATTGTCTAATTTTTTGAGTTCTTTGTATACTCTGGATATTAGGGCTCTATCTGAAGTGTGAGGAGTAAAAATTTGTTCCCAGGATGTAGGCTCCCTATTTACCTCTCTTATTGTTTCTCTTGCTGAGAAAAAACTTTTTAGTTTAAGTAAGTCCCATTTGTTGATTCTTTTTATTAACTCTTGTGCTATGGGTGTCCTATTAAGGAATTTGGAGCCCGACCCCACAATATGTATATCGGAGCCAACTTTTTCTTCTATCAGACGCAGAGTCTCTGATTTGATATCAAGCTCCTTGATCCATTTAGAGTTAACTTTTGTGCATGGCGAGAGGAAGGGATTCAGTTTCATTTTTTTGCATATGGATTTCCAGTTTTCCCAACACCATTTGTTGAAGATGCTATCCTTCCTCCATTGCATGCTTTTAGCCCCTTTATCAAATATAAGATAGTTGTAACTTTGTGGATTAGTCTCTGTGTCCTCTATTTTATACCATTGGTCCACTCGCCTGTTTTGGTACCAGTACCATGCTGTTTTTGTCACTATTGCTCTGTAATATAGTTTGAAATCTGGTATCGCTATACCGCCTGATTCACACTTCCTGCTTAAAATTGCTTTTGCTATTCTGGGTCTTTTATTTTTCCATATGAATTTCATGATTGCTTTATCTATTTCTACAAGAAATGCCATTGGGATTTTGATTGGCATTGCATTAAACCTATAGAGAACTTTTGGTAATATCGCCATTTTGATAATGTTAGTTCTGCCTATCCATGAACAGGGTATATTTTTCCATCTTCTAAGATCTTCTTCTACTTCTCTTTTTAGGGTTCTGTAGTTTTCATTGTATAAATCTCTCACATCTTTTGTTAGGTTGATTCCCAAGTATTTTATTTTTTTGGAGGATATTGTGAATGGAGTGTTTTTCCTCATTTCCGTTTCAGAAGTTTTGTCGCTGATATACAGAAATGCCTTTGATTTATGCGTGTTGATTTTATATCCTGCCACTTTGCTGAATTCATTTATTAGTTCTAGTAATTTCTTTGTAGACCCTTTTGGGTCTTCTAAGTATAGAATCATGTCATCTGCAAATAGTGATAATTTAAGTTCTTCTTTTCCTATTTTTATGCCTTTAATTTCTTTCGTCTGTCTAATTGCTCTGGCCAGTGTTTCGAGAACTATATTGAATAGAAGTGGTGATAGAGGGCATCCCTGTCTTGTTCCAGATTTTAGAGGGAATGCCTTCAACTTTTGTCCATTCAGAATGATGCTAGCCTGAGGCTTAGCATAGATAGCTTTTACAATGTCAAGGTATGTTCCTGTTATCCCTAGTTTTTCAAGTGTTTTGAACATAAAGGGATGCTGTACTTTGTCAAATGCTTTCTCTGCGTCTATTGAGATGATCATATGGTTCTTATCTTTAAGTCTATTGATGTGGTGAATAGCATTTATTGATTTCCGTATATTGAACCAGCCTTGCATACCAGGGATGAATCCTACTTGATCATGGTGCACAATTTTTTTGATGTGTTTTTGTATTCGATTCGCCAGAATTTTATTGACAATTTTTGCATCTAGGTTCATTAGAGATATTGGTCTGTAGTTTTCTTTCTTTGAGGTCTCTTTGTCTGGTTTCGGAATCAGGGTGATGTTGGCCTCATAGAATGAATTTGGAAGAGCTCCCTCTTTTTCTATTTCCTGAAATAACTTGAAAAGTATTGGTATTAATTCTTCTTTAAAGGTTTTGTAAAACTCCGCTGTATACCCATCTGGTCCTGGGCTTTTCTTGGTTGGTAGTCTTTTGATGGCTTCTTCAATTTCATCCATTGATATTGGTCTGTTCAAATTGTGTGTATCCTCCTGACTCAGTCTGGGCAAATCATATGACTTAAGAAATTTATCGATGTCTTCACTATCTTCTATTTTATTGGAATATAGGTTTTCAAAATAACTTCTAATTGTCTTCTGTATTTCTGTAGCATCTGTTGTGATATTGCCTTTTTCATCCCGTATGTTAGTAATTTGAGTTCTCTCTCTTCTTCTCTTTGTTAGCATGGCTAAAGGTCTGTCGATCTTATTTATTTTTTCAAAGAACTAACTTTTAGTTTTGTTAATTTTTTCAATAGTTTCTTTTGTTTCAATTTCATTAATTTCTGCTTGATTTTAATTATTTCTTGCCTTCTGCTACATTTGCTGTTGTTTTTCTCTTCCTTTTCTAGGGCTTTGAGATGAAGTGTGAGCTCATTTATTTGTTGGTTTTTTCTTTTTTTGAGGAATGACCACCAGGCGATGAATTTTCCTCTTAAAACTGCTTTCATTGTGTCCCATAGATTCCGATATGTTGTGTCTGTATTTTCATTTATCTCTAAGAATTTTTTGATTTCCTCCTTTATGTCTTCTGTAACCCATTGATCATTCAGTAACATATTGTTCATTTTCCATGTGATGTAGGATTTTTCCTTCCTTCTTTTATCATTGATTTCCAGTTTCATGCCATTATGATCAGATAAAATGCATGGTATTATCTCCACCCCTTTATATTTACTGAGGGTTGCCCTGTGGCATAATATATGGTCTATTTTTGAGAAGGATCCATGTGCTGCTGAGAAAAAAGTATATCCATTTGATGATGGTTGATATATTCTATATATGTCAGTTAAGTCTAGGTTATTGATTGTGGTATTGAGTTCTATAGTTTCCTTATTCAACTTTTGTTTGGAGGATCTGTCCAATGGTGAGAGAGGTGTGTTGAAGTCACCCATAATTATTGTGTTGTGGTCTATTTGATTCTTGAACTTGAGGAGAATTTGTTTTATGAATGTCGCAGCACCATTATTTGGTGCATAAATATTGATAATTGTTATGTCTTGTTGGTGAATGGTTCCTTTTAACAGTATATAATGTCCTTCTTTATCCCTTTTGATTAACTTAGTCTTGAAGTCGATTTTATTCGATATGAGGATGGCCACCCCTGCTTGCTTACGAGGACCGTGTGCGTGGTATATTTTTTCCCATCCTTTCACCTTCAGCCTGTGTATGTCTTTTCCAATCAGATGTGTCTCCTGGAGGCAGCATATTGTTGGATTTGTTTTTTTAATCCATGATATCAGCCTATGTCGCTTTATTGGAGAGTTTAAGCCATTAACATTCAGAGTTACTATTGATATATGGTTTGTACTTCCATCCATGTTTGATTATTTATCCTTTTTTTAAAAAAAAAATTTAGTTTGTTCTCCATGATTATTTTTCCCCTCACCCTCTGTCTTTACCGAGGCACTTCCCTCTGATGGTTTTGGTTATTGTTTTTCATTTCTTTCTCGTGTAGTGTTTTGCTCAAAATGCTTTGCAATGCTGGTTTTCTGGCTGCAAATTCTTTTAACTTTTGTTTATCATGAAAGATTTTTATTTCGTTGTCATACCTGAAGCTTAATTTTGCTGGATACAGAATTCTTGGTTGGCATCCATTGTCTTTCAGTGTTTGAAATACATTGTTCCATGACCTTCTTGCTTTCAGTGTCTGTGATGAAAAATCCGTTGTTAACCTTATTGGTTTACCCCTGAATGTAATCTGTCTCCTTTCTCTTGTAGCTTTTAATATTTTCTCTTTGTTCTGTATATTGGATATCTTCATAACAATGTGTCTTGGCGTTGGTCTACTGTGATTTTGTGTGCTCGGTGTCCTGTATGCATCTTCAATTTGTATATCTGTTTCCTTTTTTATTTCTGGAAAGTTTTCTGTAATTATTTCATTCAGCAGGTTACTCATTCCCTTGGTTTGAATCTCTGTACCTTCTTCTATCCCGATGACTCGTAAGTTTGGCTTTTTTATGTTATCCCATAACTCTTGGATGTTTTTCTCGTGATTTTTTACCAGCCTTTCTGAGTTGGCTAGACTCTTTTCAAGATGAAATATTTTGTCTTCATTATCTGACGTTCTGGCTTCTACTTGCTCCACTCTGTTAGTGATACTCTCAATTGAGTTTTTAATTTGGTGTATAGTTTCCTTCATTTCTAAGATTATGGTTTGATTCTTTTTTATAATCTCTATCTCCTGATAAAGGTGCTTAACTTCTTCTTTTATCTGTTTGTGTAATACATTCTCAATGTGTTCTTTCGCTGCTTGAATTTGCTGTTTTGTATCCTCTTTAAGGTTCCATTCCATCTGTCTAAGGTGTTCTTTGAGTTCTTTATATGACCATTTTTCTGATGACTCTAGGTCCTCCTGAATATTTAGGCTGTCCTGCATTGTTTGTACTTCTTTTCTTCCTTGCTTTTTGAAGCTGCTCATGTTACTTCTTGTTCTGTTTGACTGCTGAGTTACTGTTTACTCCTATAAATTTATTTGATGCTTGGGAGGAAAGGTATTAGAAGGGAAGGGAAAAAGTCACTAAAGAGAATGAGAGTAAGCAGGTAGAATTCAAGGAAGGGGGGATAAGATAATTGAAAAGAAATGAAAAGACAAAAGAAGAAAAAAAAATAGGAAATAAAAAAAGAAAAAAAATTTTAAATAATAAAAAAAATTAAAATTAAAATTGGAAGAAAAAAAATTAAAAAAAACAAGAAAGAAAAATGAAAATGAAAGAAAACCCCAAATCAAAATTAAAAAAAAAAACTAATAAATGCAGTCTTAGAGTTTGATTAACTTCTCTTCCGGTAGGTGGCGCTGTGACCACCAGGCCAAGTTTCTCCTATCAATACGCGGAAACCAATCACTGTGCAGCAACTCCTCCTCCCAGACTGGGCGAGTCTCCAATCCTGGGTGCCTAGGGCGTCCTCTTGTGTCTAGTCACTTCCCCACTTTTCCTCTAGCCAGGCCCCTCTCACGGGTGCCGCTCACCACAATACTGGGTACACGCCAGGTCTGCTGCTCCCGGGAGCCCTGTTGTCATGAATGACTGGGCACACTGTTCCAGTTTGCCATTCCCTCAGACCCTAAGTTTGTAGAGCTTGGGGCTGAGAATCCTCAGCGAATTTTACTGCCCCTCCGGTAGCCACACCCCCGGTAGCTGGTGCAAGAGACCTCAGCTGTCAGCACTGGTGGGAGCGGTAGTCCCATGCCGCGGGTCCCGCGCCACCTCTAATTCCCTCGGTCTGGCTACCGTGCTCACAGGAGAGCTGAGATTGGCCCTTAAGGTTTCCCCGATGTGTGGAGAGGGAAGGCTAGGGAATTACACACCTATAGCCGCAGGTTTCAATGAAGTTATCTCCTCCGCCGCAGTCTGATGACGTCAGTTGTCTGCCATGGTGGTATCTCTTGCAAATGGCGAGTTTGTTTCCCTTTGCCGGGTGAGCAATGCAACGGGTGGGTCCTTACTGTCTCTCCCAAGCCCCGTTTCAAACCTGTGGCCACTACCTATGAAGGCTCGGTTGGCATTTACCTCCGTAGGATCAGAAGGGCTGACCGGTTGTTTTAGCCAGATGGATTAGTGCTGAGTCACAGCTGTTTTTCTGCGGGAAGCAGGCGAACGGGAGCTTGAATTCAGCCGATCCAGGTTCAGTGTGTGTTCTGAGAGGCCCAAACAGCTCGCCCCAGATCCACGTCAGTTCAGCATTGCCTAGTGATCCTGAGCAAACAGAATTAGGCTGTTTACGACTCCCTATGCCTGCACAGCTGAAGAGGTCAGAGACTTGATCTCTCCGCGCCCGCCGCCATGTTAAGTCTCTATCTGCGATTCTTTATAACAAGTTGCAGACCAGTGTGTTATTTTTTTTGGAACGACACTTTTATTTATATTTGATATTGAGGTTGAACCCAGGGCCTTGCACATGATAGGCGAGCACTCCACCGCTGAGTCACAACCCCAGCCCCATGTTATTTTGTTTTTTTAAAGCATAGATGGTTATATGTATTTGTATTTAAAGTAAAGAAAGAGGTCTTCAGAACAGCTATTAGTATCTACCTCTGATTAATATAATGGAGTAAAATGAAGAGAACTTTTAAAAAATACATTATTTTAAAATAAAATGATAATGGCATGTATACTAAATTATGCAACTATTCACAATATCAACACAAAAAGACTTTTTTTTTTTTTTGTATTGAAGATTGAACTCAGGAGCACTTAACTACTGAGGCACATCCCCAGCCCTTTTTTGTATTTTATTTAGAGACAGGGTCTCACTGAGTTTCTTAGGGCCTTGTTAAATTGCTGAGGCTGGCTTTGAACTCACAATCTTCCTGCCTCAGCCTCCTGAGCCACTGGGATTATAGGTGTGTGCCACTGTGCCTGGCTAACAAAACAGACTTCAATGCAAAAAAAAAAAAAAAGACATATATGCTCTTATACTGATCTTTAACAAATATTTTATAATAAAACTAATCTAAATAGCCCAGCATTTGTACTCCTAGTTATAAAAGAATTGAAAGTAAGTATTTAGACAAATACTTGTATATAAATGTTCACAGCAGTGCTAACCACAATAGCCAAGAGAGCGAAACAACCCAAGTGTTCATGACTTGAATGAATAGATAAACAAAATGTGATTTTTTCATACAATGGAGTATTAGACAACTCTAAGAAGGAATGAAGTACTGTTACATTCTACAATATAGATATATCTTTACAACATTGTGCTAAAGTGAAAAAGCCAGATACAACAGGCCACATATTGTAAGATTACATTTACATGAAATATGCAGAATAGGTCAGTTTGTAGAGATAAGCAGATTGGGGCTGCTTATCTCTACAAGAGTGAAAGGGTAGAAGGGGAGTAACTACTTAATAAGTAGTTACTTTTGAGGTGATGAAATATTTTGGAACTAGGTAGAGGTGATGGTTGTACAATATTGTGAATGTGCTAAAAGTTACTGAATTGTACATTTAAAAATGGTTAAATTCATGTTGTGTGAATTTTGTCTCAGTTAAAAAAAGAACACCTGCATGCTTTACTTAGTGTGCTTTTCTCCATTTCTAGTGATATGCCTGGGTTCAATTTGCATTTCTCATTTTGAATTTAATGCAGTTTCAAATGGAAAACCAATTTTATGCAGACTTTATCAGAATTTGTGCTAAGTCCAAGTGTCTAGAAATTAATTAATGAATGAATTAGAAAAAATAAGCTGCTGTGAGTAGCTAAGAGTGGAAGATTATGTAAACAAATAATCATACATCTTTGTGTTAAATGCAAATCAGAAAATACACGTGAAGTGGAGTGATAAGTTCTGTAGGAGGAAGTGATGCAGGATGAATAGAAGTTCTTCATCCATTTGTTTAATGTGCAGTTGGTGAATGTCCATTACATTCCAGGCCTCTTATCTGAAGCATTTTACAGATAATATCCTCTTTGGTTTTATTTTCTTTTATTTGCAATGCTGAGCATTGAACCCAGAGCCTTATATATGCTAGGTAAGCACATCAGCCTCTCGTGGGTTTGTTTTTGTACTTGGATTTCATTGGTAAATGGAATACTTTGGCCACTTAATATAATTAAACAGCAAAAATAAAATTATTGGCCTAGGGAAGCAAACAATTCACTGGTGGTAAAAGCACCTGTCTCCTGAGAGACTGTTGTGAGTGTTCAGCATAGGTCAGGCATCAGCTAAGACTGTTTCCAGTGGAATTTGAGAGCTTTGGTTAATCTGGTGAATCCTTAAATGGGGACTAGTTAAGAAAGCTTCTGTGGCACTGTGATTTCTGTTATTTACTTGTTTATTTGTTGTTTTTGTAGTACCAAACCCTGCTGCAGCTGCAATTCCTCGAACACCTCTGAGTCCGAGTCCTATGAAAACCCCTCCTGCAGCAGCTGTATCCCCTATGCAGGTAAGTGCCTGGGACCAGAAAGCTAAATCCTTTTCTTCAGAGTCATACACACATGTGTCAGGTGGGCATATGACTGCTCAGAAGGATGTATTTGGGGTCTGTTTTCTAAACACCATGAACATCCTTGAGTAAGATAAATTATGTATATATGTGAATTATGTTATTCTTCTGGGAAACTAAGATGTCTCTTTGAGCATGCAGTTGGCATGTGTAAGCCTGTGCTGCAGGAAAAAAATCACTTAAAGACCTAGTGACTTAAAATGGTAGTTTACTATTTTTCACATTTTTCTGAGTTGATGAGGCAGTTCTTTCCTGGCTGTACCTGGGCTTACTCCTGCAGATTCACTGAGCCAGAGTGTGGGTTGGACTCAGGAGGGCACTGGACTGCTGTCTCCACGTGATCTTTCTTCTCAGGCCCATTCGGCAATATGATTCTCTCCAGCTCCAGGAAGGTAAAAGTGGAAGTTGGCAAAAAGCCTCCGAAGACCTTGGCATGAAGCTTGGACAGTACCACTTCTAGCCTGTTCTTTTGGTCCAAACAGATCACAGGGCCAACTCGGATTCAGAGTGAGAAGGGTCTGTGCCAGGCATGAGTTCAGAGAAGTATGATTCATTGAAGACCAGTGTATCACAGTGTAGCACAAGGACATTGCTGATCCATTATAAGCAAGTTTTAGAAGTTGCTCTTTCTTGCCATTGTGGAAAAACAGACCAGAAACAGGGGCAGGTGAATGTTCTCTATGAAGAGACCCTCTCATTGTGCTCTTTATCTGTTCACTTTCAGAAAGTGGCTGAGGTGGAGTATTTCCACATAGGTGAGAGCAGCCAAAGAAAAAATTGCCTTAAATCTGTTATCCTGTGATACGGGGTAGTTTTGGCCACATCTGTTCCCTAAAATAATAGGGCTTGGAAGCTTTTTTCTTTTTGAGATGAGACTTTAGTGCTGTGTTAACAATTGGCCGTGGGTTTTATGAGTGGACTTTTAATTTTAATTTTTTTAAAAAATTTTTGTAAAGTTTAGGCATTTTTGTAAAGTTTAGGCATTTGTGATGTTGCAAATCAGTGGCTTTGCATTTGCATGTTTGTACAAGATGTCCTAATGTAAAAGGAATCTAAGGGGAATTCCAT
Organism: Ictidomys tridecemlineatus; assembly: GCF_052094955.1. Taxonomy (NCBI): domain Eukaryota; kingdom Metazoa; phylum Chordata; class Mammalia; order Rodentia; family Sciuridae; genus Ictidomys; species Ictidomys tridecemlineatus. The sequence continues at coordinate 74,078,467 of NC_135478.1, read as the reverse complement.
ATTTCACCTGCAGATTTAATATGCTCCACAAATCAAACTTGTTTTAAAAGCCTGAAGAAATAAGTAAAAGCAAAGTAAAGGTGGCAAATATAGTAAAATAAGATGAAGTTTCTCAAAATAGTTTTTGTTAGTTGAAGTTCAATGTCCAAGGCATCATTCTCTAAATTTTTTTAAAATAAGAGGTAAAAACTCTGATTTTTGTAGCTTATAAAAAGCTAATAATTACAAGCTACACCCAGAAGCTTTTTTTAGTTCATGATTAGTTAGCACAGTGCATCTCAAACCTAACTGTATATAAAAACCACATGAAGAGTTTTAAACACACAGATTCCCAGGCTTTAGTTAGTGAACCAGAAATCTCTGGGGTAATGAAGCCGAAGATTGGGATTTTTAGTTTTTCAAAACTCCCTGGTAGAGTACTACTTCTGGCTATGAGGGACTAACAAAAGCTATTAGCACATAAAACTAGAAAGTAGGACAAAATATAGGAAGTAGTTACTTTCAAACATTGTATAAAAAGCACTAAGGATTATGATCCCTGGAAAAAAAAGATGAAAAACAAGGAAAGTCCTACTATGGCTCACATTCTTTTCATGTAAGTAATTTCTAGATAGTTGGTGGTGTGGGGAAGATGAACTGATGAGAAACGGAAAAGGGTATCCAATTGAATCTGAGGAGAGATAAATCAATGATCAAGGAGAATGAGACTGCTAGAATTTTCCTGGGAGGAGGGAGCTAATGCAGCAAGGGCTCAGAAATCTGCATAGGCATCCTTCTGAGTTTTTGCCTGAATGCTGTACCACTTAACTATACCCCCAGCCCTTGTATTATCTATATGCTAGCAAAAACAATTGAAAACTGAAATATTTAGCAGTAAATTTAATGAAATATGTACAAGACCCTCCAGTGAAAACTGTAAAATATTGCTGAGAGAAATTAAAGAATTAACAAATGTATTGCGTTTATGATTGGAAAACTCAATATCATTAATGTCTTATATTCTTCAAATTGGTCTATAGATTGAGTCAATCTCAATTAAAATCTTAGCATTTTTTGGTACAAATTGACAAGATTTAAACAAATCACATGGAAATCAAAGGGCCTTGCATGTGCAAAGCATGAGGGAAGGGACAAATTTGGAGGAATTGCACTACCTGACTTCAACACTTACTCTGTAGTTATTCGATCAATACAGTGTGATACTGTCATTGTGCAGTAAAGACATTAGATCAGAGATTAGTAGAGTCCAGAAGTAGATTAGTTGATTTTCAACAAAAGTGCCAAAGTAATTTGGTGCAAGGGAAGATTCTTTTCAACAAAGGATTCTGGAACATATCCATATGGACAAAATGAAATTTATTGTAGACCAAAATATACAAACTAACTCTATTAAACTTCTAGATGAAAACATTAGAGAGAATCTTCATGACCTTTGAGAATACAAAGATTTCTTGTTTAGAACACAGAAAAGCATGAACCATGAAAGCAATTTGATAAATTAGGCATCCGAATTTAAATTGTCTGAAAGGCATTAAGAAAATGCAAAAACACAGGCTGGGGATGTGGCTCAAGTGGTAGTGTGCTAGCCTGGAATGTGTGGGTGAGCACCACATAAAAATAAAATAAACATGTTGTGCCCACCGAAAACTAAAAAATAAATATTAAAAAAAAAAAGAAAATGCAAAAACAAGTGCTGGTCTGGGGAGAGTATATTGATATTACATTTTTCTGATAAAAGATTTGTATCCGATAAGTAATGAGCAAAATTTGAAAAAACCTTTCCCAAGAGAAGATATACAAATGACCTTAATATTCACATGAAAGATGTTCAACATCATTAGTACATTTAATGGAAATTAAATCTACACTGGGAATCCCAAGCCAAATTGTTAAGAATGGCTAAAATTAAGAAGGTTAACAATATCAAATGTGGTCAAGATGTGGAAACGCTGAGTCTCTTGCACATTTCTGCTGGGAGTATGAAATGAGTAGCTTGGTAAAGAAGGTCTGGGGGAAAAGCCAATGGAATAAAACATGAGAAAAAGCACAGATAAAATATTAAATATTCTATAGGTTATATGGCTCTCTCTGGCTGCTTGTGTACACATAAATCTGGAAATGAGGAAGCCAGTGACAAAGCTGTTTGCAGTAGTGCTAAATTAAGGTAACAGGCTCTTTTGGGGCAGTTGTAGGGTTAGCAAGTGAGTGATAGAATTGATCTGTTTGGAACCAGGACATGGCTAAATTAACAAAAGTATAACACGAATGCATCTATATTTTTGTTTGGAACATACTTTTGCATTTAATGAATTGGTATATGATATTTCACAAATTCTTTTTAATCAAAATAATGAAATCATGACCAGAATAACAGTGGTTATGAGGGGTCAGTGGTGTGGGTTCAGGGAGGAAAGAGTTAGGTGTTGACTGTAAAAGAGCCACAGGAAGTATCATTGTGTGGATAGAGATGTTTTGTCTCTTGACTTTGTCAGTATTCTGGTTGTGTTAGTCTATGCATTTACAAAGTTTTACCATAAGGGAAACTGTAGGAAGAATATACAGTTTTTTCAATACTACTTCTTATAATTGCTGATAAGTCTATAATTATAATAGTTTTATTTTTTTTAAAAAAGTCTGTTGATTATATAATATGCTTCGTGTGTGTGTGTGTGTGTGTGTGTGTGTGTGTGTGTGTGTGTTATACCTTACTATAGCGGTATAGAAGGAATTATACAAATTCATAACTATTTATTTGCTCTCCAAGACATTTATTTTCTTTGTGATTTTCAGGCTACATTTGCCTAACTTTTATTATTTTTTTATTTATTCAACCTTACTGTTTATCTTATGATTTCAGAGACATTCCATAAGTGGACCAATTTCAACATCTAAGCCCCTGACATCTTTGTCAGATAAGAGACCAAACTATGGGGAAATCCCTGTTCAAGGTACATATAATATATTGCAGTATTTAATTTGTGTTTTTGGTTAATTTTTGGATTCTAATGGCTGCTTTGGCTAACTTATTTTTTTCTTTGCTCTTGATATTAGCAAATCTGGTATACATTTTTATCAGAAGTTTCCTTATTACAAGTGGGGGAAATGAGTTATTAATAGATGCAAATTTCACAATAACTTTGTTGTTACATTATAATAGGTGATGGAGAATGCACACTATTACTAGGCACTGTTTTCACAGTTCTTCATGGGATATGTATTATTGTCATTCCTATTTAATAGGCACTAAAAATGAGGCCTGAATAAGGTAAATAACTTGGTTAATGAAGAGTAGTCCTGGAAGCCTCACTCCGAGCCCATTTTCCATCTCCATGCTGCATATTGAAGCTGAGGCTTTAGAGGATTAAGTTCAGCATCTCTTTGGAGCCCGTTGGAAAGCCCGTTGCCTGTTCTCACACAGATTTTTATGGTAGAGTCCTCACTTGAACCTGTTTCCCTCCTTTTATAGTTTGAACTCCTTCTCTTATTCACACTGCTTGTTCATGTACCGAGGAAAGGTAACATCAGGGCATGGCACTTCATTTGGGGTGGGTTTGGTGCAGCTCCCAGTTGTTCACGTCACTCAGGGCCCAAGAGCTTCTCCGAACATGCTCCAGGCCAGTGATATTCATGCACCGTGAATTTTCCAGGTTGTGAAATTTAGGCTGTGTGGGTGAAACTATAAGGTATCAACAAGTGTGAATGAGAAATCAGCAGGATTGTGAAACACATTCAGTTAAAGAGCTGAGAGGACTGTCTCCTTGAGCTCCATGTAGCACCAGTGCCTAAAGAGTTGAGTTTGGTGATTGAATGGACCCCCATACCTATCAGTCTTGAGTGTTTGGATAAGCTGATTTTGCATACATTGGAAGACAGTGGAGCACAAGATGGTGCTGCTGCCCCTTTTCCTGCACAAAGTCTTGCTTTCTATCCCTGCTTATTGGCTTCTGGTTCATTTGATTAATTGTGACCTGAGCTTTTTTTTTCCTCCCCTTAAAATATCCTCTTGCTCAGGGGACAGATAGTAGAAGGTTTCAAGTCCCCTTTATCTGAACACTCTTCTTTCTTGACATACCACCTTGCAGTGGATCCTCAAAAGATTTATATTTGTGTAGCACAGAATCATTGGCCTCACCATGGCCTGGCCTTTGACCTGTTAATGCTGTACCCTCATCTGTGAATCAGAAGCAGTGATGAACACCTACCTCACAGGTTGCTTAAGTTTTTCTCCCTGTCATCAGACTTTCACCCTTATACTCCACTGATGCTGCTGATGTTGAGGTTTTCAGTGACCACTCCGTCATTACCCAGTCAGCTCTTTATCTTAATCTGCCAGCAGCATTTGGTACTGTTGAGTGCTCCCTTTTCTGGAACATTCTTTTTGGTTTCCCTGACACCACACCTTATATCTCATCCTCTCTCTCAGGCCACTCTTTCTCCATCTCCTATGCTAACTTCTCTTTTTTCCTTGAATTATAAATAGTTGCATGGCCCAGAGCTCATGTCCTAGGCTTTTATTCCTTATCTGTACACATTCTCTTTGCTATTGTCTCCTCTGTCATGGCTTTAAGTGCTACTTAAAATACTGTCATATTTATGTCTCCAGTCTGTTCTCAATTGCCTTTCTGGCTTCATTTCTTTCCCTCTTACTCACTCTGCCTAGACATATGGGCATTCTTGCTTCTGTGGGCAGTTAGGAATACTCCTAACTTAGAAACCTTCCTGGCTCTTCTCTTGCTGGGACGCTGCCTGAATGTTTTGATGTCCCTTCCAACTTGACTTCAAGGCTTCACTCAAGTTGTTCCTCCTCAGGGAGGCCCTTTGTTCCAAAGGTAAAGTTGTTAATATGTCTAGATGGCACCTTTCTTCCACATGCCTGTACCCTGCTTGTTCTCTTTATCACTTGTTCCCTTTTAACATCCACATGCTCTGTACCTTTTATTGTCTTTCATTCCACTAGATCATAGTTCTGTGTGGTAGGATTTGTCTGTTTTGATCACTGAAGTGTCCTCAACACCTGTAAAAGTCCTAGGCTTTTGATAAACAATTGTGAGATAAGTGAATGAAAGAAAAGCTAAAGCCTTATAAAGTGCTTAGCACAAAAACCCACAGTAAATATCCACTGTTTGCTTTTATTGCAATATTACGAACTTTCAATTAGTAGTACAAATGACTGAGAGTAGTGGGTCATAATAATCTACAAATAAAAGATTTTCAGCAGCTGAGTTTTACAGATTTTTGCTTGCTGCCAGCAAATAGCCCAGAGAAAGCATCCATATGAGTTGTGTCCTGGGCCTCTTCAAAAAACTATATGTATTGAAGTCAGAGGTGGAAACCAGTGGCTCAAGAGTATTCCCACTCTGCCTCAAGGAAATATGTCCTGATTTTGTTAATCAAATCAGATATATATACACAAACACACACACACTTTTTTAAATTGTAGATAAACACAATACTTTTATTTATTTTGTGTGGTGCTGAGGATCGAACCCAGTGCCTCACACATACCAGGCAAGAGCTCCACCACCAAGCCATATTTCTAACCCCTAGAATCAGCCTTTTGATCTGCAGTGAATGCCAGTAATGGTTAGAGCCAAAAGCCAGGCACACCATGGCCTCTGAGAGTATGTGTAACACTGTGCCATTGCCCTGGAGCCCTGATTCTAGCTTGGCCACAGCTGTGTGGTACTAACCTGAAAAAGCCCCCATCTGAAGGGCTTTGGATAATCCTCAGACATAAGAGAGTATCAAGTCTGGCCTCCCAGCTGGCCTCTGAGGAGGATGATGAGAAATGACTCAGGACTTTACTAACCTTGTGAGCCCAGGCTGTAGCCAGCCCTAATTGCCTTCTCTACTCTCACTGCTGTGTTCCCAGCCCATCTTGGTTGGCCACAGCAGGGTGATTTTTATGAGGGATGGTTCCAGCAGTGTTTTTCAAACTTACCTGAGCCACTTCTTAAATAATGGGATCCTAGGTTTTCTTTTACATTATAGACTCTTTAAAGAAAGGGAGGTTGGAAATCCCATTTTCATAAGCACCCAGAGTGATAAACTTGGGAAACTGGGCAAAAAAATATTACAGCCATTTAGTTATTTCTGTTACGTTGGCTTTTGTGAGTGGGGAATGAGTGTGGGGCAAAGTTATCGAAGACACACTAAATGCCTTGAAATTCTAGACTCTCATTTTATTATCTGATAATGCCATGGGGCATGGGATGTATGCTGTTTGTGTTAATGTTGGAGAATGGTCTCATTCTCCACTCCAGCTTCTTAAAATGTTTTCATGGGGCTTAGTTGGAATATTGTAAATATAGCAGGCAAGGGAATTTTTACCTGGGAAGTCGTCAATACAGTGATCTTTTATCTTAAATAGTGATTCGAGAAAGTAACCACTTACAAAACTGAAAATTGGCAAGTGATTCTTAGCCATAAAAAAGCACTGTGGTTATACATACTATGATGAGATAGTAGGATTCCGAGTTCTGTCTTGAACTGCTTTTCTTCCTTGATTGTCTTGTTTATCTTGGTGTACATTAAAAAAAAAAAAAAACATAGTCTGTAAAGTTACATAGGCTGTAACTTTCAAAGTTTCAGTGATTTCATTACTAAAATTTAAAAAGGTGCTGTCTCTTATTCCACTTACCCATTTTTTGGTGTGGGGGGGGCAGAGGTACTGGGGATTGAACTCAGGGGTACTTATTGACCACTGAGCCACATCCCCAGTCCTATTTTGTATTTTGTTTAGAGACCGGGTCTCACTGAGTAGCTTAGCGCCTCGCCATTGCTGAGGTTGGCTATGAACTCGTGATCGTCCTGACTTAGTCCCCCTCTTCCCCCCAGCCACTGGAATTACAGGCATGCACCACTGTGTTCGGCTCTGCTTAATTAGAGAATTTTGATTTTTCTGATTAAGTATTTTATGATAGTTTTTTTTTTTAATCACCATGCCTGTATGTCATTTTCAAGAAAATGTTTCAGACCAGAGAAACCTTATTATACATGGACTAATCAAATGGCTAGGGTCATAAGTGGTGTCACCTCAGTAATTTGTGAATAGTGTATGAATTAGCATTTATGACTTAAACAGAAAAGCATAGATCTGCTACTATGTAGCAGAGGTTGCTGATACAAACAGTTGAAAAGGTCTTTACTGTCCTCATTTGCACAATGATCTTATGTGGTATAGAATATTAAGCAGTAATCTCAGTTGGCTGATAGAAGTGGTTGAAGAGCCAGAGATTGCCCCAGTACCAGTGTAGTGTTATTTTTACCTCTCATCAGCTCAGATCTGTAATGATGCTTCAGTCAACTATAGACCACATGTACAACAGTAGCAGTGTCATAGAGCCCAGGAGCATAGTAGGCTATATCATCCATGTTTAGGTAAGCATATTTGTACAATAGAAGAAATTTGCCTAACAACCCACCTCTCAGTATATATCTCTGTTGTTTAAGTGATACTTAAACAAATACTCTAGGCAGTTGATTAGTCTGAGTGTTGTCATTATTTATACTGATACTAACCTCTGACTTGTGACTCTTTTTCCAGCTTTCTTTTGGTTGGTGCTTGCATGGCATATCTTTTCCCTTCCTTTTGCTTTTAACTTATCTGTTTTTATGTTTAAATTGGGTTTTTTTAATAGGTAGTTTATAGTTGGGTCTTTTTAATTTATTCTGACAATCTGTCTTAATGGTGCATTTAGACTCTTCACCTTTTAATAGAATTGTTAATATGGTTGGACTAAAATCTACCATCTTGATAAATGCTTCTATTTGACCTGTCCTATTTCTTTATTTATATCCTTTAATAACTTTTTGTTAATGGTTGCTTTAGGTTAAGGTTCATCAGCATTGGCCTTATTGACATTTTGGGCTTCACAAATCTTGGTTGTGGGAAGTTGTTTTGTACATTGTAGTATGTTTAGTAGTATCCTTGGCCTCTGTCCAATTGGGAGTAAGTACCCATTAGGATACCAGTATCATCCCCATGGTCCCAGCTGGGGCAATATCTCCATATTGCGGGGGAGGGCACAAAATTACCTTCAGCTGAGAACTGGAAAAAGAAACATGGTTTTCACAGTTTTGTCTAATTTTGGCAGAGAAACCAAATGGGGAATCCTAACTGACTTTGCATATTTTCTGCCTTTTCTATTAGACAGAAAATTACTTGAAATGCTCTAACACAGATAGTTACAGCATCTGTGCCATATTTGAGTACTTTTTAATTTTTGTATTATGTTGTGTCTTGGAGTAATGAGTTGGAAATATCCAAAATATGGCTTTTTTCCTTACTTTCTGTATTTTTACAATGTTTTATTGAAAATTGGACATCTTACATAAAAAGTAGATTGGCTTTATGTCTTAGAATAGAATTTTTTTTCCTTTTGCTAGGTCTTTTACTGTGTGAGTTTGAGGTAGTTTACTTAGGAGCTAAACTGGGTTGGAGATTTGTTGTTGCTGTGATTACCCTTGGTGTAGAATAGGCTTCCAGTTCTTCTAGTAATATTTTATGTTTAGAATGGGAACTGGGCTTCCAGAGAGATTTGTTGTTATTGTTTTGTTTTGTTTTTAATGTCTTGTCCAAATTCAGCTTTATCCTGCCCCTTGCATTGTATCCAGGGGAAAGTCTATCTGGTATTCTTGGAACTCTTTCAGCTAACAATTTCCTACTTGTTCATTCATTGGGAACATATTTCCCTTTATAACCTTGATCACATTTATAATAGCTGCTCTAAATTATTTTCTGCTAATACTTACATTTAGGCCATCTTCAGATAGACTTCTATGTCTTTTAAGTGTAGATCATTTTTTTCCTTTATCTTTGTGTATCTTGCAATTTTGGATTCTATCCTAGGCAATTATAAACCATACATTATAGATATTCTTGATTGTATTACAGTCCTATGTAGCATATTGGTTTTTATTTTAGCAAAAACTCCAAATTCTCTCCTGTAATCGAAATACCTCTCTAGTTTTTTGCCCTTGATATAACTCCTCAAAGTATGAATACATGTGGATTTCAGAGGTCAATGAGAGATTGAAGCAGAGTTTACAAACAAAATTTGGCCTCTTTTTTTGTTATTTTCTGGTAGTTCCTCCACCTTTCACTTTCCAACAACTTTTCAGCAGCTGTGGTTTTATGTTCTCTTCAAGGTAACAAGACTGTGACTTTTAACCAAATATTATCTGTCCCAGTTGACCTCAGCTGGAGCCTATATTTATGAAAAAAACAGATTAAAATTAAAAAATAAAATTAGTGAACTCATCCACTGCATTTTCCTTCTTCCATGTATATACTTCCTTCATTTTCTGTCTGCTTTTAGTTTCTCTTTGGTGCTTTTAGACAATTGATTTTCATAGTTTTTCAAGATTTTACAGTTTTCTGCAGGACCATTGCTCCAATTGGAATTCTTCCTCTATATATAGAAGTTAGATATCCAGACTCCTATGTTTGTTTAACTTTAAAAAATAGACAAATGCACCTCTTTTTTCAGGACAGGGAGTATTGGCGATTGAACCCATGAGCATTGGGCCCCTGAACTACATCCCAGCCATTTTATTTTATTAACAGTCTCACTAAATTGTCCAGGCAGACTTTGAGTTTGTGATCCTCCTGCCCTAGCTCCTGAGTAGCTGGGATTACAGGCATGTGCCACTTTGTGTGGCAAAGACTCCTATTTTAAACCTGATAATTTTGCCTATAAATTTGACTTGACACACAGGGAAGGGACAACTGTACCTATTTATTTCTATGATTTCTAAAATAAGAATTAAATAGCAGACTTATCCACTCATATTATCTCCAGCTATCTGTTGGAAGTAAACAGAATATATCTCTGGTTACGCCCTTGAGCTTTCTGAGATGCTATTAGCTCATGCTATTATTGATTATTTCCTTCTTCTATATCTTCCATCTTAACAGGCTCCTTGCTATCATCATTTTAAAATGTTCACATTTTTTCTACATTAAAAAAAAAAAATCTGTAGCTGGGTGCGGTGTCAAACACCTATAATCCCAGCAGCTCAGGAGGCTGAGGCAGGAGAATTGCTAGTTCAAAGCCAGCATCTGCAAAAGTGAGGTGCTAAGCAACTTAGTGAGACCCTGTCTCTGAGTAAAATACGAAGTAGGGCTGGGGATGTGGCTGAGTGGTCTAGTGCCCCTGAGTTCAATCCCTTGTCTCCCCCCCACCTCCAAATCTGCCTCTTGTCATCCACTATTATACCTTCTCCCTTACAGTTGCACAATTTATCACATCTTTCCTATCTGCCACTCAGTCTTCAACACATGCTAATCTTCTGTCTCCACCAATTGCTCTCACCAAGGTGACCTTTGACCCTTGTGTCTCCAAGTACACTCCCTCTTCAACAGCTATTAGCTAATAATTTCCAATATTATACATTTACTTCAGACTTTTTTCTTCGGAACTCTTGCTCTGGTTGCCAACTCCTTATCTCTCCTTATAGATCTCAGAGGTTCTCAAATGCAGCATGTTTGCCTCTACTTTTTCCAAAATACTTCTATCTTTTCTTAGTATAGTAACATCATCCTCCCTACCTCCACATCCACTCAGATAGCAAGTCTGTTGTTGCTACCTTTTAAAAGAATTCTTTAATCTGTTCACCTTACATCTTCACTGTGTCACCCAAGTCCAAGTCATTGTCATCTGTTTTCTGTACCATCTAACACATTATCTGGCATGAACCTCTTTAATACACTGCAGCTAGAACATTGCTAACCTGATAAAACCTTCAGTGTCTCCTCCAAACTCCGCATAGTTCACCTGCTTGACTTTCCATTGCCTTTGCAGCCTCACCTTGCTCTGTTCTTCCCCATGGCTTCAGAAGATCACCGTCTTCCTTAACATGTAAATTGGGAACACTTTCCCTTCCAAGCTCTCCTTTGCCTTTATAAATGCAATTAATTATCCTTCTGGTTTCAACTTCACTGTCATTTCCTGAGCAGGCCTTTCGGGACCTTCCCTGAAGACTAGTTGTGTCATCCACTGGGTTCCTAAAATCCCTCATGAATTGTAGATGTCTGGCTTTGTCTGTAGACTTAAGTTCAAGAAGGCAAGTTTCTTATTTCCTTTCTTCCTTTCTCTGATCTTTGCACTCAGTCCAGTGCCTAGAAAACAGTGGACACCCAAATGATTTTTGTTTAATAAATGAATTAAGATAAGAATAGTTCCATAAGGCAATAGAATAGAATCTATTACTGTAAAATATAATGCACTAATCTTATTTCCTGAAGAGAGCTAAACTAACAGTTTGACATGAAGACAGAAACCAGTCTGTTCACTGCAGAAGTAAATGGTCCTGTGTTCTTACTGTGACAAGTGCCTCTGGGCAGCTTTGATTCTCAGTGAAAATACTTCATGAAATAAATGGCAGCAGACTGTTTTGTGACTGTTGCAAATTTCAGGTAGTTTTGGGGGACTGTGTACTGGGTTTGGAACCCAGAGCCTCATGTGTGCTAAGCATCTCCTCAACCACTGAGCTATACCCCAGCTCTACCACAAGAATAACCTGTTTGGACTTCCAGTACATTTTTAGAAAGTTTAGCCGTTGTACTATGGCAGGGACTATCTGCCAAATTGAAACAGACATGGATGGATCCTTAGCAGATATGCAGTAAAAAAAGACTGAACTAGAATTTACATTGGATACAGATATCAACAATAAATTTTGTGAACATGTTCCAAATCATGTGCCTTTAAAGTATATAGTAAAAGAGAAAAGATTGAATAAGGCAACTTAGACACACTTTCCATGTGGATAATGACCTAGGTTTTTGGTTTGTCTGTGATCGAGCGGAAGGGCTCTCTACCACTAAACTACATCTCCAGCTCTTTTTATTTTTTTGTTTTGAGACAGGATCTCACTAAATTGCCCAGACTGGCCTTGAATTTGCAATCCTCCTGCCTCAGTCTCCCAAGTACACAGGCATACAATTTATCTGTCTTTTTAAAATATATATATTTATTTTTTGTAGTTGTAGTTGGACACAACAACTTTATTTTATTTATTTATATGTGATGCTGAGGATCGAACCTGGGGCGAGTGCTCTACTGCTGAGCTATAACCCCAACCCCTATTTGTCTTTTTGATCTTTGTTTTCACTTTCTTAATTTTCTGTGTTGTTCTTTGGAAGACTAAGATTTTTAGGGAAATAATCCCCTAGTTTCAAAATTGTAGAATGGAAGTTTTGATTAAATTTAAAATGTTGATTTCTGTTTCTGCTATTTCCATGTTCTGCTAACTTTGTTTTGTCTGTCAGACTTTGTGCATAGTATGTTCTTCCTGTAAGGATAAATGCCAACTGTTGACAAGGTTCAGGATTCTTTTTTTTTTTTTTTTAATATTTATTTGTTAGTTCTCGGCGGACACAACATCTTTGTTGGTATGTGGTGCTGAGGATCGAATCTGGGCCGCACGCATATCAGGGGAGCGCGCTACCGCTTGAGCCACATCCCCAGCCCCAAGGTTCAGGATTCTGATTGATGCTTGCTTTTTCTCTAACTTATACCTTTGCTCTGATTTTTATCTGGATGAAATATAGTCCCCCAACCTTCTCAACTAATAAGGCCCAGCTTAATGCCATTATGTTTTGAAGCCTTCTCTGCTGCTAAAAACAAAAGGAATGGCTTTTCCCTCTGTGGTTTGACAGCACGTTACCATCCTGATATTCTGATTATCCTATCCAGACTTGTCTATGGCTATACATATAGTGTATATACATAGTGTCCCTACTAATCATAGGCACATAGGGCAAGGTTTTATTTAGTTTGTGCCTTAGACCTAGATCTGATAGGGAATCTGTAAATTTTTGTTGAATTACATTGAAGAGGTAAATGACAAGGACTTAGAAACATTCATCTATATAGAGAGTCATCCCTAGAAATAAAATATTGAAATTAATGATTTACCATGTTCCCTATCTACATTTTAGATTGTTGGAGTGCTTTGGATTAGGAAGAAGAATGAACTTCAAGTTTTAGAGAACTAAAACTCTTCCTTATACCTATGTTACTTCAATGTTCAGCATCAGATTTGTTTATTGTGATCCTTTCCCCTTTTACAGAACATCTATTAAGAACATCTTCAACCAGCCGACCTGCTTCTCTACCAAGAGTACCCGCCATGGAAAGTGCCAAGACTATTTCAGGTAATGACTTTTATCTGATTTTTCTTTTAAAAGACTTCCCCAGAAGTATTTAATAGTATAATAGATGACATGTTGAAAATATAGCTTCATGCAGAGTTGCTAGAGTTGCAAAGTACACCAAAATTTTTTTGGAAGCTAAGCTTTCCAGTGTGGTAAAACCAAAAAATGATGAATTTGATGGTCTTTATTTGCCATCTGAACCTAACTCTCCCGTTTATCAATTGTTTATATTATTTTTCCTCATGGCCTTAACACTTAATAGCTCGACTATAAAAATGGGACCATAAAAGAAGAAATTCCTATAACTCTGCCTCAGTACAGTTAATGCCCTCCTTGTATATGAAGTGAGCTTTGTACAGCTTCCTTCTTCCCTCCCTCCCTCTTTTTTTTTTTTAATATTTTTTTAGTTGTAGATGGACACAATATCTTACTTTATTTATTTTCTTTATGTGGTGCTGAGGATGGAACCCAGTACCTCACATGTGTGAGGCAGGTGCTTTACCACTGAGTCACAGCCCCTCCCTCCCTCTTAATATGACATGTGGATCAGGACTTTGTATAGTTCTCATTACACCATAGCTAAGTTGTTAAACTAGTAGGAAAGTTCTGCGATCAGCTAATATTACTATCCCAAGGCCTTTTTCTGTATGTTTTTCTTATAACAGAATTCTTCAGATTCTTTCACAATCTGTTTCTCTATTTTATGGAAAATTTTGAGAGGTTTTCTCTTTCGGTTTCCTAGCATACCACTTAAAAGAAGCTACTGGTTTAAGAGATAAAAAGAGCTGGGGGAAAATGAGTAATTATAATATTATGCCAGAAATATATAAGCATTTTATCCTAAAATCATATAATAGTAGAAAGCATCTGTCCCCTTCGGATGTTTAAGAGGATAGCTTTATTAATGCAGAATTATATGCTGCTGTGGTTATCTTAAAATTATCAATAAAAGTGTTGTTTAATAAAAGAAGGACAGTTTTTACAAATTGTGAGGAAAATATGACTGTTTTTTAACATTGCTTGCATTAAAATTAGCTCAGGAATGTTACAGTTAATGGCTCTTGTGGCCCCATCCTCTTCTGAGGTTAAAGAGGACTGTCTGAGGTCAGGGACTTGGGTGCTTCACTTGTCACTGTGCTCAGCCTGGTATCCTCAGCATCCAGCAGTGCCAGTGTTGTGCCCAGTGCCACCCTGGTAGACAGTGGCTTTTGTTGCAGCTGTATCAGAAGCCAAAGGGCTGCTTCCACTTAACAATCCCCAGAACTTTCATAATTCTAACAAGGTGCAGTGCCTTACTATGTCAGACTCTCAAAATAGGACTTTTCAGAAGATTGTGGCCATTTCTCAGTAATTGACCCAATACCTTTTGGTTTTCTGTTTGTCACATTGGTTTTTTTTTTTTTTTTTTTAAATTGGGCCTGACCTAGAATTACATATAGTCTTATAAACAAGCATCTTTCCTTTCTGTCCTCTGAATAGTGTTTTTGGCTAAGTTCAGAAAGAATGTATTGATTTTCATACATCCTGGGTATTGGGCAGGATTGAGTAGTTGCAAGTATTGCTCTGGTTTTTTAATTATATTTGTAATTAAGCTGACTATATATAGTACTCACTATGATACTTGCTTAGTAGAGCAATGGTAAGATACTTCTTGTCCAGGGAAAATGGGATTCCATACATATTTCAACTACTGTACTTTTCACAGATTTTTTTTTTAATAAAAAATTTAAAAAATCAATAAGATAAAGTAGTATCTGTTCTTTTTGGACTCTTCAAAGCAAAAATCTCAAGAATACAATCTAAAATGTTTTTGCTCTAATATGCTTAATTACTGTTTCTCATACTCAGTATCTCGAAGAAGTAGTGAAGAAATGAAACGGGACATTTCTGCACCTGAGGGAGCATCACCAGCCTCTCTTATGGCTATGGGAACAACATCACCACAGCTGTCCCTGTCCTCTTCTCCTACCGCATCTGTGACCCCCACGACCCGCAGTCGGATAAGGTAGAGAATAGTTAGTGTTGGTACATTTCATGTGTACCTTTCCTAGCCTTTCAGATCAGCTTATAAAATAATGCCATCTGAGCACCTGAATTTGTTCTATTTTTTTTTAATTTTTTTTTTAAGAGAGAGAGAGAGAATTTTTTAATATTTATTTTTTAGTTTTCGGCAGACACAACATCTTTGTTTTGTATGTGGTGCTGAGGATTGAACCTGGGCCGCACGTATGGGACGCGAGCGCGATACCGCTTGAGCCACATCCCCAGCCCTTTGTTTTTCTTTTTAAATAGAGAATGATTGAGTGTAAAAGTAGGTACAGGTTGAGCATCCCTAGTCTGAAATCTGAAATGCAAAACTTTTTGAGTACTGACATCATGCCCCAAAAGTTTTGGAGTTTGGATTTTGGGATTAGAGATGCTCAAGGTTGAGCCTTTATGCAAATATTCCATAATCTAAAAACTCTGAAATCTGAAATATTTTGGCCTCAGGTATTTCAGATAAGGAATGTTCAACCTGCATTTTGAAATTTGAACCTTGGTAGTGTTAGAGAAGGCTTCATAGAAGGGTAGAATTTGAATGGGGCTTTGAAGGTTATAGTTGGGACATTATTGGTAAGTTGAGTAACTTGAGTGAATATACCAAAGGGATGAATAAGCAAGTCAGGCAAACAGATTTAGGGTACTGATACAAAAGACCAGAGTAAAGTATCCCAACCATATCATGGGGTAATAGAAAACAAGATTGAATAACTAGGGTATGGCTAGGTGATAGAGGAACCTCTTTAAAGTTAAATTGAGTCACTTTTTGATATAGTAGAAGTTATAAAGCAGGGTAAGTTAATTTGTGTGAGAAGATGATTAAAGGATTCTTTTATTCTGGATAAAAGGGAAAATAGCTAAAATGATATTGTAGTATTGCAGGACACAGTCATTAAGTCTTAGCAACAGAGACAACAGTGGAAAATTGCTGAAGAGAAGGTTAGGCCCCAGGAGTTTTTTCAAAGGGAAAGATGACCTCAGCAACAGATTTTTTTCAAAGAAATGCAAAAATGGGAGATGCCAGAGGTGGCTGTAATTGTTTAGATGGAAATCAGGAAGCATGATGCTAAGTAGTTGATAGGCAATACACGAATATGCAAGTTTATATTTGTTTTCTTAGTTTGCTTATGTTAGATATCTCCTTGGCCTAAGAGGTAGTAAGACCTTACAGGAAAAAGATAAATGTCAGAAATTGAGCACACATTGTTCATAGGAATGAGGAAAAACTGTTGACAAGTATCAAGAATAGGCAGAGGAATAGGAAAGGGTTTGAGGAATTTAGCTGCATATTAATTTACAGGGTTAAGGATAAAATGCAATATTTAGCCTCTCAGACTCTAGTTATGAGCTTACTTTTAAAGCCTTACCTCCAAGGGGGGCCAATCTCTGAGAAAAGTGGTCCTATAAGCCCTGCATCTTACAAGCAAATAGGCAGTGCAGTGATGAAGAAGAAGCTCAGGGCACCCTGGCTATGCAGGGAAGTGACTTTCAGTGCTTTCGCTTTGTGTCCTAAGTTATGGGAACTCTCACTGTGCTTGTACAGAGGGAACCTGGGCTTGGAACAAACAACAGCCACTTCTGTTGGATTCCCCACTTACAAACTGTGCTCTTTGCAAGGCTTTAAGTTTTTTTCTGGCCTTAGTTTCCTCATCTTACTTAGATTGAAGAAGTGACAAGAGCTAGCCCTCTAGCTTCAGGAGGTTCTTTTCTGCAGCTTCTCCTTATGTCCACAGAATTTACTCTGATGTTTTTTAAGCTGTTTCTAAAATAAAGTTTACTTCAACCATGTTATCCAGAGTAAGCCTTCCATATTTATTGTAATATTGATTGATTGATTGATTGATTGATATTGGGAATGGAGCCCAGGACACTCTACCACTGAGCTCTATCCCCAGCCCTTTTTATTTTAAGATAGGGCCTTACTAAATTGCTGAAACTAGCCTCAAACTTGCAATCCTAGGACTTGGTGAGTAGTAGCGCACACCTATAATCCCACCGGTTTGGGAAACTGAGGTAGGAGAATCCTGAGTTCAAGGCCAGCCTCAGCAATGACGAGGCACTAAGCAACTCAATGAGACCTGTCTCTAAATAAAATACAAAATAGGGCTGGGGATGTTGTTCAGTGATTGAGTGCCCCTGAGTTCAATCCTTAGTACCAAAAAGGAAAAAAAACCCCAAAACTTGTAGTCCTCCTGCCTCAGCCTCCCAAATTGTTGAGATTACAGACATGTGCCACCGTGCCCAGATTACATCTTTTAATTTTATTTTCTTTCCCTATGTTCATTGATATTATATAGACTTCTTTGAATCTTTTAAACCAAATCAGGAATCTAGTGGACTAGCACACAAACATAAGTGTTTATATTTATGGCAGCAATCTAACTGTGCATTGAATAAAACCTTGGTGTTTTACTTTTGGTTCTAAAGTAAATAAAAATTGGTACTATTTCAATGCACCTTTCTTTTGGAAGAGCTTCAATTCTAAACATGTCCTCTTTGATTTTGCAACATACGATAAAAGATGAATGCTGACAGGATAAAAATGCTGAATAATGCTAACATTATTCGGGTACTGAATTCCTGGGGCATTTGGCTAGAGTCTTTGCTTAAATCATATAAAAATTGATCAATCTTTTAAGAACAGGCTACTTGTTAAAGAGTATGTTACAAAGCCCTCTTTTCCCAGATATTCCTTAGTATTCTGTTCTACTTCTAGAATAGCTACTACAAGGAAGAATTTGGTATAGAATAGGGTTATATGCCTCCCCAGTCCCATCACCAGGGGTGATTACAGAACCTTTTTTATTTCATCATCTAGTCTGGGGCAAGATATTTATTGTACCTACAAAGCAATTAACAATGCCAAATGTGCCTTACTAGAATTTATTTAAATGAATTAAATAAAGCCACTGCTTTTTTTTTGGGGGGGGGGGGAGAGGGTTGCTGGGAATCAAACTCAGGGCCTTATGCGTGCTAGGGAAGAGCTCTACCCCAAGCTTATATCCCCAATCCCAGCCATTGAATTTTCCCTGTGAGTTTCTATAATATGTGCATTGTATAGTAAGCTCAAGTTTCTTGAAGTGGCAGGGATTCTGTGTTCACCATTAGTTGCCCAGCACTGGCACAGTGATGTTCTGTAAGGTGACATTGGATGAATTTTCTCTATAAGGTGACATTGAATGAGTTCATAGGAAAGTTAAATTTTCTATGCAACACAGAATGGTAATTGTCTACAGACAATAAAGAGTATACAACTTGCCGAGTGTGGTGGTGCAGACCTGTATACTACAGAAGGATCATTTGAGCCCAAGAGTTTGAGACCAGTCTGGACAACATAACCTGACATCATCTCAAAACAAACAAACAAACAAAACAAAACAAAACAAACAAAAAAATAAAACAAGAAAAAAAATGCAACATGGCAGTAAACACACCTGAGATATTTTATGGAAGTGATAAATGTTTGTAATGTTTATTGCCATCTTTTATCCTATCTGCTTACCTCAGTTGTAAGCTCTGTAAAGACTGGAGCTATGTCTTAGAAACCTCCACCTTGTTTAGGCTTGCCTTTTGTATTTACAGTAAGTGATTTTTTAAAAAACGATGAGATGATTAAGGACATAAAAGTTTAGAAACAAAAATGGAGTAAAATAAACCAAAGCATAAAAATGAATGGTTAAAATACTGAATGAAAAACAGCCTGGACAATTTTAGATGCTGCAGAATCAAGATGTTTCCCCCACTCTTCTGAGCATCCTGGAATATATCTCTGCTATTGTGAATTCATTTGCTACCGAGTCTTTGCTAGAGGGATGAGTAGAGTCCCAGCCTTCAGAAAGCAGAAACCCCTGACAGCTGTGGGTCTGTGTGGGACCAAACTAAAAATTGATATAAAAGTCAAAGAAATGAAAAGACATGTTTTGCTGTTGAAATATTGATGTATTGCTCAATGTGTTCATTTATCCAGTTCAAAAATGCAAACTAATGTTGTTTTGTTATTCTGGTGCTCAAATAAATAATAATGAAATTTTGGGTTTCTTATTTTCACTTATCAGGGAAGAAAGGAAGGACCCTCTCTCAGCATTGGCAAGAGAATATGGAGGATCAAAGAGGAATGCCTTGTTGAAGTGGTGTCAGAAGAAAACGGAAGGCTATCAGGTAATCATATGGTTTTTATTTTTGGTTTTTTGTCCTGCATGAGCAATTGCTGAACCAAGTGCCAGACTGTCATAACTTGTTTCATATAGCCATCCAAAATGAGTCTTATTCTGAATTTCAAGAATACATTCTCAAGTCCAATCTAAACTTGGCAGAGTATTATTTGGATGGAATAAGTTTCTAACCTTTCTAGAGTAGCCATTCTTTCTACTTTATTTAGCTATTCTAGTACTTTTATAAGTCCAATTTAAATGCTTTTGTTGAGAATATCTTCTGGACTAAGAGTAAAAATTACTTATTTCACTTAAAATGAATATATAATTATCATGCTTATATCTCTTACTTATTTTTTATGGCATTTACCCATTCCCATTGTGCTTTGTGCTTTCATCATTTCATATCTGAACTATTGTAATATTCTGCCATTTCCTCCCCTTCTGTCTGTCTCTATTTCTTTCAGTGTTTTATTCAAGTTGTAAGTGATACTAAATACCACTTTGGAGAGCAAGCTCTAATTCCATATAAAATGAAAATTTCTAAAATGTATTCCTTATATTGCTAAAAAACATAATTTAGATTCCAAGTATCCTCACAAAGGATTTTAGTTACAGAGGCTTTTCCCAGCTTGCAGCTGATATTCTATCATATTTGGTACAAATGTGTAGAAGTGAACACAAGAAGGTAATCAGAATTCTGTGTTCTTGGTTTTATCACATCAGCCTTCATCTCAACAAAATAACAAAAAGAAGCTAACTGCAACATTTTCAGAAAATGTTTCTACAAAAGAGGTAATAAAGTAGTAGATGAACAGATTAATAAGATCTGCCATTAGAAGGTTCCTTTTGGACAAATTTTACATAACTTTAAACGGTCATCTTCAGCTCATTGAGGAGTAAGAGCCAAATGTATTATAGTGGGCATAAAGAAAAGTCATAATAATTATTGAGGAGCAACTAACATTTTACATATCTGCAGCTTCTATTCGCTAAAAGGAGGTTAATAATATTAGTAAGATGTGGAGGAAGAGGTAGCCTTATGTGCCTTGATGGCAGAATGTAAAATGAAAAAACTGCTATGGGAAATAATATGGCAATTCCTAAAAAATTATCATGTAATATCTTGAACCCTTACCTTAAATAAGAAGAAAGATCTTAGAGCAGTTACTTAACTTTCCAACTTAAGAAAGTAGAAAAAGAAGAGCAAACAAAATCCAAAACAAGCTGGAGGAAGAAAATACTAGAACAAAAATAAGAAGAAAAACAACAAAGATTTGTGGAGCAAAAAAAGTTAGTTCTTAAAAAAGATTAACAAATTGACAAACGTTATCTGGAGTGACCCCCCAAAAAAATAAATAAATAAAAGGGGAGACAGTAATCATGACCGTACAAAAATAAAAAGGATTAAAAGGGAATGCTGTGAAAAATTGTATGCCTACAAGTAGGATAATCTAGATGATATGTACTAATTCCCAGAAATTCACCGACTGTCAAAACTAAGAGTAAATAAAAACTAAGTAGACAAATTAACAACTATAAAGAGGTTGGATTAGTAATCAACAAGTTTTCAGCAAAAAAAAAAAAAAAGCCTATCAGGTGGCTTCACTAGTTAATTCTTCCAAATATTTAAACAATATTTAGCACCAGTCCTTCCCAAATTTTTAAAAATCAAAGAGAAGATCACATCCTAACTCATTCTGTAAGGTCAATATAACACTGATAAATAAAACCAAACAAGAGATGTAAGAAAATTACATTGTAGTGCTGGGGCTGGGGCTCAGTGGCAGAGTGCTTGCCCTAGCATGTGTGGGGCACTGAGTTTAATCCTTAGCACCTCATAAAAGTAAACAAATAAAATAAAAGCATGCTGTCCATACTCAGCTACTAAAAAATAAAAAGAAGAAAATTACAGTGCAAGGTCACGAATTCAATCGCCAGCACCATACAGAAAAGAAAGCTACAGATTAGTATTCCTTATGCAGAAGCTCTCAATGAAATAATAATATATCAAAAAAAATTTTTTTACCATGACCAAGTGAGATTTATCGCAGAAATGCAAGATCGGTTCAACATTTAAGTTTATCATTGTAATACACCATATTATTAGATTAAAGCAGGGAAACCCCACGTGATTATTTCAATAGAGTAGAAAAAGCATTTGGCAAAGTTCTACAGCCATTCATAGTAAAAATACCAAACAAACTAAGAATAAAAGAAGAATTTTCTCAGTGGGATAAAATGTATCTATGAAAAGCTAAATAAAAGAAGCCAGACCCAAAACTCTACCCTAAAATACTTCCATATACCAAAATTGAGTACAGGTATGAAACTTATACTCTCAGCTTTGCGAATGGCAAGAACATCAGTGTTGGTGGCTACAGGTTTAGTCTAGAACTGAAATCTGAAGCATAAATATTGCATAGTCAGTTTTTTTCTTGGTAGCATTTTTTGAGGTAAACAACATAAGATACAATTTATCCATTAAAATGTACATTTCATTCACTTTTTAGTATATTTAGTATATGCCACTATCAGTTTTAAAATATGCATATGCTAGACAAGCACTCTACCACTGAACTACATCTCCAACCCCTTTTGTTGTTGGTGATAAGGTCATGCTAAGTTGCCCTTGCTGGCCTCAAACTTGAGATCCTCCTGCCTCATCTCCATTGGTCATTTTCTCTTTGCCCTAGTCTTTTTTCTATCTCCATAGATTTACTTATTATGGACATTTCATGTACTTGGAATCACACAATATAGTATATCCTTTGTGACTGGATTCATCCGTAGTAGCATCCATCAGTGCTTTGTTCTTTTTTATGGCTAAATAATATCCTGTTGTATGGATAGACCACAATGGATAAATAATCCATTCTATTCTTCAGTTGATAAGCATTTGGATTGCATTTTTTTGTTTTCCTTTTTGGATTTTATATGTGTATTGCTGCTATGAACTTTTGTGTACAAGCTTTTACATGAACATATATATGTAATTTTGTCATCCTGTCTTCTAGCCTGCTGCCAAAAATACCTTTTTTGGGGGTCATATTAGGGATACTGAACCCAGGTACTCATGCACCCTACCACTGAGCTGCCAAATGTCTTTAAAATTATTATTTCTATTTAAGCTGCTCCATTTGTTTCCCCATTGCCATTTGGTTAAAGTTTGAGCTCCTTCATTTGAAGATCAAGACCCCTTATGAGTGATCTGGCCTCTAAATAGGGTTACTGATTCCTCATTCTTGAGAAAGCCCCTATTCCCCTGGCTTGATGTCTCACTCCACCCCTCCCATCAGAGTAGTATCTGTTCTTTAACTTAAAAGTCAATGTCTCTGCAGAATTGTTTTTGCCCCCACTCCAGTCCCACAAAGCTTCATCCTTCATATATCGCCCTCACTTGCCTCATAGAGCCAGGTTCTTCCTTGAACTCAGTCCAGGGTAGAGTGTTTTTATATTGCAGGGCATATTGTTTTATAACCCACTTTACCTATGGTCCCAAATCTCACAGGATCTATCACAAGGGTCTTGAAGTTGTCAATTTGCATATACCTATCTTCCTTTTTAAATGGTCAGCTCCTCAAAAAGGTCTTTGTCTGCCTGGCATCTACCGTAAGGCTTGGCATGTGGCAAAGCTGAGTAGCTGTCTGAACCTATATACCAAAAGGTAATAGGATACTTTGGAAGTTCATTTTAGAATAGTGCTTCTTAAATTTGTTTGTAAAACCTTGAAAGATTGTAGGATGAGTGTTGTAGAATCCCAAGAACCATTCCTAAAGATTTATGATTTGAGAGGTGTAAAGTGAGGCCCTGAAATCTGTGTTTTTATAAGCACCCCAAGTGATTCCTAGATCATGCTGAATTAAGTATTTATACGTAATTGTTAAAAAATATTTTAGTTATAGATGGGCACAATATCTTTATTTTGTTTATTTAGGTTTTTTAATGTGGTACTAGGGATGGAACCCAGTGTCTCACACATGCGAGGCAAGCACTCTATTACAACCCCAGCTCTATACATGTAATTTTTAAAGTACTGCCCCAGTATTACCATAGAACTTTGCCATGAATCAAGTTGAGTATTAAGTAGAGATAATTCTAACATTAAATCAATGATTTAACTAATGTCCCTTGGTTCCTTCCAATTTAAATTCTGATTCTGTAATTTTGAGATACTTACATTATATTATGTTGAAAAATATGTACACACAAACCAATTATTTCAATTAATAATTTTAAGTTTCCTTCATTTGCTTCATACTTGCAATGCAAGAGAAAATATGATGGTTAACTGCACAAAAAGAAAGATCTTTGTGTACATTGGGCAATCTTTCCTACAAACCCAGCTCCCCTCATACTTCCTGTGGACACTTCTATAATAATAATGATAACAAAAAATGTGTGTGTGTTTATTTGACTTTTAAAAAATTTGTTCTAATTAGTTATATATGCCAGTAAATGCATTTTGACACATCATACATAAATGGAGTGTAAATTCTCATTCTTCTGGTTGTACATGATGTAGAATTATACGGTCATGTAATCATATATGCACATAGGGTAATAATGTCTGATTAATTCTTCTATCCTTTCTACCCTTACACCTCCTTTCCTCCCTTCACTCCCCTTTGTCTAACCTAAAGTACCTCTATTCTTTCTACCCCACCTTATTGTGAATTAGCATCCACATATCAGAAAACATTCGGCCTTTGGTTTTAGGGATTGGCTTACTTCGCTTAGCATGCATGATATTCTCCAGCTCCATCTGTCCAGCAAATGTCATAATTTTATTCTTCTTTAAGGCTGAGTCATATTCTATTGTGTATATATACCACGTTTTCTTTATTCAATCATCTGTTGAAGGGTACCTAGGTTGATTCCATAGTTTAGCTATTGTGAGTTGAGCTGCTACAAACTTTGATGTGGCTACATCACTGTAGTATGCTGATTTTAAGTCCTTTGGGTATAAACCAAGGAGTGAGATAGCTGGGTCAAATGGTGGTTTGGGGCTTTTTTTTGAGAGGAAATTAACTTGATTTCTTGTAAAACATATCTGTTCTTATCCTTTCAAAGTAGATACAATGCTGTTTTGTTTTGCTTTTTAATTTCAAGGTCTATAATTTAAAATTGGACAATCTGATTTACATAATCTTTTAAAACTAGAAGACAGATCTGCTAGAGCTCTTAATCTGTCAAGAGCCAAATAAGAAGTGCCAGAGCCATTTTTCTGTCTAGCTGTAAAAACAGATGAGCATACCCATCCTTAGACGCCAGCAGTTTAGGTTCAGGCCTTTGGTCTCTATCTACTCACAGTCTGCAGGAAAGGGCAAGTTTTGACACTTGTCTAGCTCAGTGGAGCAAAAGCTGTTACGTGACACTTAGCACATACTGCTCTCACAGGCCTCAAATATATCATTAATGTTTGGACCATGCATGTTTTATGTCAAAGAAGCTGTCTAATCAACAGAGATAGATTCCCTAATACCCATATCTTCTTTGACTAACTCTTTTAAGAGTCATCCTAAAATTACTGTGCTGATCACTGTAATTTCATTAACCATCCATTACAAAACAAGCCCTTGTGAGTTTGCCTTTTATCTAACAAATACATCTTTCTTATAAATTGTGTACTGCCATTTATTAATCACTGATGTTTTAGGAATACTAGAATATTAGTGTTGAAAGGGCCTTGATGTTCTGATTTATTGTCACATTTACAAATGTGGGGCAGAAACCCCCACAAGGATAAATGACTGCCTCAAATCTACATTGTGAGTCCTACATTTTGAGTTCAGGGAATTACATAATCAGCTTCCAGAACTATAGCTTCAAGGGTTGAATCTTTTTTTTTTTTAATCACTGCCTCAGTTTGTACATAATTATGTTTTAAATTTTAATTTAAGTATGGAATTCACTCTAATAAATTCTCAAATGCCATTGTGAGAATTGGCGATCTACTGTCCTATTTCCTTACCTCTGAAATTGCTTCCCAGAGGAAACCACTTTTAATACTTTTAGCTGTTTGATTAGAGGTTGATGGTATAAGATTAATAATGCAAAAGTAAACAAGTGGGTAATAGAGAAAATAATCTATATTTTCAGTAAACTTTTCTTTGGTTTTGAGTTTTATACTTAATAGCCTCTATTATAGCATTCTTTCTTGTTCTAGAAACACCTAACTCAGACAATCAAGAAGCCTCTAAAGGTTAATTTGAGAAAGCATCATTTTAAATGAAAAATCTCATTGTTTTCTGATAAAATGCCAGACCTAGAAATGGATTAGTTAAGTCCAAAGGATAATCAAATCACTTAATCTAGTACAAAATATTTTTAATAAATGAACAAAAGATTTTAGCACTGCCTGAGGTAATTTAATCTCAGATAAGCATTGAGAATGCAGTTTTATTGAGGGATGTGCTTCATTAAGTGCATGGTCCAAAAAGGGAAAGATTGGCCTTTTCTTGGTGGAGATTAGTGAAATTAGAAGAATTGATGGGCTTCATGGTTTAGAAGTCATCTTTTTGTCTACAATGCTTTTCTTGCATTTGAGCATTTTTTACCTAATGTAAAAGTTAATTTGTTAATTACAGAGTAAGCTCTGTTTCAGATAATATGCTGAGTGTTCAAACAGAAATTAGGGTATAAAAGTAGTCAGGAAGATTATGGGGTAGTCAGTAAAATACACATCAGTAATTAAAAGTCAATATAGACTTCTGTTCATGGTTATGATAGAATATCAGTCCAGATCTTTGCTAAGGCTACTGTAAAAACTGTTTAAATTACAAAGAATAAATATCTCCAGAGGCATTGGAGACTAACCAAAGCAACCAGGACAAATTTAGCAGGAGCCAGAATTATAGAGAAAAAACATATTGAGTCGAGCCTCATATTTATCCCTATTTTTCCCCTTGAGGTATTTATCAACTCCTGGCATACAAAAAGCAGAGGTCCAGTGTTTGTTTTAGAATCTCTGAACAAGGTGTCTAAAATTTGAATTCAGTGCACTAAGATAAGCCGAGGTTTGTTTTAGCCCAGGCGAAAGACAACCTGAGGGTAGTGAACTCCACATTTGACTTATCTTTGCTGTCAAAGGATTTTTCATATGCTAAGATGTGTGGGGCAGAAAGAGAAATTCAGTAGAAAGCCAAGAGACCAAAAATTTAAGCAGAGCTTTTGTTCTCACTGTACCTGGTGCCAAAAATTAGATGTCAAGGCTGACCAAAGAAGAACAACTCTGGAAAACACTGTTTTCACTTGAGAGTTCAGAGGGACTACATGCTGCAAATAAAGGAAGTTTTCAGTTTGAAATTCAGATTCAGAACTCTCACCTGTTGGATAAAGGTGATCAGCCTGCAATATTAGAAACTTAGAACCTCACTGGAGGGAGAAGACACCAGTCTAACTCCTTGTATTCTTTGTATCTCACATTCCATCAGAAATACCAGACATGGGGCTGGGGTTGTGGCTCAGTGGTAGAGCGCTTGCCTAGCATGTGTGAGGCACTGGGTTAGATTCTCAGTACCACATATAAAGAAATGAATAAAATAAAGGTCCATCAACATTTTAAAAAAATTTTTTTTAAAAAGAAATACCAGACATGCCAGTAAACAGTGTCAAATGACAAAATCTAGAGAAATAATGAGTAATTTGGTAGTCTTGATGTAGATACTGAGATTGTTAGGCCTTTAAAATAACTGATTCATGTGTTCAAAAAAGTAAGTTTTAGCAGATAATTAGGATCTGTTTAGTGGAATCAAATGGAGATTTTAGAACTAAAAAATAAAGAAGCTTGAATTGAGAACTCCAATATGTATATTTAATGGCACACTAAACACAGAAAATATTTGTGAATTAGAAAGAATGATGAGTAAAAATTGTCCATAATAAAGCATTGAGAAATGAAAGAATGAAAAATACATAAGAATCTAGTGGATGTATAAGATACAGCAGAATCTTTTGTACATGTGTAACTGAAGTACTAGAAGGACAGAAGATGGGCTTCGGAATGTTATAATAAAAGTGCTAAAAATCAAAGACAATGAGAGAATCTTAAAATTGCTAGAGGGAAAAAGATAGTAGTTTCAGATGAATAATAAATTGGCAGCTGATTTATCAACAGAAATAATGTTTGTCACCAGCAAGCCCATTCTGAAAGAAAAATTATAGGAAATTCTAAGAGAAAGAAAATAATTGCATAGCAAAACAAAGCTTGAAAAAAATTAAAAAATAAAAAAACAAAGCAAAACTTGAAGAAAGAATAAAATGAGCCGGGTCCATTGGCACATACCTGTAATCCTAGTGGCTTGGGAGGCTGAGGCAAAAGGATCATAAGTACAAAGGCAGCCTCAGCAATTTAGTGAAGCCCTAAGCAACTCAGTGAAACCTGGTCTCTAAATAAAAGTTCAGAAAGGGCTGGGGATGTGACTCAGTGGTTAGGTACCCCTGGGTTCAATCCCTGGTTACCACCCCCTCCCCCCAACACAAAAAAAGGAATAAAACCAATGAATGAAGTAAATATATGCGTCAGTCATTATAAATGATTATTGGACTGGAGTTGTAGCTCAGTGGTAGAGCATTTGCCTAGCACATGTGAGGCACTGGGTTTGATCCTTAGTACCACATAAAAAATAAATAAAAAAAGTATTTTGTCTATCTATAACTAAAAATATTTGTGTGTGTATACATACACACATGAATGATTATTGACTGCAGTACAATCAAAATGTGTTTAGCTAGATGTGGTTGTAAATACCTGTTAATCCTAGCAGCTCAGAAGACTGAGGCAGGAGAATGATAAGTTCAAGGCCAGCCTGAGCAGTTTAGGCCCTAAAATTTAGGCCCCAAGCAACTAAGCAAGACCCTGTCTCAAAATAAAAAGGGTTGGGGATATGGCTCAGTGTTTAAGTGCCTCTGGGTTCAATCCCCCCCGCCTCCCGCCCCAAAAGAAGTCTTGTTTAAAGATGTAGGTAAGTTTAAAATGTAAGCCAGAATTTCTCAGAAGGTTGGGAAGGGGACAATAAATATAATTAACATATTGTAAGATCTTCGAATTGTCCAGAAAGCTATGAAATGATTCTAATAATGTAAGGGTTACACACTATAAATCTCTAGGGTTGCACTATCTGATTGTCACCATTGGATGCATGTGATTATCGATCACTTAAAATGTGACTTGTCTAGGCACTTTTGGGGGTGTGACTCAGTAGTAGATTGTATGCTTAGTATACACAAAGCCCTGAATTCAATCCCCAGCACCCAAAAAGAAAAAGAAAAAAATGTGGCTTGTTCAAGTTGAGATATGCATGATTGTAAAATGTATATCTAAATTTGAAGATTTATAGGGGAAAAATGTAAATATCTCATTTTAAAGATACTAACTGCCTGTTGAAATATTCATATTTCTAACATTTTAAGGTAAATTAATATTATATTATCTTTATACTTTTTTAAAATGTGGATGCTAGAGAATTATATACTGGTGACTACTAAACCAAGAATAAAGTAATAGAAAGAGGCTAGGCCAGGTGCAGTGACACATGCCTGTAATCACAGCTGCTCAGGAGGCTGAGGCAAGAGGTCATGAGATCAAAGACAGCCTCAGCAAAAGCAAGGAGCTAAGCAACTCAGTGAGAACCTATCTCTAAATAAAATGCTAACTAGGGCTGGGGATGTGGCTCAGGGGTCAGTTTCCCCTGGGTTCAATCCCTGGTCCCCAAAACCAAAAAACAAAAGGATGGAAAGAGGCTAACAGCAACAGGAAAGGGAATATCAGTAATAATTGACTAATCCCAAAGAAGGCAGGAAAGGAAAGAAAAATATTTTAGTCTGCCTTTTCGTCTCTGTGACCAAAAGATGTGACAAAGAAAACATAGAGGAGGAAAAGTTTATTTTGGTTCATGGTTTCAGAGGTCTTAGACCATAGACAGACATCCAGCTCCATAGCTCTGGGCCCATGGCAGAAGGGCATGGTAGAGGAAAGCAATTCAAGACATGGCAATGAAGAAGCAGAGAGAGGATTCTGCTCACCAAGGAGCAAAATAAAAACCCAAAGGCATGCTCCCCCCATGATCTGTCTCCTCCAGCAATACCCTACCTGCCTGTAGTTAACCACCCAGTTAACCCATATCAGTGGACTAATTCACTGATTAAGCCATACCTCATTATCTAATCATTTCATCTCTAAAAATTCTTGCATTGTCTCACACATGAGCTTTTGGGGGATACCTCAAATCTAAATCATAAGAAAAAGGAACAAAGAAGTAAAGATATTGTAGATTGAAACCCAAATATATTAAGATTGCACATGAATGGACTGAATATTTCAGTTAAAAGACAAAGATTTTTAGATTAAAAACAACAAACTCACCACTTTGGAAAAAAGTATGGAGATACCTCAGAAAACTTGAAATGGACTGGGCACAGTGGCGCACATCTATAATCCCATGGCTCGGGAGGTTGAGGCAGGAGGATTGCTGAGTTCAAAGCCAGCCTCAGCAATTTAGCAAGGCACTAAGAAACTCAATGAGACTCTGTCTCGTTGAAAATACAAATATCACTCAGCTTTAAAGAAAAATTAAATATTGGCATTTGCAGGTAAATGGATGGAACTAGAGAACATCATGCTAAGTGAAATAAGCCAATCCCCCCAAAAAACGAAGGTGTCGTATTTTCTCTGATAAGTGGGTACTGATCCATAGTGGAATGGGGGCCTGGGAAGAATGAAGGAATTTTGCATTGTGCAGAGGGGTAGTGAGGGGGGTGGGGCTGTGGGGATGGGAAAGACGGTAGAATGAGACAGACATAATCCTATGTATATGGTATGATTACATTACTGATGTGACTCTGTACCATGTACTGCCGGAGGAATGAGAAGTTGTGTTCCATTTGTGTACAGTGTGTCAAAATGCATTCATTGTCTTATATAACTAATTAGAACAAATTACAAAAGAATAGAAGGGAGACCAGTAGAATAGACGAAGAGGATCAGGGGGAGGGAGGGGATGGCAAGGGGAGTTACTGGGGCATGAAGTTGATCAAATTATATTGCCTTATTGTGTGCATGTATGAATATATTATAACAAATCCCACTGTTATGTATAATTATAATGCACCAATAAAAAGGAAAAAAAACAAACCCAACCATGTTTTGCATAGAAGACACTGATTTGAAATGGAAAAACTGAAAATATAAAAGTGGGAAAATATATACTGTGCAAACACAAACCAAAAGAAGGCTGGGGGAGCTATACTAATGTCCAGAGAACAAACATTTCACAGAAAGACTTATCACTAGAGCCGCATATGGTGGCACATGCCTGTAATCCCAGCCACTCAGGAAGCTGAGGCAGAAGGATAACAGAAGGTTGACGTGACTTACTGAAACTACTCAAAAAATAAAAAGGGATGGGGATGTAGTTTAGTGGTAGAGTGCCCCTGGGTTCAGTTCCCAGAATAACAACAGCAGCAGCAACAAAAAAAGGAAATGTTAATAGAGAAAAATGGATATTTCATAGCGATAAAAGAATCAAAACAATAACAATAATCAAGGCAGTCTTGGAAAACAAGACTTGGAAATCTTATACTGACCAATAAGACTTTATAGGCACTTATAGCATGTCATAAATTCATATTCACCAAATAACATAGCCCCAGAAAACATAAAGCAAAACTGTCATAGCAAAGACAAGAAATAGACATGCATATTTAGAGATTCTAACACTTCTCTCAGAAATTTAGTAGAGCTAGAGAAGATGCTCTTAACTAATTCATTCTGACAGCTATAAAACACTCTAGATCACACTTCCTTCCCATTGACCTCAAAAAATTTAGATGGTTTAAAATCCTTTAAATTCTCAAAATGAAGGGAGGAAAAACATCTATAGGTAGTTGGAGAAAAAGCATTTGACAAAAATTAACATTTGACAAAAATTTAATATTGAACATTAATAATTTAAAAATTATTAATGTTCAATATTAAAACAACATACCAAATTTCTAACAAACTAGGAATAGCAAATTTTAGGGCTGGGGATGTGGCTCACATGGTAATGTGCTCGCCTGGCATGCACGGGGCACTGGGTTCGATCTTCAGCACCACATAGAAATAAAATAAAATGTTGTGTCCGCCGAAAACTGAAAAATAAATATTAAAAAATTCTCTCTCTCTCTCTCTCTCAAAAAAAAAATAGTGGATATTAAGCTTAGTGGTGGTGCCTTCTTCAAAATTTGCTTTTTTTTTTTTTAGGTTTTAATTTTCTTTTTCATTATTTATTTTATCTTTGGTACCAGGGATTAAACCCAGGAACCCTTAACCAATGAGCTATATTCCTAGCCCTTTTAATTTTTGAGACAGGATCTCCCTAAGTTGCTGAGGCTGGCTTTGAATTTGTGATCCTCCTGTCTCAACCTCCCAAGTCACTGGAATTACAGGTGTGCATCACAATGCCTGGCTTCTTTTTATTTTTAAAATGTCTTTATTTAGTTCAGTATAATTATACATGATGCCAGGTTCATTGTGCCATGTGCATAACATACTTTGCTCCCATTCATTCCCTAATACTTACTCTTTGCCTCTCCTCCTCCCTCCCCCTGTTACTTTCCTCCACATTTCTGGTCTTCCTTCTATTCATTTACATGTAATAGTTTTTTTTTTTACTGGTATACATAAAAAGCTGATGAATATTAAAAGGTTTCTTCCAGAGATGAGGAATGATGAGGAATGAGACAAGACTGCTGTCATTACATCTATTCAAAATTATATTGAAAGTCTTAGCCAGGGAAGTAAGGCAGGAAGAGAAATAAAAGATACAATGATGAGAAAGAAAGGGAGAAGGGAGAGAGAGAGAGAAAGAAAGAATTTCTTTATTTGCAGACATCATTATTATGTAGAGAATCCTAACAAAGCTGTAGGTAAATTATTAGAATTAATAGCAAACAACTTAATAAAATTTTAAAGACTAAATTTCATTAGCACATTAAAAAATAAAATACTTAAGAATGCTTGTGGCTTGAGCCACATCCCCAGCCCTTAAAATTCTTAATCACATCTGCAAAGTTAGTTTTGCCATTTAAGCTAAACATATTCTTAGGTTCAAGGGATTGAGACAGTCGACTTTTTTGAGGGAAGGGCAGGTACCAGAGGTCAAACTCAGGGGCACTCAACCACTGAGCCACATCCCCAGCCCTATTTTTTATTTTATTTAGAGACAGGGTCTCACTGAGTTGCTGAGCTCCTTGCCTTTGCTGAGGCTGGCTTTGAACTTGAGATCCTCCTGTCTCAGCGTCCAGAGCCGCTGGGATTATAGGCATGCAACACCACTCCTAGTGAGACACTGACATTTTTGTGGGCTAATCACACATACTTATATATAAAGATAACTATATAATCTCAGAGAGTTGATTTTCTTTTTGTTTTTTAAAAAAATTTTTTTAGTTGTCGATGGTCACAGTGTCTTTATTTATTTTTATGTGGTGCTGAGAATTGTACCCAGTGTCTCACACATATGAGACAAGTGCTCTCCCACTGAGCTACAACCCCAGCCCAGAGAGTTGATTTTTGAGGGCTTAGATGTGCCCTTATGTGGCTTAAACAACTTTAAGATAAAATTTGCATCCTCTTAGGCACTTCGACCCATGCCTGTATTCCCAGCTACTTTGGAGGCTAAAGGCAAGAGGAATCCAAATTCTAGATTTGGCAACTAGCCTGGGCAACTTTGTTAGACCCTATTTTAAATTAAAAATTTTTTAAAGGGCTAGGGAGATAGCTTAGTGAACGAGCAATTGCCTACCGTGTAGAAAGCCCTAGGTTCAATCCGCAGTACTGCAGGGGAAAATCACATACTAAACAATTCATCAAGTTACATTGGCCATTTTAGTGTTTTTTTTATGATGTGCACAGAATTGTGTAACCATCATCACAATCAATCTTACAGTATTTTTGCCCCCTTAACTCATATTCCTTAGTAGCATACTTTATTCTCCCCCAACACTCTCCAGCCCCCAGCAACCCCCATAGATTTACCTGTCTTGGATATTTCATGTAAACTCAATATTTATGGGAGCTTTTTGTTTGTTTGTTTAGTGGTACATGGGGATTTGAACTCAAGGCCTTGTTCATGCAGGTACTCTACCACTGAGCTACATCCCCAGTCCTCTTTTGTGGTCTTTTGTGACTGCCTTCTTTGACTTAGCATGTTTTCATGATTCTTCCATGTAGGTTGTCAGTGCTTCATTCCTTTTTATGGTTGAATAATATGTTATTGTATGGCTATCTATTACATTTTGTTCACTGGTTTATATCATTTGGACTGTTTCCATTTTGGGCTATTAAGAATAATGCTATATTGAACATTTGTATATATATTTTTATGTGGATGTTTTCCTTTCTCTTGTGTATATACCTAGAAGTAGAAATTCTGTGTCATATGGTAATTATGTTTAACTCTTGCAGGAGCTGCTAAACCGTTTACCCAAGCAGCCATGCCATTTTATAGTCCCACCAAAAATGAAAAAGGGTTCTAATTTGTCCATATCATCACCAAAACTTATCTATCTTTGATTCTAGCTCTCCCAGTGTATGTGAGGTGACACTTCACATTATACCATCTGGGATTAAAGACAGTACTGTTTTGATTCATTTTGTTTTGTTTTGTAGTGCTGGGAATCAAACCCAGGACCTTTTCATAATTTATTTCCTTCCTTCCTTCCTTCCTTCCTTCCTTCCTTCCTTCCTTCCTTCCTTCCTTCCTTCCTTCCTTCCTTCCTTCCTTCCTTCCTTCCTTCCTTCCTTCCTTCCTTCCTTCCTTCCTTCCTTCCTTCCTTCCTTCCTTCCTTCCTTCCTTCCTTCCTTCCTTCCTTCCTTCCTTCCTTCCTTCCTTCCTTCCTTCCTTCCTTCCTTCCTTCCTTCCTTCCTTCCTTCCTTCCTTCCTTCCTTCCTTCCTTCCTTCCTTCCTTCCTTCCTTCCTTCCTTCCTTCCTTCCTTCCTTCCTTCCTTCCTTCCTTCCTTCCTTCCTTCCTTCCTTCCTTCCTTCCTTCCTTCCTTCCTTCCTTCCTTCCTATATATGAGATTAGGGTGTATTTTGACATGTCATACATACATGGAGTATGACTTATTAGGATTCCTTGTGGTTTTGCATGATGTGGTGTTTCATTGGTGATGTTATTCATATATTAACATAGGAAAGTTATATCTGATTCATACTACTGTCCATAATATTTTTATCTGTAGGATCTATAGTGTTGTTCCTCTCATTCCTGATGTTATAATTTGCATATTCTCTTTTTTTTCTCTCCAAATTTATCTATCTAAAACTAAATTTTATTGTCTTAAAGAATCAATGAATGGTTTTATGTTCTGTTATTTTGGTTTTCTGTTTCATTGATTCCTGTTCTAATCTTTATTATTTTATTCTTTCTGCTTACTTTGACTTTTCTTTGCTCTTCTTTAGTTTCTTAAGGTAAAATTGTTGTGTTGGTTTGAAGCTTTTCTTCTTTATTGCTTTGTTGGCATTCCATGAATTTTATATGTGGTATTTTTATTTTCATTCAAAATACTCTCTAATTTTCCTTTTGATTTTTTGATCATGGATTATTTCAAAGAATATTATTTCTAATTACTCAAGGATTTTCTAGATATATTTTTGTTGTTGATTTCTAATTTAATTCCATTGTGCTCAGAAAACATACTTTCTATGACTTGAATCTTTTAAATTGCTTGAGACTCATTTTGAGACTAAGAATATTGTCTATCTTTGTAATGTTTCATGTGCAGTTTGAAATAATA
Source organism: Ictidomys tridecemlineatus (assembly GCF_052094955.1). Taxonomy (NCBI): domain Eukaryota; kingdom Metazoa; phylum Chordata; class Mammalia; order Rodentia; family Sciuridae; genus Ictidomys; species Ictidomys tridecemlineatus. Next base: position 74,043,333 of record NC_135478.1, on the reverse strand, counting down.
CTTATTTTTTAAAAATTTGTTCTAATTATACATGACAGCAGAATGCACTTTGTACACAAATGGAGCACAACTTTTCATTTCTCTGGTTGTATATAATGTAGAGTCACACCATTTGTGCAATCATACATCTTTTCTATCCCCATTCCCTCACTCCCATCTGCTCAATCCAAAGTTTCTCCATTCTTTCCCTGCCCCACCCCCATTATGATTCAGCATCTATATATCAGAGAAAACATTTGCCTTTGGTTTTTTGGGATTGGCTTATTTCAGTTAGCATAATATTCTCCAATTCCATCCGTTTACTGGCGAATACCAGAATTTTATTCTGTTTTAATGCTGAGTAATATGCCATTGTGTGTATATATACCACAGTTTCTTTATCCATTCATCTATTGAAGGGCATCTAGGTTGGTTTCACAAGTTAGTTATTGTGACTTCTGCTGCTATAAACATTGATGTGTCTGTATCAACTGAAATATGCTGATTTTAAGTCCTTAAGTATAGACTGAGGAGTGGGGTAGCTGGGTCAAATGGTGGTTCCATTCCAAGTTTTCCAAGGAATCTTTATACTGCTTTCACATTGGTTGTACCAATTAGCAGTCCCACCAGCAATGTTTGAGTGTACCTTTTCTCCCACATCCTCGCCAACACTTATTGTTGCTTATATTCCTGATAACTGCCATTCTGACTGGAATGAGATGAAATCTTAGAGGAGTTTTGATTTGCATTTCTCTAATTACTAGAGATGTTGAACATTTTTCATATATCTATTAATTGATTGTATGTCTTATGAGAAGTGTCTATTCAGTTCATTAGCCCATTTATTTATTGATTGGGTTATTTGTTTTCTTGGTGTTAAATTTTTTATATATCCTGGAGATTATTGCTCTATCTGGTGTGCGTGTGATAAAGATTTTTCTCCCACTCTGTAGACTCTGTCTTCACATTATTGATTGTTTCCTTTGCTGAGAAGCAGCTTTTTAGTTTGAATCCATCCCATTTATTGATTCTTGATTTTATTTCTTTTGCTTTAGGAGTCTTGTTAAGGAAGTCAGATCCTAGGCCGACGTAGTAAAAATTGGGGCCTACTTTTTCTTCTATTAGGTGCAGGGACTCTTGATCCACTTTGAGTTGAGTTTTGTATATAGAGAGAAAAGTTTAATTTTATTTTGCTGTATGTGTGTTTCCAGTTTTTCCAGCACCATTTGTTGAAAAGACTATCTTTTCTTCAATGTATGTTTTTGGCACCTTTGTCTGTTATGAGGTAACTGTATTTACATGGGTTTGTCTCTGTGTCTTCTATTCTGTACCATTGGTCTACAGTCTGTTTTGGTGCTGATACCATGCCGTTTTTGTTATTGTTGCTTTGTAGTATAGTTTAATTTCTGGCATTGTGATACCTCCTGCTTCACTCTTCTTATTAAGGATTGCTCTGGCTATTCTGGATCTCTTATTTTCCCAAATGAATGAAATAATGCTTATTCTATTGTTACTGAAAAAATGTTCTATAAATATCAGTTAAATCCATTTCCTACTTCTTCCTTTTGTACTGTTATCATCATATAGATTACATTTATTTTACAGACAAAAAAGGTTAAATATTAAAATTTATTTATATATTTTTTAAGATTTAAGGAAAGAGATTAAGAGCAGCTTCAGACAAGGGGGGTGGCACATTTTAGACCTTTTTCATAAAAATGCTTCTTATTTTTTTGTTTGTCCTTGATTGATTTCCACTACCCTAATATGGTTATTTTTGACAGTTTTGTCCAGTTATATGTTTGTTTTTTAGGGAAAGGATTTGTTTACCTCTTTGCTGCATTGTAGCCAGAAGTTTCCTACCATGCTTCATCTGGGGTTCTTTTCTTTTTCTCCCACTCTCTTTGACTAAGCAGAATCTAAGGTGGACACTTACTTTATTCTCTCAAAAGTTTGTGTTCCTGTGATTTAAAGAGGCATTCAAGTGAGAACTAGTGGACAGATAAAAATAGCTCAGTCCTTCACATCTTCCTTTGTGATAATAGACTGTAAACAAACAGAAGATGAAGTTCCTTTCATAAATTGTATGAAGTGTTCAGAGTGATACTTGCTACCTGCCTAACGCATGCATAAGATTGCTCTTGGTGCTAGCCATACTCCTTTAGGCCACTGCTCACTCCTAGCATTTTGATTCTGTGGATTGAGTGGTTCTTAGTGTATAGGTAACTTCCCTAACCTAAAGAGATGGCCCCCAAAACTCAGATTCTTATTCTTCTGGTCACTGAGTACTGGAAGAAATAAGGGAACAGAGAAGCCCTCCTTTTCCCTTATATGTCCAGTGCTGTTCCTCCTCATCCCTGGCCTCTTTTAAAGAGGACTTGAGTGTCTCTCAGAAAGACAGTACAGAATGCCACTCCTCCCCTGATTTTTTTTTTTTTTTTTTGCATTCTCCCCTTTCCACCTTCCTATCCTTCTCTCTCCATGATTAGTTAGGATAGCAGTAGAGGAAGGTGGAATGAAAAAGGCTAGGGGAAGCTGGGAGTTCTGCCTATAGACAGAAAACAGTTAAAATCATGCATTAGGAAAATGACAGTCAAAGCATAGATTGGTTTAATTTCCTCTTCTATAACTGGAATCTTAGGTCATAGGAATGACTTCCCAGAGTTTAAAAAAAAAAAAAATGAAGAAGGTACAGGCAGTAGATATGGGTTTTGATCTGAATCAAATCTAGGTTGAAAGTCTAAATCATTTTCATTCTACATTGTCACTTTGCAAGGAAACTAAGTATACAGAAAGATCTTATTGTTTGTAAATATCACTATGTTCTAGGGGTTAAAAATACTTGAACAAAGGGGAGAAAGAATGGCCAGCTTTGTAGTCCCACCCATTCTTTATGTTAACTGTGCAAACTCAAAAGCTCTCCACAGTGAAGTGATAAAAAAACTGTGAGAGTTCAATCATTCACTTTTCTGATGATAAGACATCTTCATCCAGAAAGCTCACAGAGGTTGGGCAAGAACTTTACATTTCTCCAAACAGCCACCAGGGAATAGAAAGCTCAAATCTCAAGGCTCTTCCCCGGCTTGTGTTCTTTATACTCAGCAGAGGTTAGATGGTGGCTTCTCGGTCACAGTGGAGTGAAAGAGCCATTTCCTGTTTTCAGGGGATTCCTTTTAATGCCAAACATAGCAGCTGGGAAACAAAGTTTTCCCAGAAGCAAATGTACTTACTGCATTTTGTTTAAATATGATTTTGACAGCAACTGTTAACATCTATTTCCAGAAATGTCAAACTGTAATTTTTTAAATTAATTGCTTAGTGCCATCAACATAAATTAGTTTGATCAGTGTTTTTGGAGTGCAGGGGATGAGACTACTCAGTCAAATTTTATTCCTCCTTGGCTAACAAAAATTAGATTTCTCAGCATAGGTAAAGGAATGGAGAGATTACATGTACAAGTATTTACGTGCCAATTTTCACTTTCCTTATTCTGAGCATCTTTCAGAGCTATATTCAGGGCCTGTAAATATTGGAAAACAGTTTAGTAATGGTTCCCTTCTGGCTGCATGGCAGAGGCCTAGTCTGGACACAGCAAGAGTAGTTGTGTAGATATAAATATCATGACTTCAAGAGTCTGGGCTCCTGGAAGTTGCAGAGGAAAGAAGGGGCCTGAGGAGTTTGAATGGAGTCCTAGGAGCTTGTCTTCCTCTTAAGCACAAAGTTCTTTTCATTTTCTCTGCATTCTGACTCCATGTAACTTCCACTGATGACATTGAGAAAACCTGCTGAATATAGTAGAAAAATGGTTTGCCAGTGCTTTTGGTTAACTTTAAAATAATTATTTCAGGGTACATTCCCTTAGCTAAAATGTAATGCACTGAATGAGTACCTACAATTCTATTCTCAGAAGTTGCAGGAAGTCAGATTTGAAACAAGCCCTAGAAATCATGAAACTGGGGTATTCATTTTACCGGTAAGGGACCTGCAGGTCATAGTGGTGACATGTTTGTTTGAGACCAAACAATTGCATCTCCAAACTCCCAACCTCAGGTTCCTTCTACTGAGCTTGCCCACTTTCCCAGCAGTGTCCTTGACTCTTCAGTAAGTTTCCATAAATAGGTATTTATATTATGAGTAATACTGAGAAACAGATATCAGATAAGTAACATTTTCAAGAGCTGATTAACTATTTTGCTAAAAGCAGAATCATTTAATTGTCTGGGTCAAATAATCTTTTTCATATCTCACTGCAAATAATGCACATAGTCCTTTACTTCCTTACATTATGAGAAAAATCACTTTCTTCATGTGTCTTTACCCTTTTTGAATGGGATGTCAACATAACAATGTGGCGTCTAGAAAGATGTTGAAGTTTGACAGGTTGATTTCATTATATATATGATTGCTCTGGATTTTCATAAATGAGTTTAGCCTGAGGTCATCCTGGCAATTTAGGGTGATCTCTCAATTTGTAGAAGCAGGTTATTTATAGAGATGCCATACTGCTGCCTCCTGATAAATAATTATGGAAAGGGTAATTATCCATTAGACACTGTCAGGAGAGGGAAAGAAACTAGTTTCCTTTCTGAATGGGCTCTTTAGATCTGAAGAAAATGCAAAAGTATTGCGGTGGCCATTTTTAGAAAATTCAATCTGCTTATCTGCAACTTAGTGGCTTCAAATAATGCCATCTTCTAGTTAGATCATGAATCTACAGTTTGTGTGGGTTGTTGTGTGGGTATCTCATCTCTCCTCCATTCAGCTTCTTCTGAGACAGCTTAATGCTGCTTGAGGACTGGAGTCATTTGACTCCCTCTGTAATGTCTGGTGGTTGATGGTCACTGTTGACTGAGACTTTCTCTGGGACTGTGATTGGAAAATCTACCTACAGACCCTCTTACATGTGGCTGCATTCAAAAGCAGTGTCCTTAGAAACAGCCAAAAGCCACCTGGCCTGTTGTGATCTAGTCCTGGAAGCCATGCATGTCTCTTCTGCCACACCCCATAGGTTGGTCACAAAAACCTGCCTAGTTATACGGGGAAGGGAAATAGGTGCTACCTTTTAATGGGGTGTAGCAGGATTCTGAAGAAAATGCGGAGCCAGAGTATTGCTGTGGCCATTTTTAGGAAATTCAGTCTGCCCCCAGTGACCATTGTCTCTTATGTAAGTGATTAGAGAATGTAACAGTGCAACAGTGGCCTGACAACAGCTTTAGAAGGCTTTTTTAAAGAAGCTTTGCTTCAGAGGAATAGGGAATCTGCAGAGACTAAGCAATATGAGGTGAAAATAAGTGACAGTCTGGGGAGACATTCTACATCATTCAATCTGGGTGTGTTTGCATCTGCAGAACTTCACAGCAAATCTATCTAAGATATAGCTTGAGTCCTAGAACACCCTTGCTTTTCAGTGGCCACTCAGGATGTCTTCCATCAAACATAGCCTTTTCATCAGAGGAGTGTATTTATTCCTACTGTGATTTAAACCTGTGCTGTATACTCTGAAAATAAGTAAAAAGCTTGAAGATAATGAGAGTTTATGTGATAAGCTAAATCTTTGTGGCCTTTGAATACTTTTTTTAAAAAACAGAGATGTGTTGAGGTATATTTGACTTATAACAAACTGCATATATTTAAAGTTTATAATTTGATAACTTCTGACAATTATATACCTGTGAGACTTATCACCACAGAAGTTTCTTCATGCCCCCTTTACTCTCTTGGTTTTGCCTCTCACCCCTCCTCCCTGTGCAGTCATGGATCTGCTTTCTCTATGTATTATTTGTACTCTTTTCTTTCTGCAGTACTGGGGATAACCCTAACCCCTAACCCCTAACCCAACCTTAACCCTAACCCTAACCCTAACCCAGGAGCACTCTACCACTTAGCTACATGCCCAGCCCTTTTTATTTTATTTTGAGGTAAAGTTTTGCTAAGTGGCTTCAAACTTGTAATCCTCCTGATCAGCCTACTGAATAACTTTTATATGTCCTTTTTATAATTTTGTTAAGTGGAAATCACAACATGTCCAACTTAGGAAGCTCTGGCTCTTTTCTCCTAGTGTAATTATTTTGAGATGCATGTCAATAGTTCATTTCCTTTTTTTTTTTTTTCCCTCTGAGTGTGTGTGTGTGTGTGTGTACTGCAATTAGTTTGTTCACCTATTAATGGACAGATTATTTCCAGTTATAGCAAAATTTACTTAATTTACTTTAAGTAAAACTATGAACCTTGATGTATAGGTGTTTATTGGATATCTTTGTTAGTTTGGGCTGCTGTAACAAAGTACTAGATGGTTTATAAACAAAATAAATTTATTTCTCATACTTCTGGAGACTGGGAGTCTGAGATCAGGTTGTCAGATGGTCAGATTCTCATGAGAGCTGTCCCAGGATTACAGACTGCCATTCTGTTAACTTCACATGGTAGAAAAAAGAGAATGAGAGAGCTGACTGGGATCCCTCCCATTTTCTTTTTCATATGTGGGCTCAAGTAATCCTTCCACCTTAACCTCCCAAGTAGTGGGACTCTAGGTGTGCGCTACCACACCCACCTTGGGATGCTTTTCATAAGGGCACTAATACCATTTATGGGGGTTCACTATCATGACCTAATCATCTCCTAGTACCATCAATTTGGAGGGTAGGACTTCAATATATGAATTTGCCAGGGAGGTGCAGTGGACAGGAACAATCAGTCTATTGCATATCTTTTTTTTTTAAGTATTAAATTCTTTTAAAATGCTTTTTTAAAAAAATATCTTTGTGTTTATTTATTTTTTTATGTGGTGCTGAGGATTGAACCCAGGGCCTCACACATGAGGGGCAAGCACTCTGCCACTGAGCCACAACTCCAGCCCCAGTCTATTGCATATCTAAAGGTGTATCTGGAAAGTGGAATGACTGAATTATGTGGTAGGTGTAGGTTTAACATTTTAAAAAGCTGCAAATTGTCCTTTAAAGCAGCCATACCATTCTGCTTTCCTACTTGTAGTGACATCTTTCCCAAGAGAGGGTTGTTTCATCAGGATCCATGATGGCTTGTCTAGAAAGGACAGAAGAAAAAGAGTAGCAGATTTATGTAAGAGACATTTTGCTGGATTGCAGATAAATGGATTTTTGGATTCCTGTTGTTATAATGAACCAGGCCTTTCATTTGAGCACTCTTGAGAGAAAAGTAAATGAGAAAAACCAAAGACTATGACCTTGTTGGACTAGGTGTTAGACCTTTAATTGTCAACGAGGGCAAGATGCTGCTCTTGTCTTTGATGTCAAGTCACACAGAGATTCCTCAGGTTTGTGCCTTTTGGGAGGCTCACTCAGTAGATTCATCTTTATGATGCTGACTACTTCAAGCATTTCAACTTGCAAGGAGGCATAGCATACAGTTCAGAGCATGACCTTTGTCCTTTGTTTTTTTTATAATTGATTTAAAAAAATAAATGACAGCGGAATGCATTACAATTCTTATTACATGTACATAGCACAATTTTTCATATCTCTGGTTGTATATAAAGTATGTTGACACCAATTTGTGTCTTCGTACCTGTACTTTGGATGATGATGTCTATCACATTCCACCATCCTTGCTAATCCCCTGCCCTTTCCTGCCCTTTCCCTCCCACCCTTCTTGGAACTTTCAAAATTATTACTGAAACATGTTGTTTCCAGGCCTTTAAAAATTAGTCCTTTTTCTAGGTATAATCTAACCTTTTTTTAATAACTTATTTATCTTTTCAAACACTCATTTATTGTCCCATGTAGAATTCCAGTTTTGCATGGCCTTTATACTTCTGCTATTACTATGTGGTCTTCAACTCTATTTTGCTGCATCCTGTGTTTTGTACCAAAAAAAAAAAAAAACCAGCAAGAAAAGCTGGAAACAAACTCATATGTATAACACAATGAGAAAAGCAATATATGAGGTTAGGAGCAAAGTGCCACATACAGGGCCACCACAGCAGAGTACTGACTTCTCTCTGGGCCCTGGGACCAGCTCTGTTGGTCATATTCTTCCCATGGTAGATATCTTGTTATATTTGATCTAAAGTAAAATGTTTTTTGGTTTCTTTTAATCATTTGTTGCACTAAAGGAAAGGTAAGTAAACCATTCAGTCTGGGAGTCTGGGGCTCTGGGCTAAGAGGCTACCAGAGGTGTGATACCTTTTTTTTAAAAGAGATTTTGCCATTTTCTGTCTGCCAAAATGGTACCTGGTAGGTATAGAAACTAATACATAAACAGATTTAAGAGACTATTAATTCAGTTCCTTCTGTAAGCAATCAAATAGGTTCATTGTAAGGTTAGTATGCTAAGTTGAGGGTCTCTTTCCTGAGAGCATTTCCTCCCTGAACTCCAGCAAGACCATGGACATTTCACATCCAGGCTGCCTGTACTTGGATGGCCTAAATGCCTGAATGCATCACCTACAATTTCAGAAATGGGAAGTGCCATGACTAAGAAGACCAGACATCAAGACTCCATGTTGTCTTGATATACATCACGTGTCTTTGGGGGATGATATGGGCAGGCGAGCCTCCTCTAAGTTGTGAGTACCAAGAAAATAATTATGCATTCAAAACATACATTGAGTTTTACCATGAATGCAATGGTCCCACCCTTTCTGGGAATTAATTAGTATGCTGTGGTCTTTGGGTAATACAGCCTCTCTATATATTGAAACTTTCAGATTCTTTGGATTTTGTTTCTGACTTTCTTCTACTTAGAGTTTTTAATACCATCATGTTGTTCAACAAACCTCTGCTAAGTACCTTAGGAATGTACCAGTCTTTCCGTTCAGCCTTTGGTCAAAATTAAGCCTACCCTTGCTGGGTACAGTGGTGCACACTTATAACCCCAGTGACTTGGGAGACTGAGGCAGGAGGATTGCAAGTTTGTGGCCAGCCTGGGCAATTTAGCAAGACCCCATCTGAAAATTTTAAAAAGAGAAAGGAGTAGAGATATAGGCCAAAAAATTTAAAAAAAAAAAAAAGATTTAAGCCCAACCCTGAAAAGCCTAAAAGAGAAACAGTTATGTAAATACATATCATTGCAGTGCATGCTGTATTCCCAGAAACATCCAGTCTTCATCTCTGGCCAGATGGCAGGGTATCTTGAAGTTTGGGACTGTTCACTTGGGGTATGAGCTTGACTGACTTCAATACTCATAGACCTTTCCTGGGGTAGGGGGAAGCATCTTGTGTTTCATGCTTGTCCTGTATTTTAGAAAGTGGAATCAACACTATATTGGGAAGAGTAGAAAAGACAGAATGTGTTGAGCTCTGGCCAGAGAATCTGTGTGCACATTGTAGAGGTCATCTTATTAAATGCTCATAATTGATTATTTTTTTCCATTTGTTGCACTTGAGAAAAGTGGGCTCATATGAGTTAAAATGGTATGTTCAAGGACCTGTAACTAGTTTAGGCAGTGGTATCAACATTCAAGGCCCAGTCTATGGGAATTAGAAACTGATGGCCCTCCTACCTCACCTTTTGTGTTTCAGTGATCTATAGAGAAGTAGATTACAAATTCATATGAAAAATTTATTACAAGTTTAGTGGACAGCAGTCAGCCTTTGAAGTAAAGAGCAGCTTCCTGTAACCAGAATGTTGTAGCATGAACTGAAGAACCTTCTTAGAAAAGGCATTTGAAAAGGTTTCTTTGTAAGCTATGGCTGGTTGCATTTGGGAAGCCTGGAGGGTCCTCACCACCCAGTTTCACATCTCTGTCTCAGAGTCTGAACACAAAATTTGTGACCCTTGTTCTGAAAATAAACTAAAGAAGTCCTCCAAGGATGTTTTGGAATGCCTAATTTTCTTTCCCTCAGAACATGCATAATAGATCGAAAAGCTGTTGGTGGTTAGGACAAGCCATGACTTCCTCACCCTCTGCCTGTCTTTCATCTTGGCCCAAGCCTTTCCCCAGAGCACACACCATGGAAAATGTTGATTGAGGGTCACTATACGTGTCCTGTGTAGTCAAAATTACATTTTACTTAGTAATAACTCCTGCCAGAGCTAAACTAAATCTGTGGAAATGTTAACTGGGAACAACAGAACCAATTCCTAAGCATCTAATAAAATGGCTCACAACATGCCCCAAGTTCATTAATCAGTGGTGACCGAGCCAGAGGCTCTTTCCAGACACCCGTCTCTTCCTGGGAGCAGTTTCCTGAATTCCCAGAAAGCTGATATCACGGTTCCTGTATGCTTCTCCATGAAATGTCAGCTCTGCCTTTGGAGAGGTTTGTGGGAAACAAGAGGTCACCTATTTTTTAGGGTGACATTTTCTGAACTGTCACCTCAAAAGAGATTCATTTTACTAAAAAAAGTTATAGCACATTAACCCCAAAACATATTATTATACCTTAGGTTTTGTTTTTGTGATGCTTCAGTGTATTAGAAGTTACATTCTAGAAGTTGCTTGCTGCTTTGAGCCAATTGGGCAACATTGTTGTGGTTAAATAGGACTGTTGCTTCTCTCAAAGGGACAAACTCCCTTGGGCTTTGGAACAGTGGTTCGCAGGGGATGATGCATCAGGTTCCTTCTGAGTTACCAGAGGTTCTATTTTTCCTAATGGTGAAGGAAGCTACAGCTTAATAACTTTTTTAAAGCAGGGCTATAATACATTTCCAATAAAACCCCTTTGTGAATCCTCTGAATTTAAGCAATATAACTTCTCAATAAACTTCCAGAATAGGTTAGTTTCTTAAGAGATCTACCTGGTGTAGTTATTGGGTGTGTTATTCAGAACATCTGCCAAACTTTTAACTGTGGTTAAAAAAAAATACATTTAGCAAAATTTACCATTTTTAAGTCTTACAATTACATCACTACCACCTAGCTCCAGAATTGTTACCCCCCACACACACCCAGTGGAATGCCTAATTTTTTTTCCCTCAAAACATGGATATTAGAGAGATCAAAAAATTATAATAAGCAGCCACCCTTGGGGTTTGGATCAGTGGTCCTTTTCTGGGTACACAAACAGGTCATCTGGAGGGAGAGCTTTTTTTTAAAAAAAAAGATACCCAGACCCACTCTAGCCAGTTGTGTCAGACTCTCTGAGGTAGAACTGAGCATAGGAAAACCTGAAAACATTTGCCAGGTGATTGTGGCACACTAGGAGAACTGAGAGTCCTTATTGAAGCTCCTACAATAAGGCACAAGACCCTGTGGGAGGCTCACTGCCTGGCTGCCCTGACTTCTTCCTTCTCCTCTCTGCCATGGAGATGCCAACACCTAGACTTGGTGATGCACCCCTCCCCTGACCTGGAGCAGAGCTTGGGTCAACTTCAGTAAGGAGATAGCGTGGTCACACTCTGTAGGGTCCCCTTTATCCCTTCCAGGACCTCTAAGTCTTCTGTGTTTTAACAACACTGACAGAATAGATATGACATCCCCCACATCATACCAAGCACACAAAAGGTGCCCCTCCTTCCTCACTCAGGGCCCACAAACACCCTCTGGACCCTACCCTATGGCCTGGGGATTTGGTTAGTAACTCCTGTTCCTGAAGGTCAAGCCTGTGACCCCAAGCAGGTTTCCTTCATGCTCAGTAGCATGAAGGTAGTTCTCGGGAGGACTCCGCTGTCCGCAGCCCTGATGGGCATGAGGAAATGGATGATGAAAGATGAATCATGCCCTTTGGCTTCCTGCCTTGTGCCCATAAAAATGGCATTTCCTTAAATAGATCAGAACCTTAATAGCTATTTAAAGAGCATGTGGTATTATTTTGGGTTGTATTTTATGGCCCTTAAATAAACTTCAGACACATTGAAACATTTTGAGATGTTTTGTGACATACTTTTTACTACTCTATTTTGTGGAGATTTGTGTTATTTCTTGGCTTTCGTATGCCATCCCACAACTCTCAGTGCATACTGCAGAATGAAGATAGGGCCCACCTGAAGGCCAGACAGAGGATGCTTCCCCTGAAAAATTAGAGGAGCTGGGTGGAGTGGGAGATGTTCTGGTCCACACCAAGAGGCCTTGAGGGGAAACTGAGATACCATCCAGCCAAGGATGTCACAGTCTTAAAAAATGTAACTTTAGGAGAACGGAAAAGACACTGGATATACCATGAAACAGGCCACACCTGTCCCTGTCACATTGTAGTCCATGTTTCCTAAATGGAAAAACCAATATGAGCCCTTAGGAGAAAATGGGCAGAGCTTCCTAGTTGAGTCCCTACAGTCTTTTTTTTTTTTTTTTTTTTTTTTGTAGTTATAGTTGAACAGCATGCCTTTATTTTATATTTTTATTTTTATGTGGTGTAAAGGATGGAACCCTGCACCTCACACATGCGAGGCAAGTGCTCTAACCTCCTGCAGAGTCTTTTTGGAACATTTGTTGTGTTGCACAACAGCTCTTGTTTTTGGTCACATCAGATGATCGAGACAGAACCAACACATAGAGCAGAAAAGCCCTAAATTGACCTGAAAACAAAATGCACAATGTTAATTTATCACTAAGAAAAACTTGCATTCTAATTACTAGTGTGTTTCCTGTGTCTTTATTTTAAAAAGAAAATTGTTTCCTTCTTAGAGAAATTGGTACCATTGCCAGCAAATACTGAACAATAGAAAGTCTGTCTATTAGTGTGCATTTTCCCCTCCAAGAAAATTTGGTTTGGCTCAAATAAAGAGTTTATTTTGAAGAGATCTGTTGGCCTGTCCCAGTAGCTGGCCATGTAGAAGTCAGACTTGGAGCCCTTGGTGCTACAGCCACTTTGTTAATCTACAGCAAATAAGCAGTCTTTCAAAGGAGGGAAACCCCTAGAAGATAAGAACTTGCCTTATGCCCACAGCCCACACCAAGGACATAAGGGCACTTTTTTTCTTTTACTTTTCTTTTTTTTTTTTTTTTAATGTTTTTTTTTTTTTTTAAAGAGAGAGTGAGAGAGGGGGACAGAGAGAGAGAGAGAATTTTAACATTTATTTATTTTTTCTTAATTCTCGGCGGACACAACATCTTTGTTGGTATGTGGTGCTGCTGAGGATCGAACCCGGGCCGCACGCATGCTAGGCGAGCGCGCTACCGCTTGAGCCACATCCCAGCCCCTTCTTTTACTTTTCATTTGCATTTATTTTATGCTGAATTTATTCCTGTGCCATAAGTGCTTGTTTTTTTCTGTTTTATCTTTTTCTTTAGTGCAACCTCCTCTTCTGGTTGAGGAACAGTATGCTCCTTTTAGTAAGGATTGCTCAGTGTAGCATGGATGCTCATTGTATGGGTTAGTTTGACCATAAGCTCTGTGAGTGTGGCAGCACATCTTTGGGTGCTTTATTCACCTAGATGTGTTTAGTGGCCAGAGAGTCTACATCTGAACCCTTCAGGTCAGCATTACTCTGCATTTTTTAAGTAAAAATTTAGCACTCTTGGTCTGGGCCTGGGGCTCAGTGGTAGCGCACTTGCCTGGTATGTATGAGGCACTGAGTTACATTCTCAGCACCACGTATAAATAAATAAAAAATATATATATCAACAACTAAAAAAAATATATATACATATATAGCCGGGATTGTGGCTCAGTGGCAGAGCACTCGCCTAGCACATGCAAGGCCCTGGGTTCGATCCTCAGCACCACATAAAAACAAATAAATAAAGGTATAAAAAATATATTTTAAAAAAATTAACACTCTTTGAGCCACCAACCTTGCGTCCAGCCCACTATTTGACCTGTGAACACATACCACCTACCATTACGACACTGGAATGGCACATCTTGCTGCTGCCGCCGCCGCCGCCACCGCCGCCACTACCACTGCTGCTGCTGCTGCTTCTTTTTCTTAATGTTTTTTGGTTGTAGATGAACACATATCTTTATTTAAATTAATTAATTTGTTTTTTTATGTGGTGTTGAGGATTGAACTCAGTGCCTCACATGTACTAGACAAGTGCCACAACCCTAGCCCTGCATGTTGCTTCTTGATTAAAGTGACATCTTTCAGAGACTTGGTGACTTTTCAGGTGTGTGTACACTTTATGGCCTGGGCATTTTCATTTCTCTCACCAAGTCTATTTGCTTTAGTTCCTGTTTTAGTAAGCTTTTTCAATGCTGTGACTAAAAGTTTAGACCAGAAAAACTATAGAGGAGGAAAAGTTTGAGAGCTCATGGTTTCAGAGGTCTTAGTCCATAGAAGGCCCTGGGCTTGAGGTGAGACAGAACATCATGGCGGGAGAAGGTGCAGAGGGAAGCAGCTCACATCGTGGTGTCGGGAAGCAGAAAGAGAATCCACTCACCAGATACAAATATGTACCCAAAGCCACGCCCCAATTCCCATCTCCTCCAGCTACTCATTACTACTTCAGATTTGAACCTCTTGATTTGCATGATTTGAACCTCTTGATTTACATGATTTTGTGGGGTTTTGAGCCATGAGTTTGGTGAATCTTTTTGACAGATCACCACTTGCAGGAAGAGAGGACAAAAGGCCACTTTTTAAAAATTGAAATCCCATTTCTAGACAACCTTTGTGAAATAAACACATTGTCAAAAAGGTGTTTGTGAAAGTTGTAGCACTATTATAGGTTATTCACCTTTGTATTGCTCTGGCTTCTGAAAATCTTTGTGGCTCTTTTTCCTTTAATGGGCCATTGCTCATTATGACTAATGGAGGCCCAAATGTTCCTAACTTCAGGAGATAATTTTTATAAAGTCCTCTTGGCCTCTCAGCAGCACCGTGGCATAGACTGTTCCCTTCTCTATCTCTTTCTCTCTTATTTATTTATTTATTTGTTTGTATTTATTGATTGATTGATTGATTGATTGATTGATTGTGTGGTTCTGGGAATCAAACTCAGGACCTGGCACATGCTAGGCAAATGCTCTACCACTGAGCTGCACCCCCAACCTTGTCCTTTAAATACTCTCTTCCTTTGCCTTCTGGTGCCTCTCCCTGCTCTGTGGCCTTCCTTTGTGTCCTTTTAAAAGCTGTTCTCTGGGGTGTGGCCATTACTTGGGAGAATTCCAAAGCTTCCTTGCATCTTACTGCCTTCTGCACCATTCCTAAATGATTCTACCTGTGACACTAATGATATCATGTTTTCTTTCTCTCCTCATTGCCTCTCATGAGCTTCACACCCTAGTGTCAGTGCTAGTGGGCCTTCTTTGGGTGTCTCCATCCAAAATATTACTTCCTCATCTACTTGACACCCAGTCTCTAGTGAGCTCTGCCTCAGTGAAAGTCATCATGGGCATTCAGTTCTGCCCATAAAGCCAAGGATCATCCTTGGCACTACAGCCCTCTCTACACATGCCCAGGCTCTCACCAAATCTATTTGCTTTAGTTCCTGTTTTAGTAAGCTTTTTCGATGCTGTGACTAAAAGACTAGACCAGGAAAACTATAGAGGAGGAAAAGTTTGAGAGCTCATGGTTTCAAAGGTCTTAGTCCATAGAAGGCCGGCTCCATTCCTTGGGGCTTGAGGTGAGACAGAACATCATGGCAGGAGAGGGTGGCAGAGGGAAGCAGCTCACATCATGGTGTCAGGAAGCAAAAAGAGAATCCACTCGCCAAATACAGATATACACCCAAAGCCATGCCCCAATTCCCATATCCTCCAGCTATTCATTACCACTTTAGTTGCCAGTTAATCCCTGTTACGGGATTAAATCACTGATTGGGTTAAGACTCTTATAACCCAATCATTTCTTCTCTGAACCTTCTTGCACTGTCTCACATGTGAGCTTTGGGGGGACACACATTTAAACCATAACAGCTCCCAAGCATCTCTATAGCACCTGCTCCTTTCCCTAGCTGACATGAATGCTCCTCAGCACTCTTCCCTTGCTTCTGTTTTTCTGATCCCAGTTTAACCACACTTTAAATTTGAAGCCTTCCTCCCACTCTGAACTGTGTCAGGTTCACCTATCCAATTCTGTTCTAAAAGAACAGAAAGCCAAGATATGATCCAGGGCCTGGGCTCAGGTGAGGATTCACCAAATGGACAAATGAATCCTCATAAAGAACAGTCTGTCCTCAGTCCTTTGCCCAGAACACTCAGCTTCCTTTTTTCCCCCTATCTGTTCCCAAGAGCATGGCTGTGGCAACATTCACATGCAAGTATATGCTTATGCCACAGACTGAGGATGTTGCTGCCTCCTCCTCTTTAAGGTGAAGGTCTTTGCCATTAATGGAAGAACACAGCTCTGGAACCTACACTCTTCTTCTGTTTTTATTCTGATCCCACAAAACCTTTGCAGGCCTACAAAAGACAGTTCCACATAGTGCTGTCCCTTCAGTCCTACCACAGTAGGCAAGCTCTGCCTCATGGCACTTGAATTGCTTTGAAACAAATTGTTGTAGAACAATTTTCCTTCCAATTAATGTTGAATCAGTATTTTAGCTGTTAGGATTTTGGATAGTTATCTCAGTTCCTCATCCAAACCTCAGAAAAAGAAAGAGTAAAGGAAGAGAACCACATTCCAAAAGGCCAATGATTATGCTCCATATTTTCATGTGAAGAAAAGTGGAGATTTATAGGGTTCATTATACATTGGGGACAAGCAAGGCTCCAGGAAGGGAAAGCAGGTTAGGGCATCCAGTGATGCTATTGCTTGTAGTGTCTGGATGGGATTGGTACTGTCTGCTTCATAGCACCTGCCTTGTCTACAATAAGGACACAAAACCAAAAAGACTTCTTACATGTGTAAAGCACAGCAGTTTCCTAGGGGATTAATGACCCATCATCTGTGTGGGTCAGCATTTGTATACTTCTACTTTATAGAAGCCCAAGACTGAGCCAGAATCATGTGTTGGGCCTGGCCCCCACCCTACAAGCTTCATTACTGATGCTTAACTGTTTTTCCCAAGGCACAAAACCTTGAGCTTTTTTCAGTTGTCAAGAAAATCCAGGCTTTCACTTTATTTGGCCCTGATGGGTAGAGGTGGAGTGACACTTTGCAAAGACTAGCAGTTCCAAGGAAAATTCACCTAACTGCACTCTGATATTGTCCCTTATTCAGAAAACAACAGGAAGTTTAGCCCTGAATTCTTGCTGGCAGGGATGGAACATCAGGCTGCTCCCAGACTATCCTGTGAGGTCCAGGTCAGGAGAAAAGGCATGAGAGAATGGCCAGAGGCTGGTTCTGGTGACTACCTGAAAAAGTATGATTAGAGCCTCAGGATCTTGGCACCCATTCCTGCTACCATCCCCCACCCAGGCAGGTCTTCATTGGGTAGGAAGGGAAAAGCTGTTTCTCTGATAACTCAGCATGATTTTGTACCTTTTAGTATATTTCTTCTCCAAGATACTTGCCAATCCTGTCATTGTGTTACTGTACCATGATGGTCACACTCTGGAGAGCTCCACAGAGAAAGGGTAGGAGTTCCCTTCTTCCTCTCTGTCTTTCCCAGCACTGTGCTTTTCAGCCTCAGAGAAACAGCTTCATTCTTTGCAGACCTTTGTATAGTCAGTTGTTATTTCTTTAGTTTCATTAGCTCTGAACATTAAAAACAATGAACATTAAAAACAATAACTGGTAGGATTGGGAGCAGGTTTCCCCTACTTCCAAGGAACACCCCTGTTCAAGACCTTGCTGTCCTCTTCCCCACAGAGCCTTTGGGTGGGACTAAGAGGCAAAGGTGCCAGTGGGTTGCTTCTTAATGACCTCAGAATCCCCAGCCCCCAACTTACCTCTTAGCAGTGCCATAAGCAGACAGCCTGGCCTGGCTCTTCTCCAGCCCCAGAGGGTAAGGGATGTGGCAACTGCCTAAGTTTGGGCTTTCTTTTTATCTAAAATGTTGTAAGAGACAATTGTTAGTTGCCCTTCACCTCAAACCCTAGGGGCCTGACTTCCTCCAGATTCCAGGTGGAATGGGTACCTGAACTGTAGCTCCTTCCCCACTGGGGTTGGATGTGTCTGGAGAAAGTGAGATAGAAGGCCCAGGTTCCCACAGCCTGGTAGGCAGGGCACAAGAGCCTTTGCTGTGAGGTTAACAATGAGGCCAGACATGTCCACCACCCTGCTGGAGAGCCTGTTTCAGGGAGCAGAAAGGGCAGTTGTGGCAGGAAGAGGAGATCTGTCTTCCTCCAGAAGTGAATGTGACCTCGAGTGAGTTGTTGCCATTGGCCTCGCAGGGAGCCTCACATGTTATTAAAAGCTTCCTGCCACACTTTTTACAGGACAAGGCCAATGTCCTTGGCTTTTTCATCAACAATTTAGTCACAAGTACCAGTTGGAGTCCTAGGAGGAGTAGGAAAGGGCTTTGAAACTTTTTTTTTCAGTACCTTTAATGGACTTTTTCCTTTGCTTTCTGAACAAGGGGCCTTGCATTTTTATTTTGCTGTGGCCCCTGCAGATCATGTTGCCAGTCAGTCCTGGCCCATTGTTCATTTGTCTTGCATACTTCATTCTTGCCTCTTCTCTGCATCCAAGTGTTCACTTATTTCAGAAATGTTGCACTTTCCTCAGCGTTAGGAGATCTTACTTAGACATCTGTGGGAAAGCAGGATATCCCTTCTGTGCTACTTGTACCAGACCATCTGCAGCCTGGGTAAATGTCTGTGCTTCCCTGAGCCTAACCTTTATTAAGACTGCTTTAGGGTAAGCTGGTTGTGTAAGAGCACTTGCCTAGCATGCATGAGACCCTGGGTTCCAGTCCCATCACTGCAAAACAAACAAAGATTTGTGGGGTAACTATGAGAATTAGAAATACTGATCACAGGATGCTTATGCTTAGGGCAAGGATTTTTATCCCTGCCTTCCCTGCTGCCTGTGGAGCACCTTTGACAGATCACCTCTCATAGGTTGTAGTTTTCTTCCAGATGGAGCTGGTTGCCCTAGCTGGTTACTTCCTGAGATTCAGATGTGATAAGAGGGGTAGCCATGTGTGTGCATATGTTCCTGTCTACTGTCTCTCTGTCTGGAGTCTTCTTAAATTGGCAGTAACTGTGAAGCATCATTTATTTTGAGGCGCTTCCACGACATCACCCGAATGCCTCAGGGAACAGTGACTTTTAAGATCAGAGTAGAGACTCTGATGGAGAGCAACTGGGAAAGCTGAGGACCACAGCACTGAGACAGGCAGGATTCTGACCAGGCCCAAGTGTTTTGACACAGCTGATGTCACCAGACTGGACAAGTGATACCTGAGTCATATGTAGCACCCCAGCCATTGCTAGCTTATGCCACTTTTCCTTCTAGCTTTTGGCAGGTTTCCATCCTCTGTGCTTTGTTGTGACCTCTTTCCTCACAGCAATTGATATTGATCAACATCTCTTGTTCAGATTAGAGAAATTGGAAGCATTCTGATGGTCACGTTAATAAGGGGAAGCAACCTATGAAATAGCTCTCAGAACTGCTGTCCTACCAAACACTTGTGCTTGGAGCAGCAGCTGCCAGAGGGCTGGATTCTGCACATATGCAGTCATGGTTGAGGAAATAGGCTTTGATGGTGAAACTCAGGATGCTCTGTGAGGGAATCACCTCCATATGTAAGGCTAGATGAAGCCGATTTCCTCAGAAACTGCCCAGCCTGACCTGACCCTCACTGGCTGCATAGACATATCCTCATAGCTCTGTGCATCATTCCCTGTAAGCCCTACCTGTTTCTGAGCCTTGTGTTCCCCTCTTGGCATGAGGACCTATCAGTTTATAAAACGGTGTTTTGTAAAATCTTTTTGCACAGTTATAAATAGTGTTGGTATTATTGTGTGGTTCACTTATTCCTGGGAGGAATAAAAAATGCTACTCAAGGGCTGGGTGGTTTACCTTAAATAATAAAAGTTGGGTTTCCTGTTAACCTATGAAACTGACTGTCAATGCAGTGGAAGGTGGCATGAAATAAACAGTGAGAGCCAGGGACACTCCTGTAAATTCCAGCTACTAGGGAAACTCAGGCAGCAAGATTGCAAGTTTAAGGCCATCCTGGGCAACTCAATGAGACCATGTCTTAAAATAAAACATAAAAAGGGCTGGGGATGCTAGTTATAGTGGCTCAAACGTGTAATCCCAGTGGCTCAGGAGGCTGAGGCAGGAGGATAGTGAGTTCAAAGCTAACCTCAGCAACAGCAAGGCACTAAGCAACTCAGTGACCCTGACTCTAAATAAAATACAAAATAGGGCTGGGGATATGGCTCAGTAGTTGAGTGTCCCTGAGTTCAATCCCCAGTACCCAGCACCCCCCTCCCCTGCAAAAAAAAAAAAAAGGGCTGGGATACTCAGTGATTTGAGTATCCATGGGTTCAATCCCTAGAGAAAGAAATAAACAAGTGAGATGTGAAATGAGGAGGTATTGGGATATTTTTTTTCCTCTGTGACATTTATGTAATATGTGAATTATCACAATTTAAATATGTAGTTTTATCTTCAAAAGGATTCTTAAAAATAAGGGTAAAGACTGCATACCAGGGCTGGGGTTGTAGCTCAGTGGTAGAGCACTTGTGTACTGACATGTGAGGCACTGGGTTGGATCCTCAGCACCACATAAAAATAAATAAATAAAATAAAAGTATTGTGTCCGTCAAAAAAAAATTAAAGATAAAAAAGACTGTATACCAGTTAGCTACACTTTAATAAACACTCTGAATATGTGTCTTGTGTAGTTGCAAATACATTTCATTTAGACATATAGTAAGGGCCCCTTAAAAGAAAGGCAAGGTGGTTTTCAAGCAGCAAGGAAAGTACACAGTCCAGTGTTAAAATTATTTTTTCAACTGTGGGCATGTGAGAGTGGAAACTATAGTGATCACCAATGCCATGTGGTACTGAAACCCAGCCCGGTTGTGGAAGTCAGCACCTCAAGACAGTATTCTTGTTTGTGCATATTCTGAGATGCACACTGACTTGGAGTTTCTTTTAAGTGCTTTAGCAAACAATGGGGAATGAGTTACATTTTAGTAAATGATGCTTTAAGCCTTGTTGGTCATCACCCACATCCTGCAGTCTGTACTGTCACCATATTAAGGCACTGGAGAGACCAACCTTAACTGCCTGGAGGCGTCTCAGTTATATGGAGCTGCTTATAAATCATGTGACCATGTGAGGGCAGGGATAGAGGCATTTATAAAATGTCCAATCATAAACAGTAAGGTGGGTCTTGGGATGTGGCCCCTAAACATTCTCCAGAGCTCACCCTGCCTGGGGTTTGCTTTTATGTTTTGGAAGCCATGTGACATCAGAGGCTTCTCCAATCTCCCAAGCACCTCCTGGGAGGATCACAACATGTGTCATTTACGTGATTTTCTTCTTTTCACTTAGAATATCGATATTACAAACTTCAGTAGCAGCTGGAACGATGGGCTAGCCTTCTGCGCACTCCTGCATACATATCTTCCAGCCCACATTCCATATCAAGAACTGAACAGCCAAGATAAGGTAAGGCAGGCCACAGAATGGTTGGCTCCTTCCATCACTGGGTCACACACAACAGTGCTGGCCTAGGACAGTCACTTTCTGATTCAGTCTCATCTGAGATTGGTCATTTGTGCTCAGAGAGCCAGTTCCTGACCCACCACATGAAACATTTGGTCAGTTCACAATTCTGCATGTGATGATCTCTCTAATAGGAGCAAGATTTAGGATCAGGGGCTTCAAGAAATGGATAGGAAGGGCTGTTTGTAGCATGAGCAGTCAGGGCAGTACCCCCCAGAACAGACCAACTTCTTGTCATCTCAGGACATGGCCCTTTCTGCAGTTCTGTACAGTTCCAGTTCATCATTTAAGATATCTCATCCATCAACCTCCTCAGGGTCAGGGACTAGGTCCAGAACCCCTGCCGTGGTCCCTCATCTCTCCCATAGCAGCCCCCAGCTCTGAAGAAAACCTTTGAAGATCCCAAAAGGAAGATCAAAACACCTTTTAATAGGTATTTTTGGGTACATATCTAGGCAGCTCAGGGTCTGTGTGTCAAAAGTATACCTTCCTGAGTGAGGAAAGAAAGTATGTGGACAGCTTCTTGGCTGGGTAGAGAGGAGGATGAGTAGGACTCACAAGAGGCATCCATGAGGTCCTTGGTACAGACTTGGGAGTCCTCAGGGTCCCAGTATGGGTTTGTTTTAGTCCCAAACAGAGGTGAGTGTCTGTCCCTCACAGTACTTTTCTCCTTATGTTGTCTGAACACTACAGCAATATAATTTCTTTTACAGAAAAGGAACTTCACACTGGCCTTCCAGGCAGCTGAAAGTGTTGGCATCAAATCCACACTGGTGAGCCCCTATCCCTACTGAAAAGTCACAGACAGTCCCTCTTGGTTAGGAAGAGTGTTGTCACTAGGAGATGTGGCTGCATGAGAGTCTCGCGGGCAAGATAGGGTCCCATCTGGGTGAGGTACTAATATGGGTTCTCACTGCTGCCAGTGGCACCTTAGGCCTCACAGAGAACGGTTACTTATTGTTGCCTTTTCCTTAACAAGATACTGGGGTTCAGAAAAAAAAAGTCACATGTTTATAAATGTCCCTGTCAAAGACATCTTATACAAGTATGTGCCTTTTGTTGATCTAGAGGGAGAGGGAGGGTACATCTTGAGTCCAGGAAGATAGCTTTAGAGGCTGAGGAATGCTGCCTGTACTTCCTCACAAGGGCTGTGAGAAACTGCCTCCCACCATGAGAGAAACAGGTATAGAAAACTATGTGGCCTTGGGTCCCTCTCAGGCTTCTTCCCAGCCTTTGCTGGACCTCAAAACAGACATGATTCTGTTAGGAGTCTTGTCACCCAATGTTCTGGGAGAAAATACTATGTCAAGCTAGGCATGCTGGTGCATTCCTGTAATCCCAACAGCTCAGGAGGCTGAAGCAGGAGGATTGCAAGTTCAAAGCCAGCTTCTGCAACTTAGCAAGGCCCTAAGCAACTTAGTGAGATACTGTCTCTAAAAAATAAAAAGGGCTGGGATGTGGCTCTGGTTAAGCGCCCCTGGGTTCAATCCCTGATACAAAAAAAAGAAAGAAAGAAAGAAAATACTATGTCTAAATGTAAAGCAGGGCTTTTACTGCTAGGGATTCTTTTACTGTATAAATGGATTACTTTACCATGGCATAGACTACAGTGTGTAACTCAGGCCTCATGGGGCTATCACAGAAAGTTCCTGGGACCCCCACATTCCTCTGCAGTCCTCCAGGGCCACCTCCCCATCCCTGAGTACCCATAATAACCCTAATTTAAAATAGCTGCCAGGTGCTATTTTAATAATGTAATCCCAGATTACAGTTTGGAATTACAATTTGGAGACTGAGATAGGAAGATTGCAAGTTCAAAGCCAGCCTCAGAAATGGCCAGGCGCTGTCTCTAAATAAAAATGCAAAATAGGGCTGGGGACATGGCTCAGTGGTTGAATGCCCCCGAGTTCAATATCTGGTACCACACCACACCCCGCCAAAAAAAAAAAAAAAGAATAAAAACAGCTGCATTCACCTTACCGAAGTTTTTATACTCATATTTACACTATAAGAGTATTCTCGCCACAAATATAATATCAAGGTGGCACACAGATACAGTTCCAGCTTCTCAGGAGGCTTAGGTTTGCTTGAGCCCACAAATTTGAGGTCAACTTGGGTTGATCAAGACTCTATCTCAAAAAAAAAAAAAAGGAACATTGCATTGAGCAAACAGCCTTCTGTTTTCTAAACTGAGATATACAGGATGGCCCTCCCAACCCTGTGTGCTCAGCAGCATGTTCTGGGCTCCTTGTCTGTAGAATGGTCCTCAGACTTGCTACCCTTGCTCTTCAGCAGCAGTGAGTGAGTTACAGCTCCTGAGATACTGGGACAGGGAGCTGTCGGACCATGAGTCCCCATTTCATTTTCCTTATACAGTCAATTCCCGTCTTACAAGTCACTGCTAATATATAGAATGCAGCTAAAGAATATTGTCTTTGAAGGGCTGGGGTTGTGGCTCAGAGATAGAGCGTTTGCCTACCGTGCATGAGGCACTGGGTTCCATCCTCATCACCACATAAAAATAAAAATGAAGATATTGTGTCCATGTATAACTAAAAAATAAAAATTAAACTTAAAAAAAGAATAGAGTCTTTGATGATTTCTGACTTGCCCATGGTGAAGGTCATCAGTGTTGCTACTGGTAGCCCCTAAAATAGGAAGCCCTCCCAAGCCAGTGCCTGAAGCCAAACAGGGTTCTCAGAAGTGTCCCATGGGGAGTGGCCTCAGAAGAGAGGCAGGTAGCAGGGCATCAGAGGTCCCCCAAACCAAATGAAACCCTTCCAGCCTTGGAAGCTGTGGCAGGGAGTAGGGAAACAACCCAGCATATGGCTCTGGGGTAGGCTTGTGTAGGAGCAGGCAGTTTGAGGATGATACTGATACCCTGGGAGAAGATGCCTCCCATTGCACTTGAAAGAAATGGAGGAGGTGTCCTGAGCCAGGCCTCTGAATTGTGTAATCAGGCTTAGACTAAAAATCCTCTACTATCAGTGTGATAAGGAACCTGTTGGGATGGGACAGGAGGTAACCTGCAATCCTAACTAAGCCTCTTCTTACTTTCAGGACATTAATGAGATGGTACGGACTGAAAGGCCAGATTGGCAAAATGTGATGCTGTACGTGACTGCGATCTACAAGTACTTTGAAACCTGAGCATACCAGTAGAAGCTGCCACTGGCTGGGGACCTCAACAGTCACCAAACAACACCAACACCATTAGCTATGCACCCCCAAAGCTTTCAGCGACTCTGGGCTGCCCTGCAATGTGTGAGCCTCAGCCCAGTACTCTGTGTCCAGAGAACTCAGGCCATATGGTCCACAGTGAAGAACTGGGCTCTTCCATATGGCCTTTGCTATGGGCACAACACGCAACACAAAAGCTGACTTTCTTCTGAAGAAAACATCAAACTCCATCAAGTGCCCTAGGGTGTAAAAACAAAGAGGCTTGTCTCTACCCAGACTTGGGAAAAGGAATTGAACTATGGGGGACTCCCAGGAGTTGGTGAAAGCTTTAGCTACAGAACTTCTTGACTGTCACCCATGTGGGTTCCATTGATGATGTGAACCAGGAGGAAAGAGGATACCTGGCAGGTGTCTGCTCCCTAGGGCTGGGGTGGATCCAGCTATGGCCCTTTACATGTCCTGGTTTCTAGCATCACTACAGAAATGGGACAGCAACCCCTTCCACAGTGCTGTCCTGGCTGCAGTGGTTTAGGAGTTTTTAACTTGAGTTAACAGAGTGTCAAGAAGCATAGAACAGGCATTCCCAGCCCACAGGCCCACAGCCGGGTATGTCTGCTGCCACTGGGCTTCTGTTGGCAGAAAGCAGGCAGGGCTCTTGGCTCACTGGCCATCTGCCTCCAGCCCCAGCTCTGGCTTCAGGTTTCTGAGTGAAAGGACTGGTTATAAAAAGTTATCCTAGTTAAAATTTTTGTTTTATTATGAACAATATTGTGAAAAATAGCTCCTAATCTGTTAGTACCAAAGTTAAGTTGTTTTAGTAAGCATAGGAATAAAACAAAATTTGGACATTAGCATGGTGAGAGCAAGGAGTGAAGTAAGAAGTAGCAGGAGGAAAAAAAGGACACAACGTAAGGAGTCCAGACAGTGTAATTTTAAATCACCACTGATTTGCCAAGACATCCGCCTCGTGGGCAGGAATATAAGAGTGCCTTACCTCTCCCTTCGTCAGGGCAACCGTGTCCTCCATGGCCAGGGCAGATGGCAGCAGGGATTCGGCAAGGAGATGCCACACAGCTGTGCCCTCCTTCCCCAGGTGCTGGTTCTATGCTGTTTGAACCACAGCCTTACTTAGAGGTGGTCCATTGATGACTTTAACTATTTTGGAGCCCACATCCCATGTGTGCCTGACACAGTAGCCCTTAGTTTAGACAATGTCAAGAACTGTCTTAACTTCCAAAATACATCTATTGGGCACCTGCAAGGCACCATGAGGAGGACTGGCTACCACTGGAGGCAGGGTGGCAGCCCCATTGACCAGATGCACAGAAGATGTACCCTGGAGCCCTACTGCGGGTACATCCAGCTGTGGGCAAAGGGTCTACATTCAAGTAAGATGCTCTAGACTAGGAGTTTGAGGCATCTGTGGAGCCTAGAAAAGTGGTTATTAAAAACACAAGTAGATAGATAACTGTCTGCCCTGAAGTGTCTTAACCTGGCAGGTCAGACTGCTGCCCCTGACTGAGGGCTCTGAGCCCATTTTCAGCTAAAAGAGAGGCCAAGTGAGCACCATCAAGTCTCAGAGCATGCCAGAAGACCCTCCAGGCACCTGGCTCAGTCCTCTGCCTGAGTTCTATTCTTATTCCTGTCCTTGTTGCTCTGCTGACAGGCAGTTGTGAGTGTGAGAATCATCATTTCTAATTGTCTCTCAACTTAATTTTTTTGAGTTGCTGCCTCTGCTCCCATTTGCCCTCAAGTTCACTAGGGTGTCTGATCTGTGGTCATGTTTTTGTTAATTTATTGTATCATGGAGGGTGAGCTGTTTTGTCCTATGAATAAGAAGACTTTCCTAGGTCTGCAGTTCCCAACTTTGTCCCATGCTGACTGCATGAGTCCAGCCTTGGCAGCTCATTCTCAAGTGGAGGTTGTCAGAGTCTTCTGGAAGAAGGTTTTGGGGAAAGGTGGCCACTGCCAATGGGCTGTGTCCATGGAGATAGCATGTCTGTTCTGGAATTCAAGGACCAGTAGCAGGAGCAGAGGGTAGGCTTAGGGAAGATCCACCTGTTTGGAGGCTCACCTCCAACCCCCCATTCCCTGGGAAAGTCAGCTGCCCACATTAGTGTAAGGGCCCAGGTGGTCCAGAAGCATTGCTTTTTGCCTCTTCTAGCAGGACCCTTATAACACTATCAGATTTTGTTTTGTTTTGTTTTTTAAAAGTTATATTTGGAGGTGCTCTTATTCCAGGGGTACCTGCTATGAAGCTTCCAGGAAGTCACTTTGCCTCTTCTCCCTTCAAGCACAAGCTTTACTGCAAAAGGGCCAGTTTACTTTTCTACTTCTTTGGATCACAGGCTTCTGCTGACTGATGAATGATACTTGGTTATTTTATTCTAGTAAATATTCTTGAATGTATTAAATTGTTAAAACATGTCCAGTTTGAACTTCTCTAGCTTGCCTTCTCTCTCTCCTGCCCCTGAGTCACAAAAACTCTGGTTGCTGCCTCCTCAGAAGTTACCTCAGTATCTAGCCTTCAGCTTCTCCCAGTGGCTCTACAGACTCATTCTTCATGTGAGAAGAACCTAGCTATGGTGGGGAACTTGGGTGCACCTCCTCTAGTCCCTTGCCATGTGGTCTCTGAACCTTTGAAACCCCAAGAGGGAAGGGGCAGATGTACCCAGAGGTTCCAGCCTGCCCTGGGACACTCAAGTTCTGTGACATGCTAAGACCCCAGAAACAACAGAAGGGCCCCCCTCAATACCTGAGAATGGAAGCCCCAAGCATAGCCCAGACACATGCCATTAGGAGCTCCCAAAGGTTGTCTTTTAGAAATGTATCTTCTAGATGATTTTTGGAGTGTATAAAAGTACAGAGAAAAGGTAAGGGGGGGAGATACTACCTGCAATTAAGCATCTCTTTCTCCCCCACCCTTTCTCTATGGGGATGGAACCACCAGGGATCTTATACATACTAAACAAGTGCTCTCACCTCTAAGCTACATCCCCAGCCCCCTCTGTATCTTGTATGCAATGATTTTTAACCCCCTGAAATCAGTCCAGCAATAATGTCTTGTCCCCTTGTACATTGTCACATGCAAAGAAGTCCATGTGGCTACCACCTGCACATTGGGAAGAGCTGACCCACCCACCTGGACCTGTGCTGGGGCGGGGGGGGGGAAGCATGCTTCCCCACAGCTGCTTCCCCCCTCCAGAGAGGAGGAATACCTTACCCAGACCCTGAGCCTGACCCCTAAGTGCTCCTTTTATAGCCCAGTTTATTTGCCTAGTACCTGTAGGGCCAGGCCAAGGCTCATACTGCCTGCCTCAGGGCTGCACCACTGGGGAAGCATCACTTCCACCTTGACTTAGAGAAAGTTCCAGAGCCTCTTTGAGGGGAAGCTCTGATGGATGGGAAGAAGAAAACAGGTTCTAGTGAGAGTGGAGAGATCCAGAAAGGCCTTTTCATCCACAGACTTGAGAGGCTAAGATCCTAGACCCAGATGACTGCACCATGGGCCCTGGTGGCATCCAATGGTCAACTCCAACCATACCATCAGAGACCAGTACTTCTCACAGTCTCAGTGGCTTGGATTATTTCAGGTTGTCTTAGGTCCAGACATGATGGGTCTCAACGTGCAAACATTGCCCTGTGTTCTGTTTTGGGTGAAGAATGGATCCTGAGTTGCTGGTATTCAGAGTTCTGACCCCCACAGGCCAGAACTAACATGGGAGGGTACAGGAGAAGAGGGTGCCAATTTTCCTGAGGAGAAGGGAATAAAGGGCATGAGGGCAGGTCAAAGGTGTATGGAAAACCAACTGACCACCTGACTTAAAACACCAGACCCAGAGCAGAGCTTGGAAGGATGGATCCTTATCCCTAGGAGGCCTCTGACTTCTAGAAAGAACCAGAATGCCTGGGGACAGACACCCATCCAGCAGGAAGCAGATAGGCTCTGCAGAGACTGCAGTGCCATGTCCCATCAAGGAGTCTACTGTATGAGATAGGCACTGAGCAGGAGTCTGCACATAGTGTCCTCCCCAAGTTGGGCACCAGTGCTGGTCGTGTTTCCACCTCTATGAAGTGGTGACCCCCAAGAAGGGACCCTCTTGTCAGGCATCATCTCTTAACATGGAAGAGGAAGACTTGGTAGGTCTCAGGGGTTGAGGGTGTAGGAAGAACAGTGAGGTGGTTTAGGACTATCTGGGGGTAATGAGTGAAAAGCCCTGGCATGAAGGGTTGCAGGGTGCTGTTACCTCTCACTGGAGCCAGAACAGGGCTCCATTCCCTTTAGGACCTGTTTCCCATCTTCACTAATACACAAATCAGCTGGTGGATTGCTCTTTGTCCCGCAGTGGTCAGAAGCAGACATGAGACAGAATCTTCCCATGCAGCCGAGTTGGATGGGGGCAGGTTTTGCCCCTGGATCCGCCGAGGGTTCAGGTGACTGGGATTGTTTCTTCTGGTATGACTGTCTTTTCAGGATTTCCTTCACACTAAGGATATACTGAAGCCCTGTGAGTTCCCCTGATCACAGGAGGAAAAGTTGGGTGAACACTCTGGGGTGGCTTGATTGATTCCCAGGGACCCTGGCCCAGTGTGCTACTTACATGGTGCGTGGTTCTGGTCCTGGTCTGTCTTGCTCCCTGATGTGGCTCTGCTGGTCCCAGAGCAAACAATGAGGGCCAGAGGCCACCCAGGTGCATCCTGGGCAGGAACAAAGGGCTGTGGGGGTGGGTAGTCTGAGAACGGAATTCTGGAGCAGGAGAGGGCCCAGCTGGCCCCACCATCTGGCCTGAGGAGTCCAGGACTGGACGGAAGGAAGGGCGGGCGTGTATAGCCTTCAAAGCCTGCCTGGGACTGGGCAGGGAAATCAAGGCCCAGAGATAGAAGCTGGGAGGCACTAGGGGCATTCCTGTACCCACTAAGGGGAGCAGCTACACTTGGAGTTAAGTTCCACTTGTTCTTAGAGCTCCCCTGGGATGGCCCAGGCTCAGGCCCCTGTAATGCTTGGTGCACCCAAAGAAAGCTCTTACAACTAGCAAGGACCAGCCAGTTAAGACCAGTAGGGGGGCCTTGTGTAGGAGGCATAGCAGCAACAGAGGAGGAAGAGTCCTATGAACCTGTGGGATAAGCAAAGTAAGAACAGCCCTCCTACCTGCCACCCCTCCCACCACTGAACTGCATGGGTCAGAATGTGCTGTCTCTGGGCAACAGCTTCACTGGAGACCTGGTCAGGGTTTCTGATGGATGCACAAGACCATGGAGTGGTGCTTCTTCCCTCCTTAACTGGCCAGGACTGGGACCTGGCCAAGGTTGGCTCCTCACAGCCTTCTTGGCACTGGCTTTTCATGGGGGTCTGGGGCCTGTGGAGCTTGCTCTGGAGCTGGAGCCCAGCCAAGCCTTGCTGACCACTCCAGCTCCAGGATACAGCATGCCCACTTCTGGGCACCAATGCTCAGTGATAAGGTCACTGCCTGCCAAACCTTAGGGGTGAATTAGAAGAGCTTTGATTCTGTGATCCTGAGGATAGTAGATGTGAAGTCCTCTCTCCCTGAAGGAGGCATTGCCACAGTGCACAAGGCCAGACCACAAGTGGGGAAGTCCAGCAGAAGGTTGCTGGGTCCCAGAATGGGAACAGCAGAGAACACTGAGGTCCACACCAAGGACCAGGGAGCAAGAGAGCCCCCCAGAATTGGCTGAATATCAGTTTCTGCCTCATGAGGCATCATAGCCCCTTTGGAGCAACTCTCAAGACAGAGTATTCTTTGAACGTTTGTTGAGTATTTGAATGAATATTGTTCCAACAGGAGTGCGAAAGAGTGTCCCCACTGTGGTAGGACTTCTACCTCATGGGGGAAGCCCAGAAAAACAAGGGTAGGGAGCCCAGGGCCTGGGGGGAGGATCCCCTGCCTGGGCAGCTCCCTTAGCATTTAGTACCCCATGATGCGATGATGCTAGCTCAGCTCCAGGGAGTGGCAGGGTAGAAACAAATAGGAATGCTACAGTGCCTAAGCAGACGCAGCAGCTGGTCCAAGGGAGAGTGTCCCCACCTGGTGGTAGTAGTTAGGGTGGGAGATTCCTTTACTAAAGAAACCAAGGGCTCTAGGAGGAGAGGGGCAGACTTAGCAAAGACCACAGCTGGGGGACAGGGGTTGGGGGTGAAAACTCAATAAGGCCAACTGTGAGGTTGGAAAGAGGTGAAGGCAGAGATCAGCAGTGTCCCCAGGGTTTCATGAGGCCTTACCCCTCAGGGGTCTTGGATTTAACTCCAGTATGGCCAGGTCCCTGCCCATCTCAACCTGCCCTCCTCTGCTTAGAGATCTCGAGGGTATCCCTGGATATTAGTGAACACAGAACTAGGGGCCTGGGCAAGTAAAATAGGAACAGGAGGCCAGGCTTTATCCTCAGAAATAAGCCAAAATCAACGTCACTGCCTCAGGCTTCTTCAGGCTTCTCTGTCTTCCTGCACTAGACAGGTGTTGGCATACCCAATTCCCACCCACCTTCTCTTCCCTGCAGTCGGGACAGAGGGCTGCTTCCTGAGAGGTCTTTCCTCCATCCTGGCCTCAGTCCTGGGGTCTAGACTGGCCCTGAGCAAGCTTCTCCATCCTGAGCCTTTAGCCAAAACCCCACTGGTCTCAGGAGGGTCTAGAAGTCAAGGGTTCTGGAAAAACCTTAGCCACTGAAGTCCTGGATGTCTGAGGGGTTTGTTCTGTGAACAAAATAGAGATTAGTCCAAATCCACCCAAGCAAGAATCAAAGGTGGAACCCCTTGCAGGCCCATCTGGGGGTGGACATGAGGTCATTCTCAATTCCGAGCATCCAGAACAAGGGCAGAAAGAAGAGGGAATCCCCAGGCCAGGGACCGAGATCCCAAGTCTGTGGGGCAGATGTGACTCCCACTTCCCTTTGTAGTTGGAAAAGTGGGGAGTGGAGATGACATACAAGGAGTTTGATCCCTATCCCGCGCCAGGTGCTGTAAGAAAACGAGGGACTCTGGCCCAAAGTCTGGGTTAAGGAGAGGCAAAGGGAGTGACATGGGGTACCAAGGCAGCCCAGCTCTGATGATAAAGGAACACAGAGCCGCGGCAGAGGCGGCCCTGGGGCTTCTTGGAAAAGAAGGAATGCCAGTGGTGCCCCGTAAAACTTCACAGGGCTGGAAGAAGGACTCTCCTGTGGGGAAGGGTTTGTGGCGCGGGAGGAGGTGTGAGCCTATGAGGGTCACGCTGGGGAGCCCCGGCGGGGCATGCAGCGCGTTCCAAGTACGTTGCGGCCCGGCTCTGCCAGGGGCATCTCCTTGGGACCCCAGTGAGCCTCTGGGCCTTAGTTTCCCCACGCGGCGGCGCGGGGCGGGGGCAGCATGGGTCTAGAAGCCGCCTGCAGGGGGCGCCCGTGAGCGACGCGGCCGGAGCCGGAGCCCGAGCGGCCGTCAAGACAGCGGGAGCCGGTGCGCGAGCTGCAGGTCAGCTGGGGTACCAGGGCCGGGGTTCCGGGGGTCCAGGGCGGGCAGCTGCAGGGTGGGGCCATCGGAGGCTGCTGGCCAGGAGAGCTGGGCAGCTCGGGTCGCGACCCTGCTATGTTCAGGATACTCGTCGCTGGGACCCTCTCTTCCCACGTCTCAGAGAGAGTTCGCGAGCGCCCGGGTCCGAGCCCTGCCCCGCGGCGGCCACGGGAATGATCCGTGCAGGGACTCTTCCAGCAAGGTCACGTCCTAAGCCCGGAAGGGGGTCGGTGTGGTGTGCGGATCCTTTTGGCCTCCCCAAAGCGACCGGAAGGTGCGCAGGGGTAGGCGGGGAAGGGAAGGGGCGCTAGGGTGCGGCGACAGGAGCGGCGGGGTACGGAGCAGGCGTCTGGACTCGCCGGCAATGGGCGGGGAGCAGCCGTCGGTTTGTCTGGGCGCCGAGGGCCGACCCACCGCGTGGCGATGACCCTACCAGGAGCGTCAGACCTGGAGCTGGGCTGAGGACGCCGAGGTTCGGACTGAGAGAGACGGGGCGGACTCCCAGGGACCAGAGAGGATTTTAACAGGTGGAGAGTCGGAGCGGGCACTGGTACTCCGCGGTGGGCTTCGGGCGAGCAAAGACAGCATCCCGAACGTCTCGGGCCCGGCGAAAAAGGGCAGTTCGAAACGCGGTGGGGAGAGCACGAACGCACCTAGTGGACAGTGGTGGCGGGAACCAGGCTCAGGGGACCCAGGAGAGGCCGGAGGACTCGGAGTGGGCGCGAGCCTCGGACCAATGCCGGCAGAGTGCCCCGCTGCCCTCAGCGAAGGTAGGAATGGCGGGAATGGTGGCGGCTCTCGAGGGATTTGGCCCAGGACAGCCCAGGAGCTCGGGGAGGGGAACGTGAACCAGAGGAGCAGAGATCCTCGCGTTCATGGCTCTAGACCTTAATTTCTCTGTCTGGAAGGAAAGACCGAGTTTTCTGGGGTGGTAGATGCCGGAGGCCGGATCGCCGCGGGAGGGAAAGCCAGTGGTATCTCCGGTGTTCTGGCTCTTGTGAAGGGTTACTGGCCCCCTTTGCCCACTCTCCTTCCCCACCCAAAGCCTGCATCCCACCTTCTGACCCCAGAGTCTGGACTCTCCACAAGCCTGGAGCCCAAGCCTTCCCTGGTGTTGGTGCCCTGTGCTCTGCCTCTCTTGCCCAGGACTCCTAGACTCTGTATCTTCCAGAAAACTTCATGCCACCTCCATGCCCAGCCAGGATGTCCTGCCCCTGAGGAAAGAAAGCTCTCTGGAACACAGTGGTCCAGGGAGTGTGTGGTAGAGTCAGAGAGCTGCCGCCTTGGTCCTGAAGGTCTTGGGTGGGGCACCAAGGCTTTGTCTTGGTAGGCTGGTCCCCATCCTGAGACCCAGCATATCTGTGGTAGGAGCTCCTCATGTACTTGTCCCCTAGCTATAGTGTCAGCACTTCAAAGCTTGGCTCTTGCCTTTTAGAGTCTCCCAGAATCTAATGCTCCTTGGGAAAATCCCAGCCAGTGCCCCTCCATTCACAACCCCCTCAGTGCTAATAAACAGATTCCAGGACTCCATTCTTATAGCCTGAAGGAGGCTGAGGGCAGCCCACACCTTTGATAGAAGACAGGATTTGGCTGATGCCAAAGAGGGCAACAACTGGTCTTAAGAGTGACCAATGAACCAGATTTTTTTAATATTTATTTTTTACTTGTAATTGGACACAATATCCTTATTTTATTTATTTATTTTTTTGTGGTGCTGAGGAGCAAACCCAGGGCCTTGCATATGCTAGGCGAGCACTCTACCACTTAGCCACAACTCCACCACAGGACCAGATTTTGATGCCCTAAAGTGGGTTTTCATCTTGCCTCCTTGACTCACTAACTTGGTGGCCTTGGAAAGGTCACTGCCCTGGGAATCCATTTTCTCATCTGTAGAGCAAGGACAGTGTTCCTAACAATGGGGCTCTACTGGAGAAGAAATAAGACATGCATTGGCTGGAGCTGGGGTGAAGTCAGAACACACCAGAGGACAAGTCAGGGGACTGTACTTAAGCTGGAAAACCCTGTAGGGAGTGTCAAGAGACTCCACAAGAGATCACTGTGGGTAGAGATAGGTGTGGATAAGAGTTGGCTTGAGAGCAAGCATGTGGTTTCAGGATATCGGGTCCTGCAAAGTTCAGGGTCTGTGAGTGGTACCACAACCCCTTGGTGACTCTCAATAGTGAAATCCCACAGTGACTCTTCCCACCTTCTAACCTGCCTGATCCTGAGCCATCTCACCACAGATGAGCTGGAATCAACATCTCAGTCAGTATCTTTGAGATCTGTCTTGTCAAGCCAAGCTCTGAGGATTGTGAGTGTGAGAGAGCAGAGGGAAGGATGGCAGAAATGGATCAGCACAGGCGAGAAGGGCAGAGAGATGGGTTTTTTGTTTGTTTTGTTCCTACAGATATTTTTTATTTATTTTCATTAGTCATACATGACAGTGGAATGTATTTTGACATATTATACATTTATGGAGTATAATTTCTCATTCTTCTGGTTGTACATGATGTAGATACATTGGTCATGTCATCATATATGCACATAGGAAAGTAATGTCCGATACATTCTACTATCTTTCTGTTTAGAGAGATGTGGTTTTGCTGTGCATGGTGGGGACACTGAGGAGAGGAGATTGACACAGTCAGGTGCTGAGTCAGCAAAAGGGAGGAGTTTCAACTATCCCTCCCCAGGGAAGGGTCTGGACTCTAGGACACACTGGAGGCCACAGAAAGGTGGAGGTTGGCCTGAAAGACTTAATTAGTGAAGGAGAATTGTCTGGAGGTTGGAGGGAGCAGAGAGAGTCCAGTGTCTCAGGGTGGGACCCTGGGGTCCATGTTGGATCCAGATGGGGAGAGAAAGGAACTGGGATGAAGGGAAGAGCCCGCCTCCATGGGACTGATTGTTCACCTGAGACTTCTGGCCCCTGCAGCCTGGAAGCTATGAGATCCTGCCAAGGGCTGGAGAGGATCCTGATGGAAGGGAAAAGCCGCTGCTCCTCACCCCAGCCTGTGAAGGAGCTTAGACTTGCTGGGAAGGCAGGACTTGCTGCTGGGACAACCTCAAGCCTGGTTGTTTCTCAGATATTTTCAGATATTCTTCTGAGCTGGGTACAGGCTGTTTTCTTTGATAGAATATCTCCCACCTCTTTCCTTTTACCTCTTTGTCTTTCAAGTCCCTCCAAAGTTCTCTCCTCTGAGAAGCCCCTGGGAATCCTTCTGGGCCTACACCTACTCCTGCAGGACTGACTTCTGTTTTTTGAAGTTGCTGGGCAGGGGACAGTACTGTCCTTCTGTGGCTCCCACCTGTGGGGATGCTGCTGTTCCACCAGCCTGTTTCTAGCAGCATCTGTTACCTGGAGGAGAGATGAGGGATGCCTTTCCTGGGACTTAGGCTGGTGCTGTCTGCCCAGAATCCCAGGGCTGATAGTTTTCTGCTCATCTGCTACAAGAGCTTTGCTCCTAGCCTCAGTGGCCTCTGCAAGCCATGAGTCAGCCTGGGGGGAAGCCACTAAAGGGCAAAGGAGCAATGGACAGGGCTCAGGTGGGATATGCTCAGGTTGGTCTGGCTCCTGCTGCCCTTTCCCTTCAGCCTCCAGGGCTGCATCATCACACCCGTGTCCTAGAGACCCCAGCATGGGTCCACATCCCTCTGTCCTCAGTGTACTAAGCACTGCCCCTTCAACAGGCCCCTG
Source organism: Ictidomys tridecemlineatus (assembly GCF_052094955.1). Lineage (NCBI taxonomy): Eukaryota > Metazoa > Chordata > Mammalia > Rodentia > Sciuridae > Ictidomys > Ictidomys tridecemlineatus. The sequence goes on along the minus strand of NC_135478.1, from coordinate 74,007,613 downwards.
TCAGCATTCCACTCCAGGCTCACTGGGGTTGCGTGCTCTGGAGCCCCCATGTCCCCTCTTTTTTTGGTAAGAGGGATTGAACTCAGGGACACTCAACTACTGAGCCACATCCTTAGCCCTATTTTGTATTTCATTTGGAGACATTGTCTCACTGAATTTCTTAGCAGCCTCATCATTACTGAGGCTGGCTTTGAACTCACCATCCTCCTATCTCAGCCTCCTGAGCCGCTGGGATTACAGGCATGCACCATCATGCCTAGCCCTGTGTCCCCTCTTTAGGCAATACAGCACTGTCATCTGCCATTTGTGGGAGGTATATGTGGTGGGTTTTTCACATGATGCTATCTCACCACAGCCTGTGCACATATGAGGAGCCACAGCACAGAGGGGAAACCTGGTGCTCGGGGCACAGGAAGTGCATGATAGAGTTGGTGTGGATACCACCTAGGCTGCTTACACCACAGAATGGGCTCTTAACACCTCTGTGAGGCATGACCCCTTGGAGGGGTTGTTGTCTGGAGAAGCTGCCTGCAATGAGTTAAGTGGTCACCTAAGGCAAGGAGACTGGGACCTGTGACTTTTCTTGCATCTGGATTGGGCATATGGGGATGGCAGGGACCATTCTGGGTCCCCGCTGGGAAGAAGGAAGCTGTGGTAGGCTGGGTGGCCCTCTGGGCAAGGCTGGCCTGTGGTCGGTGGTATGGAGGCTGCTCTGAGAGGCCTCAGCCTCCAGCTACAGGGAGCTGGTTCTCTGTTCCTGCCCACATCCTGTCCCCAGGAGCAGAGAGCAGCGGTTGCACACCCATAGATGGTGGGGGAGGGTGTACCACAGGGAACCTGCCTGGGTACCTGGGACCCAGCCTGCACCAGGCATCTGAAGCCAGGCACTGTGCAGCCCCAGAAGGAGCTAGGGAAGGAAGAGAGGCCCAGGCTAGTAGTTGCTCAGTTCCAGGCAGCCACAAAAGGTACCTGCCTAGCATGATTTAATAGGAGCTCAGTGGATCCTGGGTCCTGGTATTCTGAGAAGCTCTTGTACTGTCACAACGGAGCCAACACAAGGCTTGTGGTCCAGACGAGGAGTCAGCCTGCCCATCCAGCTGTGATTCGGTTTTGCCTTTTCATCTTCCTCCTGAGCCCCTGAGAGACAGATGTTGATGCTTCTCAATTTCCCTTCTGTGTCTCTCTACTGTTTCCTCATAGGCCTTGTCTCCATGAGGTTTCTGTGAGTATTCCATCTTGCTGATCCCCAACTATCCCTTCAACAGCTTGCATGCCTGAAGCCCATCACACCTGGTGTGTTCTTTATTTTAGTCCCTTTTTTTTTTTTCATGTCTGGGATTTTATGTTATTTCTTGTTCATAGTCTCCTATTCTTATTTCTGCCAGTGGATTTGTAAATTCTCATTCTTGTTTATGGATGCTACTCCTTTGTTTCTTTGAGAATCTGAAATGTCTTGAAAAATCATTATTACATTACTCCATTACCTTCCTCTCTTCTGCAATGAACCAATTTCCCCATGTTTTTTTAATATTGTTTCTAGACGTTGATGGGCCTTTATTTTGTTCATTTATTTATATGCGGTGCTGAGAATCTAACCCAGTGCCTCATACATGCTAGGCAAGTGCTCTATCATTGAGCCACAACCCTGGCTCCCTCTCCATGGTTTTGATATGGTTGTTTATCTTTCTTAGTCTTAAATTTCCTTTGGTGTTTTGAAATTGGGGTTTGCAGCGCATCTGAAATGGGAGCTGAGGCCGTGGGGACAGAGAGTGGCCTGTAGTACCTGAATCCTCAGGTTGGCAGCAGGTAACACAGGGCTTCCTGTGGTCCAGCAGTTGGGATGCCTCGTGGCATTGCAGAGTATGTAACTGGTAAACATTTGCTACCAGAAAGTGGAAGGAGGATTCTAAATCTGGGATTCTGGAGCCCAATCTCTGCAATCGGCAGAGTCTCTGTGCTGTGCTCTGATCCTTGCCCTTGGCCACACCCAGGAGCAGGTGTGCAGGGAACTGCTTGAAAGCTGGCTGGCACCTCCATCCAGCAGGCTCTGTGGGGGTACAGCCACCATCTGGGTATGTGTACAGAGAGCCTTGCTTGTGTGATGTATGAGGAGCCAAAAGAGGTGGGCCAAGAGATGTATGGGTTTTGATTAAATGGAGTTTTAATTAAAGCAGCTGGGTCTGGGTAGGTGTGGGTGAGAAGGCAGGAAAAGGCAGCATTTTGAGTCTGACTGCTGGGAATCCTATGAGTTTGTTTCATTTTGTTTTTGCAGTTCTGGAGATTGAACCCAGGGCCTTCGGCATGCGGGGCAAGCGCTCTACCACTGAGCTATATCCCTAGCTCTTTCAAGGGTATCCTTTAAAGGCTAATCAAGCATGTGTCTGTAGTTTTTTGGGGACCATGTCTGCCCTCTGCCCCATCTCAACAAGGGATAATCATGAGGAAATATGACATTATTAATATTTAATTTCTCCCCTGGCTAGCAACAGATGACTCAAGGATTAATTAGATAGGACCAACAGAGAGGGGTAGGAAATTGCCAGATCCTGGCCCACCTTGACCCCTTTCCCATGACCTTCCACCTTCCTGTAGTTCTGGGAGGCTTCAGAAGGGAGGGAAGCCAAAGGGCCCAGGAAATCTTCCAGCTGCTGTGTTCCATGGCATTCTTCCCCGTCCTAAGCCACCTTTTAATGCTCTTGGGAAGGCTGAGAGGTCATTTTATCTCTTTGGGCCTTAGTGTCCTATCTGTAAAATGGGGTTATGGGGTTGGTGAGAACACAGATGTCCATCATTTTCCAAGCTCCCGGGAAGGCTGTACAAGCTCTTTGAGAGGGTCCAGCATAGGGTCCTGGCAAGTAGCCTAGCCAGAAAGCACAGGGTTTGGTGGCTCAGTAGTGCCTGGCACCTGGTGACCAGCTGTATGTATGGCTTCCCTATTCTGGTTAGTGATATAATAGTAGTTTGAAATTGGCCCTAGTAAGAGCATTTACACCACAGAAAAAGGCTATGAGTCAGGGCACTCCTGACTCGTATAGCTGGGCAAACCCCAATCATCCCCTCAGAGTTCTCCCAGTAGCACGTGGCTCCAAATCTCCTCCCTGCCCCCTGTCCTGGGAATGCCTCTGGTTCTACTGATCTGCCGAACTCAGGGCTGGGGAAGAAACAGCCCAGAGTGGATTCTAACTTAGCAGATGCACTTCTCTGGGGGACCAGAGAAGCCTCACCAGGGATGTGCTGGTGGTGGAAGCAGGAGGAACCTGCAGGAAGGCTACCTGCTCCTTTGAGGAAAGGGGCAGAAGGGCAGCAGACCATGCACAAGGGAGCCTATGCTGGTCATGCTGGCAGGAGCCCAAGATGTACCTTTAGCCTCACTTAAGGTTGGCCTGGGCAGAAGAGTCAAGTGCATTCCGTGAGCTTTGGACACAAGGAATGTAACTTGAGAATAATCAGGAAGGGTACCACTTCTGATGCTGTTCAGCATGGGGACCTCACACAGAAGAGACCCTGAGAATTCAGGCATGTATCCAGGGCTGCCATGAGAGTCTCACCAGAGTTCTGGGTCAGACCCCTTCCAAGCCAGGCATTCTGGCTGGAGTGGAGTCAATATGGTCCACAGTTCAGGCACTGGTGATGTGACATGTCAGTGAAGCTCTGGATGATAGGCTGGGGAGCCCTTGTCTGCCCCTGGTGGGGCCCTTGAATCTGAAGAATGGTCAAGGACCATGCCAGTCTTCCAGCCTTGGTTGGTCAGATTGGTAGGAGGCGATGGCATCCTTCAGTAGATTCCCCTTCAGAAGGCCCATGGGGCATGAGCTGGTTATCCTCTTCCTCTAGGAGGCACCAGTGGCAGGAGTAGGATCTCTATAGATACCAGTGGCTCCTCATAGGCTTGCTGGCTTGGCTGAGCCTGATTGGCTAATGACCTGCTGCTGCTGTTCCTGGGCCTGGGAGGTCACACTGGACGTGGGTGGGAGGCAGCCCCTGAACTGGCAGCAGCTTCCCTAGCACCTGTTGGATCTAGGAGTGTTGGGGGGTCAGGTGTGCTCCCGGTAAATACTACTGTGAATTTCAGGCCAGGAGCACAGAGGGACATGGTATGTGGTGAGAGACAGTGCCTAGAGGCTTGATTTGCCAGGGATATACTTTGTAAACAGCGGTTGGCAAGTGCCCTGTGAAGAGCGCAAGCTCAGTAAGACTCAGCCCTCTACTACACACTGCCTGAGACCCTCCGTTTCTGTGGCGTCTTTGGCCTTTTTATCCTCCAGTTTCCAGACTCTTCTGTGTCCTATGGTCCATTCCAAGCCTCCTGGTGGGATAGAAGGGCCTGTTTGGTATGGGAGCCATGCCCCTTCCAAATGTGGCTTTAGATTGTGCCTGTGCCAATGCCAGTCCGAGGCAGTGACATAATTACATTTAGAAGGAAACTTAGGATTCATTTGTTTCAGTCCTCTATTGCCTCCTGGCCAATTTGGGGGTGAGGCAGCCCTTTGAAATGGACCTGGGACCAGAGTGACCTTTTTCCAGGGTCTCGAGACCTGTTCAATCCCTCATATCCTTGAGGAAATGAGGGAAGATGGACCATGTGCAGGAAGCCAAAAGGCAGTCTCTGGCCTCTTGTCCCAGGCAGATGGTAGCTGCTGCTATGCACCCCTGGGACGTAGAGAATTTAGGACTGAAGGAAGTAAATTTGGGAGCCTATCGCTCTCAGAGAGAGTCACTTTAGTGGGCAGAGGTCCACTTGGACTGAGACTACTTCACAAGGTCAGGGAGGAACAGCTGGAGTTTGGACTGGGCTCAGGCTTGCTAGGGAGACCAAGACGTTGACTCTCTAGGGATGTCAACTACTCCTATGTTTCTATGACATTTTGACTTTGGGGGAGCACTTTCAAATCTTGTTTATTTCCTTCTGATAGATTCCTGGGCAAGAGCTGCAGTGGCATCTAGAGGTCATCTGGGGTCCAACTGCTTCACTATATGAGTGGGGAGCCTGAGGCCCAGAAAGGAAAACCATTCTTTTTTTTTTTTTTTTTCTGGTACCAGTGATTAAACTGAATGATGCTTAATCACTGAGCAATATCCCCATCTCTTTTTTATTTTATTTTAAAATTTTTTTAGATGTTGATGAACCTTTATTTTATTCATTTATTTTTTATGTGGTATGGAGAATTGAACCCAGTGCCTCACACATGTTAGGCAAGCGCTCTGAAACTGAGCTGCAGCCCCAGACCTCTTTTTTATTTTTTGAGACAGGGTCTCTCACTGGTTGCCGAGGCTGGTTTTGAACTTGGGATTCTCCTGCCTCATCCTTGTAGGAGCGGCTGGGATTACAGGTGTGCAACCACCATGCTTGGAGAAAAACACATTCTTGCCTATGGTCCCCCAGCAGGAGTGATTTAAGTCTGTCATTCCCTGTGTCAGTCAGGCAGAGAAGCAGGTGGGGCGGGGGAGTGTGGGAGGAGAAAAGGGAGGCGGATCCCTCAGAGAAGGGAAGCAGCCTCAGCGCCTGCCCCACCCAGATGTGCAGCCTGCTCTCAGGGACACCAGGAGGCAGCAGGTTCAGGTTTGTGCTTGCTGTGCTACCTATGAGGGTGCAGGGGCTTAACTGCCGACAGTAGAAGATAGGACCAGACAGCTCCTCAGATCCCTCCAGCTCTGAACTCCAGGAGTCTCTGTCCCTCGATGGGGCAGCTGGTATCCCTTAGGTGGGCACTGGTAGTTCCCTGGAGAGCTTGCTAGAGATGGAGCCAGCTGAGGCAGGCTGAAAAGTCAGTCCTGCGAGAGAGGGTGGGTGGGCTTGAGAGAGCCCAGTGCGGGAGAAGGATCTTTCTGGGAAAGAGGGAGGGTTGTGGAGCTGGCAGTGAGTGCAGAGACCCAGGAGACTGGCCAGGCTGCCAGAGAAGGCTTGAGAAGCTGAGCATAGGGAGCAACATTAGAGACTTAACTTTTTGATAGATTCTTAGCTCCTGGGGCGGGGGGGGTGGGGGGATACCAAAAAAAAAAAAAAAAAGTGGACTGATCTTTAACCCTGAGTCCGGCCTGGAAGAGCCATGACCTCAGCACCTGAAATGCAGCCTTGGATAGTACAGAGGGGTGAGCCAGAGTCCTGGCAGGGGGTGCAGCTATGGTTCTTCCCTTCTGTGTCTGTCCTGCAGAGTCTTAGAGAAGAGAATGCTTCTCTGGGAGGGGTTTGCATGAGGGTCCTGGCAAGAATTTCCCAGGACCAAGGAAAAGTAGTTTTGCTCAGTGACCTTTCTGGATCTGTATCCTTCCCAGAAATGGAGGCCAGAATCCCAACTCTCCTGCCTCCTGCCTGTGATCATAGCTGGCTGGACAGGGCATGGGGGTCATTCTTGTGCTGACACCTTGCCCACTGGTGGAGCAGAATCTGAAACAGCAGGGGTCAGAGTGGTCCAGCTGCTTACCAGACTTTCTTTGCAGGTACTTTGGGAACCCTGGAGCCGAATTGAGCCATGACACAGCTGTTGGAGCCCCTGGAGAGGGCCTGGTGTGAGAAGACTTGGAGTTATCTGTGAGAAAACCTTTGGAGAGCACCACCCCACCACAGGGACGCTCTTGGATCCTGTAAGGAAGAGGCTCTGGGGCCTAGGCCCTTCTGCCTGGGCAGCAGACGGCTGGGCTGCAGCTATGGACCGTGAGCTGGCCCAGCCCGTGTCCTTGCTGAGCCTGCCCGTCTGCAGCCGCTCCCACCATGGGCTCCTCAGTATACATCACAGTGGAGCTGGCCATTGCTATGCTGGCTGTCCTGGGCAACGTGCTGGTCTGCTGGGCCGTGTGGATCAACAGCAACCTGCAGAACGTCACCAACTTCTTTGTGGTATCGCTGGCGGCAGCTGACATCGCAGTTGGTGTACTCGCCATCCCATTTGCCATCACCATCAGCACTGGGTTCTGCGCTGCTTGCCATGGCTGCCTCTTCTTCGCCTGCTTCCTCCTGGTCCTCACACAGAGCTCTATCTTCAGCCTCCTGGCCATTGCCATTGACCGCTACATCGCCATTCGCATCCCACTTCGGTGAGCTGGGGACCAGGGGTTTGTCTGTACAAAGACTGGCTCTGCCCAGTGTCTGGGCTATGGCCTTAGCCTGTGGCTGCCCAGGGCTGGTGGGTGAGCAGCCAGTATGCCAATCTGGCTTTCCCCCCATGGTTGAGGCTGTGTGCAGCCAGCCATGTTTGGCTGCTGGCAGATGAGTGTGGCTTGGACCTGCACCACACTCGGCTACGCCTGGGCCATTCTTCACAGAACAGAGAAAAACTCCCTGCATGATGCTAGAGTGGGTGGGGAACCATGGAAAACCATAGAACCTCAGCTAGGACCCGCCCACTGATTGCCTTTCCTCAGTTCTTCTTGGCTGGCCTCACAGTGTGCATATTAGGAGAATGACCCAGAGAGGGGAAGTGACTTGGCTGAATGCCACAGTGAGTCATTTGGACTTATATGCAAATTATGTTGCTCTTCAGGTCACCAAGGACTCTCATGCACTCAGGGGCTGGCTGTGGGAGGGGGATTTTTATGGTGAATCTTTTGCAAAGTGACTTCAGCAAAGTATTGTGTAAACGAAGACTTCCCCCCAGGCTGAGTTTACTTGTGTAGACTTCACCTACCTAGAGCATAGAGACCAAGAATGTGTGTCCCTCCTCTGGGGAACCCAGGGTCCTCTTCCTCCACCTTCTTGCTCCTCCACCATAGAGCTGGGTTCCATAGCCAGGGTGGCTGCAGGACCTGAGGGAGGTCTCCATGATTGGGAATCTGTGTACACTTGTCCCCGTGGTAAAATCTCCCAAACGGGTAGAGTGCCCACCAACTGAGGAAGCCCCCGTTTCCCTATTCTGGGCTGAGGGTACCCCAGCAGGGAGGATGAACAGGCTCAGTGAACAAATGGAAATTCAGAGTGTCAAACCCAAGAGGACCCTTAAAGGTCATTTCCTTCCTCTCTTCATCTGAATGGAAAAATGAGGCTCTGAAAACGGACCACACAAAAAGTTGGTAGCAGAACTAAGACTAAGCCTGGGGAAAAAACATAGCCTGCCACTACTGTGACATGTCTTTGGGGAGTGGTCACAGGCAGCTCAGTCTCCCAGAAGCTGTACCCAGTAGCCACTGCTGTAACTTGAGCCCTAAGAGGGAAGAAAGCACCCATATCAGGCTGCCCAAAAGAAGGAGTGGAACTCTAAGGCCCTTGTCAAAGGACTTTTCAAAGGAGAAGAGGATCCTGGCCCACCTTAAAAAGGGAATTGAGTTAGAGGGGATCTGACTGTAGGCACAGTCTGTGGGATAAGCTCCTATCCCTTCTTCCAGGGGGAAGGGCAGCTGTCTAAGGAGAGCTCAGAATAGGGAAGCCCCAGAGAAACCTGTTTGTGGGTACCAAGTGAGCCAGAAAAGAGTCCACCTCAGGGAGCCAGGCTGCATGCAGGCAGTGGTAGCATGAGTGCTAAGGTGAAGCAGTAGACTAGCTTTCAGTTTCTTCTCTGATTCAGAGGGCAACAACATTCCAGGGAGAGATCAGGAGGGCTGTTCTCAATTTAAAAACCTTAGGGTTTTTCCCACCTTGGTGTCTTTCTTCCCATCTCTATTTTCTGAGAGTCAAAAGAAATAGTAGGATGGAACATACCATGTGGTTTGGAAAGTCAGATGCCTTCCTCTGGGCCTGTTTCCTCATCTGTAATAGGGGACAAAGGTGCAGGGGTCCAGTGGGTCGGTGGAAGTGACAAGGGATTCAGCTCTTTCTTGAGCTGCTGGAGGTTTGGAGCCCTGCATCTGCTCCAGTCCAGTCAGCTTCCCTGACTCCCAGGACCTCCTAGAGCTGGATTTCAGTTTCACCCCTACCTCAGACCATATGTGCTCGGTTGGATTAAAAACCATCTGAGTGTTTAGAAGGCTCAGGCTGGTTCTCCTCTGCAGGGAGTCAGTGGGGATGATGATGATGTCATCCTTTCCCGGGGCAGAGTTTGACCACTGTCAGAGCATCTCCTTTATTCCTTTTCAGCCCAGCATTGTGGCTGGGTGGAAGTTACGACCTTCACATTACTCATGGTGAGGCCAGAGCCAGGGAAAGACATATGTGCGTCTTCTGATGTGGAAGGACATCACACTGATCCTGGCCCTTGGGTCCCTTCACTTTCCTATTCTTGGAGGCCCCTGGCCACTGGGTGCATGGAGGGCTAATGGCTTCTGAGAGCAAACAGGATATGAGGGGAAACTGGATGGAGGCAACTGAATACCAGGAGCTCTTGGCTGGTCCTGGAGGGACCGCCTGACTTAGTCTCCCCCTTCCTCTTTTGTTGCCTTCACAGCTGGGAATCCAGCCTTGTCTAGGCCATTTGCTGCTCCACTCAAGCAAGGTTCACAGGGCTTCTCTGAGGTCTAGTCCCTGACAGATACCTAGCCTCAGGCCCACACCCTGCCCTGAGGATTAAATCTAGGGGTACTCTACCTCTGAGCTGCATCCCCAGCCCTCCTCTTCATTTTGTACTTTAAGATAGTATTTCACGGGCTGGGTTGTGGCTCAGTGGTAGAGCACTTGCCTAGAACCTGTGAGGCCCTGGATTTAAACCTCAGCACCACATAAAATAAATGAATAAAATAAATCTATAAAAAGATAGTATCTCACTAAGTTATCCAGGCTAGCCTCAATTTCCCAAGTAGCTGGCATTTTTTTTGTTTTAAAGAATTCAGTTTTAGCCAGGTAAAGTGGTTCACGCCTGTAATCCCAGCAGCTCAGGAGGCTGAGGCAGAAGGATCACAAGTTCAAAGCCAGTCTCAGCAACTTAGCGAGGCCATAAGCAACTCAGTGAGACCCTGTCTCTAATAAAATATAATAAAAGGGCTGAGGATGTGGCTCAATGGTTCAGCACCCCTGGTCCAATCCATAGTATACCTCCACCCTCCAAAACATTCAGCTTCAGAACAAATTATCTCCTAATTGTAGAGACACTTTTGGGGTAAGGCAGGGCCTAGTCAGTGAGAAAGAAGCTCAGCACGAGGTAGAAGTACAGCTCTCAGTGTCCACAAAGGATAGAAATCCCAGGGTCAAAGATGCAGGTTTCCTTTCTCATGGGACTTTTACACTATAGTCTCTTGGTAGGTACTCTCACTCCTGAGGAACAGGCCAAAATGCAGGTTGGGGATTGATGCCAAGGCCTAAAGTCCTATAGTAGTGAGTTGCCCTGACTTCGAAAGGGGCAAGAGGGTTGTGGGTGTAGCTCAGTGGCAGAGCACATGCTTAGAATGTGCAAGATCCCTAGCACCATACACAGAATAATAATAAAGAGGCAGGATTGGGAGGGAGGGTTCCCCGGAAGAAGTGTTGCCCAGTGAGTTTTGTAGGATGCTTGGGGCTCAATGCATGTGTTTGGGGGTAGGTGTATCAGGAGGAGGGCAAAGCCTGGTCAGAGACCCTAAGGAATGAATAAGCATGTGGACTCTGGACCAGGAAGAGGTGACCTTGATGCTGAGTGATGGAAGGAGATGAGCTGAGGGGGAAGGCAAGGTGTGAGGCTGATTCGGGCCTGTTCATGCCTAGAGAAGGAGTTTGGGTTTCCCCTGGAGTCAAAGGCTCTTCAATTCTTGAATCACTGACCCCTTTGGATACCTTAAGAAAGATCCACCTTCTCAATGTGGTGCAAATGTGCATAAAACTCCACCTGGAATCATGGAGTATGTTCCTAGATTAAAGGGTAAGCCCCTAACATGGGTAATCATGATCCCCAGGAGGGGCATCCTACAAGCTGGTAGACACAGGAATGCAGAGGGCACCTGAAAATGAGGGCTGCCAGTGTCTCTGGCACCTGCATCCTATGACTCTTGTGGGCTTCCTGGAATGGCTGTATATTGTACTGGGCAGCTGAACAGTTTATATCTGGGGTCCAGAAGGCTGAGATATGACTGTGTTAGTTACAGATGCAGCCCAGGGGATGCTGCTGGGCATGACCATAGAGCATTCATGATTCCATATGAACCCTCATCCTGTCCCAGGCCCCCAGATGCCTGGCTCCAGGACTTAGCTTATGGGGCGTACTTTTGGGCAACAAAATTAATCTATTTGGTGTTGTGGATTTTTGTTGTTGGTTGTTTGGTTTTTGTTTTGGCAGTGCCAGGGGCCCATCCTAGGACCTTACCTATGTTAATCATATTCTGTAGCACTGAGCTACCACCCCAGCCCTATTTGGTGTGCGTTTTTTTTAAAAATAAATAATCTTTGCATGTGCTCAAACATTAAAAATAAGAAGTATATAGTGAAGTGTTGTCCCCTTGCTCTCTGACACCTAAGAACCCTTCCCAGAAGGCCTTGGTGAGTATCCTTCCAGAGACATTCTTCACCTACGAGTACCACTCATACCTGTTTTGTTTCTGTCCCCACAAGGGGCTTTATTTCAGAGAGCAGTGGAAGAACCCTTGTGGGTTCCCTTATCTGTAAAAGTACGCAACTGGATAGACCAAGGATTTCCATGCTGTGTTCTCAAGAGCTCTCAGGCTCAGCCCTGATATCCCCATTAATTAATTCAATAAATACTTATAAAGCCCCTCTCTTCCCCAGCAATTCCACTCCCCTAAGTGCCCAGAAATGTAGATATGAAGGTCCACTGCTGGAGAAGAGCTTGAAAAACCATTAGAGCAAGTGGCCACCAGGGTCTAGGAGATCCTACACAATCCCTATAATAGCTTGTGTCTATTTGAGTGCCTCAAATGACAAGAAGCTCATTACTGCCCAAGGCAGCCCATTTCTCCTATGAACGGCTCAGCTCACAGGCTTGGACCTACCCCAAGCTACAGTTGGCCTTCTTGGATTTTCCACTCACTGATTCAGCATTCTGCCCTTATGGAGGCAGTGCTGAACAAGTCCAGATTTGTAGTTCTATTTCACAAATGAGGAAACTGAGGCTCAGAAAGGCAAAGTGACACAACATTGCTTATTTACAGGAAAGTACCAAGGCTAGAACCCAGGGAGAGATGCACTTCTCTCAGGACCAATATCGTCATTAATGTAGCCTCCCATTCAGTGAGGTTGTATGAAGTAGTAATGTAAAGTACAGAGCCTGGCACAGAGGAAGTGCTATGTGAGTATTAGTTGGGGGGTATATAACTTTTGTGTATGAGTTTCCGGAACAGGAGACAAGGAGTGCCGGCTCTGTTGCTTGGCAGAAATGATCAAATCCGTGACCCTAATCCTGCAGAGGCCTGTTGGCACGCCTGTTTTGGATTCTGAATGGACAGGGCTGGGGGAGGGGGTAGCTTAGCAGTAGAGCACTTGTCTGCATACACAGGATCCTGGATTCAATTCCCAGCACCTCCAAAAGTACAGAATAAGAGAATTGCCATAGGGGCTGGGGTTGTGGCTCAGCAGTAGAGCGTTCGTCTTGCACGCGCGGGACCCTGGGTTCGATCCTCAGCACCACATAAAAAATAAATGAGTGAAATAAAGGTATTATGAATAAATATTTTTAAAAAAGGAGAATTGCCATAAAACATTCATAACTGACAAACAAACTTGGGCCTGAGTTGTCTCTGGGCCTCTGCAATGTCTAGGGCAAATCCATTCCCTTCTTTGGAACTCAGTTTCCCCACCTGTGAAATAAGGAAATTGGACTAGATAAGAGATCAGAAGCCACTAATTTTTGGGTTTTGATTTTTCTTAATTTGAATTTAGCAAAAATTAAAAGTTGGGAGCATCTGCCCAGAGTATCAGCTTTCCTGTCCCTCTTCAGCTCTGACCACACTGGGTGCACATGTTGTTATTGTGCTGGAGATTGAATCCAAGGCCTCCCACATGCCAGGCAAGCCTTCTAACACATTTTATATGGCAGCAGAGACAGTGTAAATGCCCACCTGCCTGCCTTGATGGTTTATTATCAAGAGGCACCTATGTTTGCCCCCCATGAGCTACAACCTTTCTGCATATGTTTCCAACTCTGGAATTAAATAGAGCATATTTTCCTTGGCATCTACTCTGTGCTCCCATGCCAGAGAGGCAATACAGATCAGGATGCAGGACAGCACTGTCTCCAGGGGTATCCCAGCTTTGGAAGCCCAGATGAGGCAGGAAGCTTCTTGGAGAAGATACCTAGTCTGAACTTGATGGATAGGGCTTCCACCAGACAGAGGGGAGGGGAGGGTTGTTTGGTTTTGCCAGAATCAAAATTGCTAAGCAGAAGGTCAACCCTCAGAGGTCACTAAGATTGCCTTTCTCAATCAGTGAGGATTTTTTTAAAATTTTGAGTACACATTTGATAGGTAAATTGCTGCTACCTTTCCTGTGGGATAGGGATCTCTTTCCTGGCAGTAAATCAAGCCATTCCCCGATTCTGGGACTGGGAATTAGCAGGCTTGGATATCTGTCTGGCTCTTAGGAACACTGAGTAACTTTACAGAGATTACTGTCCTTCTCTGGACCTCAGTACTTCATACACATATTTCCTCCAGGATATTAAGATTGCCATGTAAATGTGAAGACACTATCTCATTTCTCTCCAGAGGGTGATAGTGGATTTGGATGGGAGATGGTGTCTCATTTGCCTTGAGACCCCCATTCTTCCCAACTATCTTGGGCAGTCTCATGTGGGGGGCCTCTGGAGACCCAAGTCAAATGGTAAAGAAAGAACAATGGAGTACAAGATGCTTAGATCATCTTCAGGCCTCGTCTGGCTGGTTCTGCCCTCAATGAGCCCACCTTCTAGACCCATCTCACTCGAAAGGGAAGTGTGTCGCCCCTTGAACCAAGATCAACCAATATGGAAGTGCTGCTTCTTCCCCTCCCCCACAAATCACTTATTAATTTCCTCAAACCAAACTCAATTTAAGTCTCAGAATTATGCCTAAGACTAATAATCATGAACTTTTATACAGTGGTTTCTGTTTCCACTGTGTCTGCTCTTTCATGACCTCCTAGCAGCTCACAAAAAGCAAGACCCAATGGATCTCACTTAACAGAAGAGGATACTAAGACTAGGAGGCAGGAAGCAATTGGTCCAAGGCCTTACAGCTGGCCAGAAAGCAGTGGAGTGGGAGACCAAGCAGGGTGCCTTTCTGGGTTTCTTGACTCTTAGCCCTATCTAGCCCTGGTTTCTCAGACCTCTGACCCTGGTCTCCTTTCTCCAGGTACAATGGCTTGGTGACTGGCATGAGGGCCAAGGGCATCATTGCAATCTGCTGGGTGCTGTCATTTGTAATCGGCCTGACGCCCATGCTGGGCTGGAACAACTGCAATCAGCCAAAGGAGGGCAAGAATCACTCTCAGGACTGCGGCGAGGGCCAGGTGACCTGTCTCTTTGAGGATGTGGTGCCCATGAACTACATGGTATACTACAACTTCTTCGCTTTTGTGCTGGTGCCCCTGCTGCTCATGCTGGGCATCTACTTGCGAATCTTCCTGGCGGCCCGGCGACAGCTGAAGCAGATGGAGAGTCAGCCCCTGCCAGGGGAGCGGGCTCGGTCCACACTGCAGAAGGAAGTTCATGCTGCCAAGTCACTGGCCATCATTGTGGGTCTCTTCGCCCTCTGCTGGCTGCCCCTGCACATTATCAACTGCTTTACCTTTTTCTGCCCCCAATGCAGCCATGCCCCTCCCTGGCTTATGTACCTGGCTATTGTCCTCTCCCACAGTAATTCTGTTGTTAATCCTTTCATCTATGCCTACCGCATCCGCGAGTTCCGCCAGACCTTCCGCAAGATCATTCGCAGCCATGTCTTGAGGCAGCGGGAACCCTTCAAGGCAGGGGGCTCCAGTGCCCGGGCCTTGGCAGCTCATAGCACAGAGGGAGAGCAGGTTAGCCTCCGCCTCAATGGCCACCCCCCAGGGGTGTGGGCAAATGGCAGCGCACCCCATCCTGAGCGGCGGCCCAATGGTTATGCCTTGGGGCTGGTGAGTGGAGGGAATGCCAAAGGGTTCCACGGGGATACCAGCCTCGCAGACGTGGAGCTCCTTAGCCGTGAGCACAAGGGAGCATGCCCAGAGTCCCCTGGCCTAGAGGACCCCCTGGCCCAGGGTGGAGCAGGAGTGTCCTGATGGTGCATGGAGTTTGCCCCTTCCTGAGAGAAGGAAATCTTAATCTTTCTGGTTGGCTGGACCAGTCACATTGGGAGAAGAGAAGAATGAGTGTGCTGGGAGACCCATCGGGCGTCTGATTCACTTTGGACTGAGAGGAGGGAGCCCCAAGCTGGAGCAGCATGAGTCCCAGCAAAAAGGGGTGAGGGTCCAAGGAAGCAGATGTTTCATGCTGTCAGGCCCTGTCCGAGGCCAGGGCCACAGCACCAACAGCATCTTGGCTGGGCAGGGCCCAGTCCCCCACTCCATGAAGTATCTAAAAGCCCCAATTTGTCTGCAGAGAAGCTGTGACCTGAGGCTGGGGAATGCCTTCAACAGACCTCCTGCCACACACCACCCTTGGCAGACGTTCTAGGGCTCCGGGAGCTGCTGGACCAGAGGTGGAAGTTGACTCCCCCCCCCCCCCCACAGAAGATCTCGTGCAAGGAAATCCTATTTTATTATCTTTCCCTCCCTGGCTTCTAGGCCTGTTGTCCATCCTGCTGCTAACCTGGCACCAGGAGTTTGCCCAGGGAGTTGGGCAGCCCTCCCCTGCTGCTACAAACTGCCATGCACTTAGTCCCAGGGCCAACTCTTGAGGTGACAAAGGTGGGCTGGAGGACAGACAGTTGTAACGGGAACAGTGCCAGGGCATAGACTCAGGCCCCAGGGGAGAGGTCAGGGCTTGCAGGCTAAGGACCTGTGCCTGGGCAGCTCAGAGCTGCCCAATTAGAGGCCCTGTCTAACTGCCTTTACTTCTAAAGGGAAGTTTTTGTTTTTGTTTTTGTTTTCTGAGATAAAATAAAAATGAGCCACATTGTGTTTTAAGCTTGTCCAATGAAAATGGTGTCTGAGTTCCTTTCCCCACTCCATAGCCAGGCCTGGTAAACACATATGGGTGTGGTGATTATGTGCGAGAGAGAGTGTGTGTACGTGCAGACAGACAGAAGATACACAGCCTGCCCTCAGGGCCTCCCAAGAGACAGAGTGCCGGATTGCCCCAGAATCTAAATGTCCATAGGGGCTCCCAGACTTGCATTCCTGTAAAAGTCCTCCTCATTCCCTGCAGGCAGTGTAGGAGGAGGGTCTCTTTGCCCAACTGCTTCTTTCCTAGGGTCAATGACCCCTCCAGCCCTAGGCATTCATGGTGAGGGACCTGGTTTCTCCCTTCCTTGTTAACGTCCTAACACCCTGGGAGGAAAATCTCTGTTATCTTCTCAGAGCCATGTCCCCGACTCCCAACCCCTGCTCCACTCCTCAGCTGAGAGGCCACAGAGTATCTGAATAGAACAGATCTGGCTACAACTAAATTGCCTTCTCCTAAGGAAACCCTAAGGTCTGACTCCCAGGCTGGCTTCTGGGGCTCCCTGCCTGAAGGGGCAATGCTGTCCTCCTCTAATCATCAAGTCTGTCTGTGGTTGGCAGGGAGCTGTGATTGTTTCCTGAAGAGCTCTGAGGGCCAGTTTGACCTCACTGAGGCTGGGACTCAGGAAAGAAGTGTTAGAACTTCATGGGTAATATTAGGAGCCCCATTTGACAGATGATTAACAATCTCAGGTCGAGTTCTTGCCAGAGGTCACATAGCTAGTAAGTGGCAAAACTGAACTTAAAACCCATGATCTTTTTTTTTTTTCATTAATTGATGATGAACTATTTCAATGAAACCAAAAAGCCTGAAATAATATGTCCCCACCACTCTGCTTAAGAAATGGAACGTTATAACTACAGTCGATGGATCTGACCCTTCCTGATATTATTACCTTGCTTCCTGTGTCTGTCTGTATACTTTTACAACATCAATGCATACATAAGCTTTTTAAAATATTTTTTAGTTGTCAATGGATCTTTATTTTATTTATTGATACATGGTGTTGAGAATTGAACCCAGCGCCTCACACATGCTAGGCAAGCACTCTGCCACTGAGCCACAACCCCAGCCCAAGTTTTTTAGCTATCTTTCACTGTTCTATCAAAGATCCTCTTTGAGTGGCTGTACAAACCATGTAGGAAGCTCTAAGCAGTACCAAAGCTTGAGCCCATTGCCAGAGACTCTGGATTGGAGGGTCCAGGGGGATGCAAGCACAGTTTTTCCCTGGGGGAATCTTATGGACAGCTAGGGTTAAGAAGCACTGATATCAATGTGGAGTCCACTCCTGTCCACAACAGGCCAGAAAGAGAACCACAAAAGCAGGGAAGAAAGAGGTCTCTTGGGAACTGGGGTGCTGGGCTACACAGATACAGGCTTTGGGTGAGGAGGGTCAGGGCTTAGAAAAGGCTTCTGATATAGGTATGCCTCAAGTCCTCTCAGGGCCTGCTCAGCCCAACTCCAAAGCTCAGGCCTCCTCAGGTTCCCAAAGGGCTCAGTGTCCCATCTCCACACCCAGGCTGCACGGGCTCCTACTGTGAGCAGACCTTTAGTGCATGCGCCATTCCTTTGATCCTAGAGAGGATACAGGCGTGCATACACACCAACAGCTCAACAGGAGTGCCCACAGCAGCAGCATGGGAGAAGCATAAAGATGGATAAAGGACACAAGCAGATGTCCAGCCCATGGGGTACAGATGCAGATCTGCTCTTACCCATGCTATACTGGGCTAGCCTACAAGGGCCCTGCGGCTCTGCTCAAGGCCCTCTGCCCTCTCCTTGCTGTTCCCAAAGAGCTTTAAGTGGACAAAATGCTCCATTCAGGCCCATCCTAAGCATGCAGACCTTATCAGAGATCCATATCCTTTGTGGCCCCAATCCCTCTCTTGGGCAGGTGTGGTCAGGGTCACAGGGAGGCCTGAGAACAGAGGCCTGATCAGGCTATGTCTTGGCCCCACTGAGACAGGCTCTCTGGAGCCCCTCTTCAGCTCCTTCATTAACCACCTCCTGAAGCCCTTCCTCATCCGTTTGAATCAAGGTCCCTCCTTTCTTGGGCAGCTGAGTTGAGCCACATTGGATAACCATGGAATGATCAACCATAGCAGGACAGAGATGAGGGGCCTCCAGGGAATGAGCTGCTGATGCCCGCTGGATTGGTAAAGCAGAAATGGGAAGCTGGCCTTCTTTTCAACTATAGTGGGGACACAAGAAGCCAGAGGCTCTTGGAAGGCAACTGCTCAGAGAATTAGACTGCAGCCTGAACTGTTCCTGGAGCCACAGAAACATAGGTCAGGATAGCAACCTGCAGAGAATGCCACTCCTGTCCTGTCATACTGTGGAGTCCTCTGGCCAAGCCACTGCTATAGCTCTTAGCTTAGTGGGTCCCTGTCCCTGAGCTCCCAGCTGGATGAGTGCTGCCACCCTCTGCTGATAGGAGGTTACCTTAGAGGTGACAGAACTTGGGGAGACCCAGTGTGCTGTGAGGTGAGAGGTTCCCCTTCCTGGCCCTGATCTGCTCTATAAAGTTGTAAGGTCACCAACTCTTCCTCCTCTCTACACCGGTCCCTTTTCTGTGCAGGTGGCCCTCCCTGCTGCTGTCACTCATCATTAGCAATAACTATCACTCTTGAAGATAGCCCCTGTCAGGCTGCAGAGCCAGGGGAGGGTACAGGAGGACGTTGAATGACTCACACAGACTCAAAGGAGAGGGACGGACACAGAAATTAAAGCCTAGGTGTGGGAAGTACTTTTTTAGATGCTCTGGCTCCCCTCTTTCTTTCTCCAGAGAAGGAAGTTCAGCTCAGCCGGCTCTACCCTCCCACTATCAGTCTTAGAGAGGGTCTGGTGCAGAGAGGCCAGGTAGGGGAGTGAGCTTGAGGCTGGGCAGGTAACAGGCACATCTGACCCAAAGTCCTCTGAGGAAGGGATTTTTTTTTTTCTGCTAGAGAGAAGGACTTGAATGGAACCATCCACATTTCTTTGCCTTGTCCAAACAAGTGTCTTTGACGTTTTGGAGAGATTCTGCAGAATTAGCTATCTGGACCAACACTTAATGATCAGAAAAGCCCTACAGAGGGCTGATTAAGGCCTGAGCCTGGTTCCCTGATTGTCTTCTGTAAGTTCCTTTCCCAACCACCTAATGAGCACCTGCTGATTCATGCTAAGCCTTGGGATAGGGGTATGCAGAAGGAGCCAAAAACTGACTTAGGAAAATAAGCAAGATGTGGTTTGGTGAGGAACATGAAGGGGACACAAGTTTGAAAGTTCAGAAAAGGAAAAGGTTACATCCACTGGACATTCAGGTGGCCTTCACCAAGGGGACCAGGTTAAGTTGGCCTTTCCAAGGCCACCTGCGGTCAGCTCTGTGGCCCTGTCTCTTCAAGTTATTGGTTAGGAAATAAGAATGAGGAGGTTTTGAGTAAATCTGTGCCTGATTTACATCTGCCTACACAGAATTATGCCATCCATTTGGAGGCAATTTTCAAGTTAAAATGTTGTCAGAGGGTTGTCACAGTTTTGATCTTTCTTTTCTGTTCTTTTTTCAACCCACCCACATTTTTTTTTTAGTTAGATTGGAAAGGGGAGTGAGGAGGGGAGAACCTGGTATAGATTCAGAGATTTTTTTTCATTGTTCAAGGTAGATGACAGCTTCAGAAATTGAGTTTTCTCTCAAGAAACTTTAATCCCAGAACCAAATGTCACAACTGTGCTGTTGCTTTCAATTATTAAGGGACCTGGAGAGACCAGGCCAGGTGTCCTGTTGTTACCTCCCCAGGCCATCTCTTGGGATTTCATCTTGCTTCTCTCTTCTGACTTGTTCAGAAATGCCAAAGAATCCCATTGCCTGCTTCTTCCAACCACTAAGATCTGAATGGAGAATTAAAGAGGGTTCAAACCCTCACCTCACTATTGACTTTTTCTTGACTGTGGGCTAGTCCCTCTGAGCTTCCATGCCTGCTTTTTAGATGAAACAGGATAATAAATGTGAAAGTTCACTGAAAGGCATATTGTAACAGAAATGCCCAGGATTATTATTATTTATTATAACAACTAATCCATTCTCAATTCAGGAAACACAAGAGAGCAGTGAACCAATACTGCCAGGGTTCTTGACATCAGACGGTGAAAAGGAAACTGGAAAGAAAAAAATACAAGGGAAAGGAAGGCTGCTGACCTACTTTCTATACTCTGCCCACTGAGACTGCCCAGCCACTGCCAAATGAAGGAACATGGCAAGTGTGAGTTGAAGTCAGCACCTGGAAGCCTTTGGTCTCTGGGGGCTGGGAAGTAGCTGTGGAATTGGCAGATGACTTAGGCCAGCGACAAGTGATTATGGATCATTTTCCTAGGTTCGACTCCATACTTTTCCATCTGTAAATGAAAGTCTAGAAATTAGAGAAGTTTGGGTTTATGGAAAAAGTGAACAGAGAAGAGATATAGTAAATGTCTAGACTGACAATCAGGATTCTAAATGACCTCAGAACCCCAGCATGAGTCTGAAAAGGCAAATGTGGCGGGGAGGTAGGAGGAAAGAAACCTGGCTACCAGCAGTTCATGTCAAAACAACACGGCAGACATTTCAGTTACCAAGTTCAGCAATGGCTAATTCCAGGGGACATCCTAGAAAAGAAGCAACTGCAGCTTGAGAGCTGCCTTTACATCCCAGTCCACAAAATGTCATCCAGGCAAAAGGGGCCTGTCAGGTGCCCACTCAAGACAGGAGATCTGTGCTCAGTTCTCAACACCTCACGTACCCAATCCATAAACAAACTGAAACACCATATGGGAATGCTATGGTTTGGATATAGTTTGAGTTTGTTCCCCAAAGGGTTCATCTGCTTGATCTCCAGTATGTTGGGACATAGTGGGCGATAACTAGGTCATGGAGGCACCACCTTTGGAAATTATAATTGCAGGTCTCAAGTGACTGTATTAGTTCTTATGAGAGTTATAAACAAGGCTACCCCACATGCTTGGCTCTCTTGCATGTGGTCATTTCCCCTTTTGCTTTTCTGCCATATTGTGATATAGCCAAGAGTGGTCCTAGCTAGGATGCTAGTACAATGCTGTTTGGACCTTCCAGCTGCCAGACTCATGAGCCAAATAAACCTCTGTATTTATAAAGTATCCAGTTTCAGGTATTTTCTTATAGCAACACAAAATATACTATTGTCAGAAACATGCCTGCCACAAGATGATAACCTCATAACTATAACTAACAAAATTAACAAAGGAAGGTGATCAAAGACAAAACTGAAAATGGTTGGAGGAAACTTGTCAGAACTATGGCAGCAGGTGAACACGCCAGAAGATGGGCCCACCTTGCCATGGGCTATTGCATAAGCTTTGTAAGGGCAAATCTATATGAGTTCTAGGACTCACAGACACTCTGGCTGAATTACTAGTTCCATCAGAGGCCACCAGAATGCAATAATTTGAGCTTCAAGGTTGAATCCTTAGTGTGCTCCAAGGGCATTCAAGTGCTCCGTGGCCTAGAAGAGACTCAGCTCCCTTGTGGACCCCTGAGGAGGCCTTCTCTTTACCTTAAGGGCACAAGGTCAGTAAGGATGGCTCATCTTTTGGAGCCAAAATTGTCAGTTTTCTGTTCTTGGAAGCCCAAAGCAGGCATGCGATTATAATAAGACAGGATTAGAAGGAGGGAATGACAAAGAATATTTTTTAAAAGTCACTCCTAGAATCAAGTTTATGAGTATAGGTGGCAGGTGATAAACTGCTGTGAACAGAAAAGAATCCGAAAAGGCCCAGAGTCCTATATCAATAGAATATACCCCAAGGCCTAAAACTCTACCTGTGTGTGTCAGCAGCTCCAGCCCCAAGTGAAGCCCCTTTCTGGCTGGTAGGAGCAGCACAGTGATCTGGCAGAGGAGCCTGCGTCTGGGACACAGGAGGGAGAAGGTCTCATGAAGGTCTCATGAAGCACAGAGTTAAACAGATAATTGGATAATCCTCAAAATGCTCTCGCCCAATGAGTGGCAAAGAAAGTACAGCCTCCTCCATCCTGCCCCATACAGCCCACCGCCATTCCTCACTTCCCACATCCTGTTGATGGGAACTCTCCTTTCCTTATCACCCCCCAATCCAATCAATTGTATCCTGATAATTTTTCTTTTCAGTCATCTTTGGAATCTCTTCCACCCTCCCTTCTCCTTGGTAATTCCCAAACCCACATTCTTAGTCAAGGCCTCATCCTCTATATCTTTATCAGCTCCAAACTGACCTCTATTTTACCACCATTTATTCAGCTCTAGCGAGTCAGATGAATTATCCCGAAAAAACAGCTTTGACTGTGTCCCTCTTTTGCTTTAGAACGTGTAGTGGACCCTAATATGTTTCAGATCGAGTTTACATTTTTTTTTTTTTTTTTGGTACAGCCATTCAGGGAGCTACAGCTTTGCTTGCAAACTTGTCTTTGATCCTCCCACCTCCATGAGCCTTTTTTGAAGCATCCATAACCATGGAGGAGCCCTCTGAACCCTTTGCTGAAAGCCTCTTCTCTTAGGACTCATGCCTGAACCTATGCTGGAAGTTTGTTACCTGCTTCCAGAAACATCTCTTCTGCTGCTAAGTTACAACTTTCACCACTGTGTGTTTTATTTCCCTACCTAGACTATAAATTCTAATTTCAACCCCAGAGAGTGGGTTGGGGATTTTATCTTCTTCCTTCCAGGGTTAAATCTAGTGAACACTTGATAAGGCAAGCTGTTTGGGTGTGGTGAGAAAGCCTCACCATGAAGCTGAGAAACTCGGGTTTTAGTTTTTGCTGTCACAAACTTGTTATGTGATTTGGGGTATGGTGGGTGTTTCCTTCTCTGCAAAATAATAAAGTTAATGCATAGACACATAAGTCCCTTCCAGCTCTCCTACTTTCTGAGTGTCTATGACTGAGGACTGACCCACCTCTAGCCTGGCTAGGGAAGGAGCAAGGAAGGTTATGGACAAGCCCTGGAAGGGAAGAGAGAGAGAGAGAGAGAGATCAGGGAGCTAATAGCTCTGGAGGAAGGAAGGACATGCTGGGCTAATGGGATAATTGGATAATCCTCAGAGCTAGGGGCTGCCAGGCTGGGGCCAGCTGTTAGAAGCAGACACAAATAGCACAAGCAAAACAAGAGCACTGGTGCAGGAAGCAGCTTGCCGAGAGATATGGGGGAGGTGTGGAAGAGGCCCGAGAGTGGGGGAAGGGTGGAAGAAAACTGGAGCCCCTTTCTGTGGGCATGTTGAGGACAGGTCATTACAGACCTTGCATTTGGACTCTGTTAACAAAAAGGTTATAGTTAGGGACCCTGGACCCATTTCTGCACCAGAGAGAGATCATGGACTTATCCTGGCCTTAAGGGTATACCAGCCACCAGGGACTCTGACATACCTATGAAAATATTGCTGGACTCATAAAATAACAATTTTGAATCCATGGTTCAAGGGGCTTCTATTTCAGGCTGATATGTGAATCTGTTAGTGAGGTTGGGCAGAGAACAAAAGAATTTTTTTCGGGGGGGAGGTGGTCTAGAATTCAAAAACCTGCTTTCTAGTCCTAGCCTGGCTGGGTCACATAATTCATGACATAAGCTCTCTGGGTCTTGGTTAGGGCATCCATAAAATGAAGGCAATATAGTACCTTCCTTACTGTATAAGTAAGGTCTGTTTATTAATAGAGATAAAATAAGATCTTGAATGGGAAAGTAACTTAAAGTTTAAAAGTGCTTTGCAAAGTACTTTAGTACTTTAACTGTGCCTAACTTTGTGTGATTTTTAGAAAGGTGAGTTTCTTTTGGTGTGTTCCAATTTCTTCCAATGTAAAATGAAGAGATAGACTGGATGCTCTTTAATGCTCTTCTAATTCTAATGACTCTGATTCTTATAAAAATTTTATATTTGCATTTGCATATACTATAAGAAAAGAAAAAAGGAAAAATAGAAGCCAAGTTTATCCATGAAGATATATATAAAATACTCAGTATTAGCAAGCTATATGTAGCAATGTAGAAAAAAAATAATATAAATATGACCCATTAAGGTTTATTCCAGAAATGCAAGGATGGCTTGGCATTAGATAATCAATCAATGTCATTCATGTTAATAAATTAAATCACACTACAGGAACAGTTCAATGGATATAGAAAGTGCATTTGATAAAAAATTCAATACCCAGTCAAAATAAAAACTCTTAGCAAATAGAAATGTAAAGGCATTGGGGCTGGGCTTGTGGCACCGTGGTAGAGTGCTTACCTAGCATGCATGAGGCACTGGGTTCAATCTCCAGCACCACATAAAAATAAACAAATAAAAAATAAAGGTGTTGTGTCCATCTATAACTAAAAAAAATATTTAAAATAAGAAATGTAAGGACATTTTTAATAACATTTTTTAGTTGTGGGTGGACATAATACCTTTATTTTATTTTTATGTGGTGTTGAGTGAGGATCGAACCCAGAGCCTCACATGTGCTAGATGAGCACTCTACCACAGAGCCACAACCCTAGCCCCTATATGGGAATTTTCTTAATCCAATAAAGGATATATTTTTTAAAACCCATAGCAAACATCACATTCAGTGGTGAAATATTAGAAACCTTCTCTTTTTAGTCCAGATCAAATTCATAATCCTATTCAATGCAGTACTAAAGGTCCTAAGATTACAATAAGATGTGAAAAACAAAATATACAAGACTGAAAGGAAATAAAGTGACATTACCTGCAGGTGAATTAAGTGCCTATATAGAAAAATCCAAAATATTGCTTTGAAGTATTGGAACTAATGAGAGATCATAAATGCTATTGAACATTAGATAAACATAAAAAAATCAACAGCATTCCTGCTGATCAGCAAAAACTATTATAAGAAGTAACTTAAAATATATAATTTATAATAGCAATAAAACCAGAAGGGATCTAGAAACAGATCTAATAGACACACACACGCACACCAATAATTTTACTGGGGGTGCAGCACAGTGGTAGAGCAGGTGCATGATAGATGATAGGCCCTAGTTTGACCCCCCACCCCCGTTCTACACACACACATAGAAGACTCAAATAAATGAAGAGATATGCATGTTCATACATAGAAAGAGCTGATACTGTAAAACCAGCAATTATTTCCAAATCAATCTGGAAATGAAGTGAAATCTTTCATGAAATTTGATAATTTGGATTCTAAAAATCATTTGAAGACAAAAAAAGTCAAAAAGAACCATAATATTTTTTTTCCTTTTGAAGAAGGTGAAGATTTGACCTAATGGATCTCTAAAGTATAAAGTCTATTTTATTACAACAGTGCGGTATAGGAATAGGCAAATAGACTAAGTGAGTAAGAAAAGTCAGAAGAAAACCTGTCTGTGTATGGGAACTTGGTATGTAGTAAAGACCATGTGATAAACCACAGAAAAAGGATGGAGTGTTTATTAAAGTGCTCTGAGATAATGGGGTTTCTATATAGAAAAGCAAAACTAGGAACAAAGTAAAGGTGAAACAAAACAAAAAAAAATTAACACTTGAAAAAACAAGTATTAACCAGGCACACTGGTGCATGATTGCAATCCCAATATTTTGGGAGACCAAAGAAGGATTGCAAATTTGTGGCAAGCCTCAGCAATTTAATAAGACCCTCAGCACTTCAGAGACCCTGTCTTAGATGAATTCTTTTAAAAAAAAAGATCTATATGATCTCTGAACAAGACAGATTTTTTTTCCAACATAAAACTATATAAAGAACATGCAAAAACAAGACATAGACCTGGACAATCTATCTTCAAGGTACATAATAAATAAAGGATTAGCAACCATAAGTAGAATTCCCAAGAAAGGAAACAACCTATTAAATAAATAGGTGAAGAGACAATCAGACACTTTAGAAGAAAAAAACTAAAATGATCAATAAAATATGAAAATAAAAGCAATCTCACTTGTAACTAGGGAAATGCAAATTAAAATATATTTCATGGGGGCTTGGTTGTAGCTCAGTAGAGCGCTTGCTTGCCTAGTATATGTGAAACACTGAATTTGATTCTCAATACCACATAAAAATAAACAAAATAAAGGTATTGTGTCCCTCTACAACTAAAAAAAAAAAATCTAAAAAAGTAAAATACATTTTACAGCCAGCTAGTTAGCAACAACACTACTAAAGTTGAAGACTTGACATTTTCCATTTCTAGGCTTCAAACTTCAATCAAATCATACACATATTTTAAAAACCAGGCACAAGGATTTTCACTGTGTTTACTGAAATTCTAAAAAAGCTAAAGCAACATTTTAGTATTTTAAAAAATATTTTTTAGTTATTGATGTACACACTATCTTTGTTTTATTTTTATTTACTTATTTTTTTAAAAAATATTTTTTAGTTTTAGATGAGCACAATATCTTTATATTTTTATGTGTGCTGAGGATCAAACTCAGTGCCTCACATGTGAGGTGTAAGCACTCTACCACTGAGCTTTAGCCCCAGCCCCTTATTTTTTTTTTATTTTTATGTGATGCTGAGGATCGAACCCAGTGCCTCATATTACCAGGCAAGGACTTTATCACTGAGCCATAATTCTGGCCCCACTTTTTAATATTTTTTTTAGAGTGGTTTGCTCCTTCAATGAATGAACTTGATATGTCAATACTTGTTCTACAAGTCAAGTTAAATTTTTCTATTTTCAGATTATGCCTTGATTTTCTACTTTTATGCTAGTATTCGTGTCCTTCCCCTCACTTTTAGCCCAACTATTCTTTTTTGCCAGTACTGGGGATTGAACCCAGAGCCTCATGCATGCTAGGCAAGCACTCTATCATTGGGCCACCTACCCAACCCTTTTTATTTTGAGACAGGGTATTATTAAGTTTTCCAGGATGGCCTTAAACTTGTGAATCCCCTGCCTCAGCCTTCAGAGAAGTGGGGATTATAGGCATGCACCCCCGTCCTCAACTAGCCCAACAATTTTTAATGATATAATTTAAATGTTACTTTCTCCTAAAACATCCCTGGGTCTTTTTTAATTCTGATGTCACAAATGAGGAAAAACAAGACCCAGAAACATTGAGTCCTGCTAGGTTCACATAGCAAATTTTCGGCAGTAAGAACTAGAGCCCTGGTCTTCTGACTCCCTGGTACCACGCAAGGCCACAGGATGGATCCTACCTCCCAGCCTTGGGATGCTATCCCTCAAATAGACCAAACAGCTCTGGTCTTAGATTTTACAGTGACTTCTAGCTTGTGAAATGCTTAGATCTGGCTTTATCACTAAATCTCCTGGTGGCTTGGAATAAGTCAAATCCTCTGTGCCTCAGTTTCCTTATCTGTAAAAATGCCAGTAATTCCTGTCTGCCTGGCTACTGCCTGAGCTCATGAACCTGATAAAATAAAGGGTAATAAACTAGTAATGTGTTAAATACGTGAGAAATTGTTACCTTTTTAGTATTCTGAGGATGGGGAAATGTCTGACCTTTTCCTAAAAGATATTCAATTTGTAAATAAATTTGATTTTGAGAGTTTTGCTGTTGAAGATATGGAAACATGATTGATGGTTGGGAGCAGGGGTGCTGGCCTCATACTGGAAGCCGAACTCCGAAAGCTCTGATTCTCTTTCCTGCTTGGGTGTCACTGCATTCTCTGACATAGGAGGAGAGGACAAGCAAGCAGCCCGGGGTTCCTGGAGGTGGTGTCGACCATCCTTAACAAAATACTAAAGTTAACCAAGTTTGTCAATAAAATCTCTTCCTGATGCCCTTGCCCTATCCTTCTCTACATCTTTCCTGCTTTCTGTTCAACCTCCTCTCCCTACGGTTAGGTTTCTCGTTATTCAGGACCTACAAAGACTATGGAGAGCTATACTATGCCAGGCCCATCTTTCCATGAGTGCTGAACTTAGCCAAATGGACTGCCTGTTCATCTTCCTTCTGACCTGGCAGCTCTGTGCCGAGCAGCTCCTCTCCTCGCTCACAAACGTCTGATGGGTCCCTGCCTCCAAACTATTGTGACCCAGTTGCCCTCCCCCTCCAGGCTCTCCATTCTCAAGCAGGCCCCTGGAGAACAATAGTAAACTAGGGGATGGGTCACATGGGGTAGTGGAGGAACAATGGAAGGGAATGTGTGCATTTGGAGGCTCCTTGCTGCCCTGATTCCTAGATGCAGCCCAGAGGTTTTATACCACCATGTTCCTTGACATGGGTAAGTAGGTGACCTGAAACCCCATGGACAGGGCTACGGCTAAGAAAGGCTTTGAAGTTGAGCAGGTTCTGCTACCTCTCATTTTTTAAAACTGAGAAATATTTCCCATTCTCCTGCTTCAAGGTGGTGTTAAGAAGAATAAATGTGAAAATGGGTAAGAAGAGAAATAAGATAGGCCAGGCACCTCTTGAGCCTGCCTCATCTGCTGTGCTCTCCTGCCTGTGGCCCTTGGGTCACAGCCAACTTGAACTTCAGTCCAGTAGCCTGGGACTACCTCTGAGGGCCTCCTTTCACCTAGACCAAGGACATAAGGACTAAACACAGGAGGTCCTGCCTTCCTGAGTGAACTTTTATCTACACAGGATTGTTTTCTCTGCCAAATAGACTAAAAGGAAGGAAGGCCAGCAAGTTCTTTTCTTAGCTCTCAAATGGCTGACATTTCAGGAAATCAAAATTCTGAATGGGACCAAAGGGGATTTCATTTCATTCTGCCTGTCTGCAGACAGCGTCCGTCTAACTCTATGATTCAAAGTATGCTTCTAGAGGTTCAGGGGGGGCCTTGTCCAAAAGGCTTCCAAACTTATCTACTCATGCTTGTAAATCTATAACTGGAACTTTATTTCTTTGACCTGAGCCAAATGTGGGGTTTTTATCTCTGTAAAACTGCAAAAGTGACACATAAAATCATTATCAGTCACCTCAGTGCAAATACCATAAATTGATCCTTTACTGAGAGGAGGCTCAAATAGGGAGAAGATGAGAAAATTGAAGAAAGAAAATGGAAAGCTGGTGTGGTGATGCACACCTATAATCTCTGCAACTTGAGAGGCTGGGGCAAGAGGATTGCCAGGCTTGAGGCCAGATTCAGTAACTTAGTGAGACCCTGTCTCAAAATAAAAAATAAAAAGGACTAGGGTGGCACTGGGATAGCCTTTCTTCTTGGACAGGCAGGTATGGCTTCCAAAGCACCCACAGAAGCTACATGTTAAAAACAAAAACCAAAAAAAAAAAAAAAACAAAACAGAAAAAGAGATCATTCTGCCTGATTCTATTTATAGGTAGCAAATGCAAATAAAATCTATAGTGACAGAAAGCAAATTAATGGTTGCCTGGGCTGGTTTGGTAGGAGGAAGGAAGGTAGAATTATCAAGGGGCACATGAGGGAACTTTGGGGATAATCAAAATCTTGATTAAGATGATGGTTGTAAAAAGAGTAATATGTGTCAAAACATATCTAGTCACACACTTTAAATATGTGCAGTTTACTATATATCACTGTGTCAGATTTCTACCACAGGGACAAATACCTAAGATAAATCAGGAGGAAAAGTTCATTTTTGTTCCTGGTTTCAGAAGTTTCAGTCCATGGTCACTTGGCCATGCTGCTTTGAGCCTGTGGCAGTACAGTATATCGTGAGAGGAGCGAGTGATGGTAGAGGCTGCTCACCTCATGGCAACTGGGAAATAGAGGAAGGGACCAGGATCCCAATATCTCCTTCAAGGGGAGATCCCTAACTTCCTTCCACTAGCTTTCTCTCCTAAAAGTTCCACCACCTCCCAGTAGTACCACAGGCTGGTGGCCAAGTCTTTAATGTATGCACCTTTAGGGGACATTTAAAATCTCAACTATAACAGTCAGTTATATCTCAATAACACTTTGTTTTAAAAAGAGTGAAAACTATTACACTACAGGTCTGTCAAATAATCTCACAGGCCTAACCTTTCTGCCAGGTTTTGGCAGAAATAAGTATTTTCTGAGATGGCACTTCACCTTTATGAGAATAAGCTTATCTCTTTGTAAGATAATAGGGTTGAACAAGAAGATCCCAAGATAAATAGGCTATGAGAACCAAATAAATATGTTAACTGATAGGAAATCATTATGAAAACTTAAGGGGTTTGATTTAAAGTCAGTGTGTTAGTCAGATTTCTGTTACTGTAACAAATCATCTGAGATAACCAACCTCTAAAGAGGTCACAGCTTCAAAGGTTTCAAAAAGATGGATTGGCCTCACCGCTTTGGACCTATGATGCACAGTACACCATGATGAATGTATATAGCAGAAGAAGCCTGTTCACCACATGGCTCAGGAGCAAAAGAGAAAACGGAAGAAACCAGGATCCCACACTCCCCTTCAAGGGCATGACACCAATGATCACAGTAGGGCCCACCTCTTAAAGGCTTGCCATCTCCCAGTAATGCCACAGGCTGGGGACCAAGCCTTTAACAAATAAGCTTCTGGGGAACATTCCAAATCCAAACTGTAGCAATCAAAATTATTAAGTAACTAGTGCATAGAGAGATACTGGGTGAACATAGTAGGCTAAACATATGCTTCTAATTTCACTCTATCTAAAACTCCACTAAAAAAGAATTTTTTTTCCAAGAGCAAAATCTACGGTGGAAACTCTTGGGAAGAAAAAATATGACATCAGAAATAAAATATTTATTGGAAGGATTAGAAGATAGATTGAGGAAAATTTCCAGAAAGTAGAATAAGAAAGGAAAGGAGGAGAAATTCATCCCAACTTCTGAATACTGGGAAGAAATACAGCAAAGGAAATGAAATAATTCAAGAGAACATTCCAGAATCAAAGGACAAGTTTTTAGAATGAAAAAGCCACACAGTGGCCAGCACAATGCATATGTCATTGTGAAATTTCTTAATGTTGAAGATAAAGAAATCCTGTAAAGTCCCTTATGGTTAGGAATCCGATTGGCTTTAGATTCTTCAATAGTACCAGTGGAATCTGGACAACAGAGGACTATACTAACAAAATTCTGAGGCATATAAATGGAGTTCTTACCTAGAATTCTACATTGTTTTTTTTTTTTTCTTTTGTAGGGCTGAGAATTGAACCCAGGACCTCACACATGGTAGGCAAGCACTTTTCCCACTAAGCTACATCCATAGCCCTAGAGTTTTACTCTTAATCAAGTAGTAGGCATTTTCAGACATGCAAGACTTTTTTTTTTCCTGAGATGGGGTCTCACCGTGTTGTCTAGGCTGGCCTCAAAATTGTGATCTTCCCACCTCAATCTCCCGAGTAGCTGGGATTACAGGTGTGTGCCACCACATGCAGTTCAGACACGTAAGATGTTGGCAAATTTATCTTCCATGTACTCCTAGGAAACTCCAGGAGGTCTTTTGTCATCAAAAAGAAGGAAGGGAATACAGCACAAAATGGGATGGAGACATGGGATCTGGGAAACAGGCGATTCAACACAGGAAAGAGGCAAGGGAGTCCCCCCTCACGAGTGTAATAGGAGGTTCCAGGACAACAGCGCGCAGCAGGCTCCCAAAGCAGGTTCTAAGGAACCATCCCAAGAACACAGTGAGAGGAGATCTGGATAGCTGGCAGGATTTAGGTGATAAGAGCAATTAGTGATAAGACCTTAGAAACATAAGTGCATGGAAAAACAGGATAATCAAAACAAAAAGATATGTTTAGAAAGGAAAAACAATCACAGTTGACTACGCAGCTTAGCTGCCACTGGCATTTACGTTGTCATAATAACAAACACTATATCGATCGACCAAAAATTAAACTATAACTCTACTGGGAGTATTGTGACACAAGGAGGGTATATATGTGTAGAGGGGGCTAGTAGAAAAAAAAAAAGAGCTATTCCTCATCTCCCATAGTGGGAAGTCCACAGATAACGCCTAAACTGAAAAAAAAATCAGGAAGTAATGCTATAAACATGTCATTTAGAGATAAGTAAATTCCAAAAGAATTAAACAAGTTGAAAGTGGTTCCTCTAGGGAAAGGGAAATGGGGTTGGGGGGGCGGGTAGAGAGAGAGAGGCTGAGGACCTCTCTTTGTCTTAACAACCCTGTAGGACTAGTTCACTTTTTAAACCAGCTGCCTGTATAACTTTGGTAAAATTTAAAATTAAAAACATGGGTGTGATGAAGGGCAATGAAACGAATAAGTTAATGCCAGCACACAAACAGGTGCCCACCTGCTAGTGCTTGGGTTTTATGAGTGGCCATGGGTCACGTACAAATACACGTATGAAGGCTCTTCCATTTGGGAAGCAGCACAGGGCTGATTCCACACTGCTGACTACTGTCTCAGGAAGTCACTTAGTTGTCTCAACTCAAGAAACCAGATTCAAGGAGTGAAGGCTTCACAGGCAAGTTGTCAATCAGTAGAAAATCTGAGCAGGCCTAATCTACAGCTGTTGGCTTCAGGTTCTAATCTGAAGAACAGTAAAAGGTAGACTTGTAGTGAGGGGCACAGAAAAGCACAGGGTCCCATAGGGACAACAGACTGTGGCCCCAGCAGCATGAAAAGAATGAGAAGGAGGTCCTATGGGACAGAGCAGGGCTGCCGATGGGCTGGCTAGTGCCCCGGGTGTCTGACTTTGCACTGTGGTGTGTAAAATCTCAGTGGAGACTGGAGTTCCTGCTTCAGCAGGTTAAAGTGGTAACTCCATGAAGGTGGCTTCTGAGAGTGCGTTTTTTTTTTTTTGTTTGTTTTGTTTTGTTTTGTCAGCTAACGCCAGTAGGAGCAGCAACAGAATGCAGTGCCAGATCTCAGATCTCTGCTCTGAGACCAGTCTTATTAGCAAGAGGAGACAAACCATATGCCAGGAGAACTCATGATACAAGGTGTAGTGTGGAAGAAAAACACCTCAAACTAGCAATGAAAGGTACCCTGCAGGGAATAAAAACACCCAGTGTCCCAGATCCCTTCTCTGCCACTTCTAGCTTGTGACTCTGGGTAAGTCACTCATCCTCAAGGCTCACTTTTCACTTTGGTAAAAAGACTTGACTAGATGCTGTGGAAGGTCTTTCCTGTCATGTGAGAAAGTAAGCGCCCTGAGGGCAGAGACCTTGTCTGTCTTGTTCATTGCTCTGTCACCAGTACCTTGCCTAACACATAGCAAGTGTTCAGTATTTCTTAAAAGAATGCTTGGGAGGTAACATCAGTTTATTAGACTCTTAATCCTGGAAAATCAGCTGAGTCAATGCATCTTTATTTCTTTTGTGGTACCAGGGATTGAACTCAGGCACTATACCACTGAGTTACAACCTTAGCCCTTTTTATTTTGAGACAGTCTCTCTAAATTGCTTAGGGTCTCATTAAGTTGCTGAGGCTGGCCCCAAACTTTGCAAACCTCCTTCTCCAGCCTCCCAGGTTGCTGGGATTACAGGTGTGCACCACCATGTCTGGCTTGCCAGTCAATACTTTAATTTCACAGGTGAACAAACAAAAGCCTAGTGAGTTGAGGGCGGGGCAGGGAATGTATTTTTAGTCATCAGAGCTAAGCAGGAATGGAACTGAAACTCAAGTTCCAACACTGTGGGAGATCAATTGATGGTAAGTCAAAGACTGGGAAGGAAAGACCCACATCTTTGAATATGTAAAGAACTTCAGGGCATCAAAGAATTCTGAAATAACTAGTGACATTTAGCAGGGGAGCAGGACATAGTAAAAAGTGTACACAGTATCTGGGTTCAGATCTCACCTCTGCTCCCTACCTGTGTGACCCTGGGCTAGCTACCGAATTTCTATTTTCTTTTCTAGAAAACAGATAGTAATGGCATCTATTTTATATAGTTTTATTAGAATTAAAGTTAGATGTGGTATGGATATCTTGCTCACTACTTAATTAACATAGCTTGTTAATAATAGTCGGTCCAACCAGGTAGTTGTCACTTTGAAAATCAAATGAAATACTTTGAAAAGTGTTAAGTTTTGATAAATTAAGGCAGAAGGAAGAAGAATCTAGATGGGCATACTGCCAGGGCCAGTCCTAAGTAGTCAAGGGCAGGTAACACCAAGGCTAAGCATGAGAGGGACAGCTTGAGAGCCAGAAGCCAGATTCCACTAGGTGACTGGGAGAACATGGTAACCCTCCTGTCTGTTTCTTCATCTGTAGAGGAGAGTTAATAACATTCCGTCTGCTAACATGGAGGCAGTTGTAATGTCATGTGAGACTGTGATATGAAGAATTTTTAGGAATCGTTAATCACCATCTCCACAAATAGGGAATTATCATTCCTTTATAACAGTATAAATGAGGGGACAAAGAGGCACACTTACAAGGTTTATTAGAATAAACCTTGCCATTGTTATGGAATGAATTGTGAGTTACCCCTCACCCACCCAAATTCCTATGTTGAAGCCCTAACTCCCAGAGTGACTGTATTTCAAAGATAGGACCTTTAAAGAGGTAATTAAGGTTAAATAAGATTAAAAGGGGAGCTGGGGATGTGGCTCAAGCGGTAACCTGCTCGCCTGGCATGCGCGGGGCACTGGGTTCAATCCTCAGCACCACATAAAAAAAAAAAACAATGTTGTGTCCACCAAAAACTAAAAAATAAGTATTAAAAAATTCTCTCTCTCTCTCTCTAAAAAAAAAAAAAAAAAAGATTAAAAGGGTGGAGCCCAGATCCAATAGGACTGTGTCCTTATAAGAAGAGGAAGAGACCCCAGGGATGTACAGAGAAAAGGATATGTATATTTTTAATAGTTTTTTTTTTAGTTGTAGTTGGACACAATACCTTTATTCCATTCATTTATTTTTATGTGGTGCTGAGGATAGGAACCCAGGGCCCGCACATGCTAGGCAAGCGCTCTACTGCTGAGCCATAATCCCAGCCCTGAGAAAAGGATATTTGAGGACATAGTGAGAAGACAGTCACTGGCATACCAAGGAGAGAGAACTCAGAAGAAACCAAACCTGCTTGAACTTCCAGCTTCAGAACTGTGAGAAATACATTTTTGCTATTTAAGCCATCTGTTTTGTGGTATTTCATTATGGTGGCCCCAGCAGACTAATACACTTGCCTTACACAGTCCAACCTTTCTAACTTCTATTGCCTACCCAGAATGCTTCCTGTACCTTATTTAAATCCTAACATCCTGCACGGTGTGGTAGGCAGCTTCTAAGATGGCACTCAATGATTGCCTCTTGGTATTCACATCATTGTAGATAGACTGAACCTAGTGACTTACTTTTGATGAGAAAGATACAGATGTTCCTCAACTTACAATGAAGATACCGATAAACCTATTGTCAATGGGAAATATCATTAAGATAAAATACATTTAAAACACCTAACTTACCTAACATCGTAGCTTAGCCTAGGCTACCTTAAATGTTTTCCATTAGCCCAAAGTTGGGTAAAATCATATAACTACAATAAAATCATGTAACACAATAAAGTGTTGAATATCTCCTGTAATATATAGAGTAACTATACTGAAGATGAAAAACAGAATGGTTGTTTGGATGTGTTTTTGCACCATTATAAAGCTGAAAAATAAAAAAATAAAAATTTGTAAATCAGGAATGGCATATATAGTGAAACTGATAGGATGTCACTTCTGAGATTAGGTTGCAAAAGGACTGTGGTTTCCATCTGGGGCACTCTTCACTCTGTCTTAAATTTCTGCCACCTGGGAAGGCCGTCATTAAGTCTTAAAGAAGCCCAGTGGAGAGTCCTGCAGCAGGCCTGTCAAAGACCACTTCAGTGAGCTTGAAATTGGATTCCCCTCAATCCAGGATGAACTTTTAGGATGGCTTTGAACTCATGATCCTCCTGCCTCAGCCACCCAAGCTAATGAGATACAGGCGTGCGCCACTGCACCTGGCTAGGCTGAGTTTGACTGTAACCTCATGAGAGACCTTGACCTAGAGGCACCCAGCTAAGCTATACCTGGATTCTTAACCCACATAAACTGTTGGACAATACATGTTTATTCTCTAAGCCAGTTAATCCAAGTAATTTATTATGCAATAGACAACCAATACCCAACATGGGGTAATATGTTACATAGCAATATATACCCAATACACAAAACCTAGTTCAGTCCACTCCCCTGAATTTTCCTTGACTGAGCCTTGCCCAGAGCAACTTAGGCCTCATTTGAACTTGATAACAGACATTCTTCCCGTTGGTCATTTGGCACGTTGGCAGCATCAGTTTCCTTCCATCTTCTGTGTTTCAGTAACAGCTTAAATTTTTTTGTGTGTTCCTGTTCAGGGGTAGCTATCTGAGCAAGCAGAAAAAGAGGCAGGCTTTGAGAGATCAGAATAGTAGAAAGGGGCTTTTTATTCATATTGGGTAGCTGGTGAATGACTTGTAAGTGGGCAACTGAAGTGAGTGATACAAGATCTACAGCTTGGGAAAAGCTGATTTTCAGTCTGCATCAAAAGGAGACAGTAGTGGCCAATGCTAACAGCAATCCTCTTTGCAAATTCTTTCTGGCGATTTCCTCCTTATTGTGTGAAGGGTTTAGCCTTGGGTTGGCAGTGGTGATAGGCAG
This sequence comes from Ictidomys tridecemlineatus, assembly GCF_052094955.1. Taxonomy (NCBI): domain Eukaryota; kingdom Metazoa; phylum Chordata; class Mammalia; order Rodentia; family Sciuridae; genus Ictidomys; species Ictidomys tridecemlineatus. The sequence goes on along the minus strand of NC_135478.1, from coordinate 73,971,253 downwards.
TGGAGAGGGCAGCTCTAGGACACGGGGGTCACTTTGGAGGAAGGGAAGCTGATTGTTTTCTCAGGGCCCTTTCTCTCAAGTTTTTTCTTTTCAGGGCCTTGGTCTCGCAGGACTGTGCTGAAGCCGGTTTCCTACACGTAGCACCCTTTATTTAAAACACATACCACATATACACAACAAACCAAATGCAAAGGAAAAAGGAGGAAAAAAAGACTGCTGAAGAACAGAGTCACAAAGAGTTCAGGCTAAGAATAGACAAGGAACTCTGAGAGCTGCTCGGCTATGTGACCTCCTGCAGGGGCCTGGCAAGAAGCCCAAGGCAGCTTTGTTTTTTCTTCTCTTTTACAAAGAAAGAGCACTGGCTTGGGAGTCAGAAGACCTAGGTACCAGGCTTGGCTCAGCCAGGGCCTCTTTCTGTGATCTTGGGTTAGTCCTTCTTCCCTCTGGGCCTCAGTTTCTCGTTTATAAAATTAAAGGAGTGAACTAGACTCCAAGGTCTTTCCAACTCCAATACAGAGAGGACACAGAGGCGTAGGATGCTGGCTGGCCAGGGAAGAAGGAGACCTGCCTTTTCACCCCAGCTCTACCACTAGTGAGCATGATCTCTTTGGGCCTCTGCTTCCTCATCTATAAAATAAGATGGTTACAGTCATTCATCCAGTCCTTTAACAAATATTTCCTGAGCACTTTCTATGTGTCAGGCATGGTGTTAGAGACTCACTCAATGGTGAGTCAAACCAGATGTGGTCCATGTTCTCATGGAATTTCCAGTTTGTTAGGGGTGGAAGGGAGAAAGAAAGATAAGTTGTAATCAAACAATCACCCAATTGAAGGTGTAATTAATGCCACAGTAAGTTCAATAAGGGAAGGATCACACTTAGTTCTCAGCAAACATGAGATAGCCATAATCTCCATCGATTCCAGTGCTCCGTGAGCCAACAGACAGCTTTACTGGGAGGCACAGAGAAATGCTCTGAAGAGCTCCCATCTAAAATCAGGTTTTCTGTTGGGCGCGGTGGTGCATGCTTGTAATCCCAGCAGATAAGGAGGCTAAGGCAGGAGGATCACAAATTCAAAGCCAGCCTTAACAATTTAGTGAGGCCCTAAGTAACTCAGTGAGACGATATCTCTAAATAAAATTTAAAAATTTAAAAAGGGGCCTGGGGATGTAGAAGTGCCCCTGGGTTAAATTCCTGATACCAATAAAATAAAATCAGTTTTCTTTTCTTTTTTCTTTTCAGATTGGCACAGCTTAATCCAATCTACCTACAATCATCTACTGGGAACCTCCTGCAGAAATCAACCACTTAATTCCTGTCTTCCTGGAGTTTACACCAGTGGGTAGAAGGGACTCACAAATTGATATAGCTATAAAATGTTTCACACCATTCTCTGATTGCTAATTGTATGTTTCAAATAATAATGTTTATGAGTTAAGAATTAAGTGGAGATTTGGATGCAGTAGGGCAATTAAAAATATTTTCTAAGAAACAGAAATTGAGATAGGTCCTGAAGGTTTGCTGCATAGTTTTAGATAAACCGAAACAATGGGGCAATGGCCCCATTCCCTATTACTTGATAGTATTGGTATTTGGGACATATAAGAGATATCCAAAATGAGAGATCCTAAGTACTCTGTTGGGGCAGTTAAGATTTAAGCCCCACTTTCTGTCAAAGAGCAGAAGATCTCTTGTGTGACCTAGTTTGAATACTGTCCCTTGGATTAGGAGGCGTGCTCCTAATGGGCTTTGACTTGGGGCAGCCACCTCACCTATGAATCTGTTATCTCATTGTAGAATGAACAAGTGAGATGATATCCAAGGTCTCTTAGAGTACCCAAAAGGATGGCTAAAACTTAATTATTTGAAAGACTTTTTAATATTTTTTATCATAAAATTGATGGTTGCTACTATGGAATATGACTGTGGGATATTAAGTTTTCTAAACCTGATATACTTTATTTTATAAGTTAATTTTTAAAATAAAAAAGTAATACATGTGCATAGTTCTTTAAAAAATCAAACACCAAGGAAACCACACTATAATGGTTATAAAAGTTTCTGTTTGAGATGGTAAATAGGTTTTAGAAAATTGTGACTGTTGGGGCTGAGGTTGTGGCTTGGCGGTAAAGCGCAGCGGTAGAGCACTCACCTCGCACATGCGAGACCCTGGGTTCGATCCTCAGCACTGCATAAAAAAATAAACAAGTGAAATAAAGGTGTTGTGTCCAACTACAACTAAAAAGTAAATATTTAAAAAAAGAAAATTATGACTGTTAGTACAATATTATGAATATAATTAATACCATTTAAGTGCACACTTTAAAAGGGTTAAAATAGGAAACTTTATTACATGCACATTTTTACCATAATCTTCAAAAGTTAATCTGACATACCAAAAACTATTGCATTGTACATTTTAAAAAGGTCAATTGCAGGGTTGGAGATATAGCCCAGTTGGTAGAGTGCTTGCCTAGCATGCACAATGCTCTGGGTTCAATCCTCCGCACTAAAAAAAAAAAAAAAAAAAAAAAAAGGTCAATTGCATAGTTTGTGAAATAAATAAATACATATATATACACATTTGTGACTGTTTGCACAATATTGTAAATATAATTAATATAATTAATGCCATTTAAGTATACATTTAAAAAGGGTTAAAATAGAAAACTTTGATAATATATATATATATATATATATATATATATATATATATATATATATATATTTGTTTGTTTTGTACCAGGAATTGAACTCAGGGGCACTTAATCACTGAGCCACATCCCCAACCCTATTTTGTATTTTATTTAGAGGCAGGGTCACACTGAGTTGCTTAGCACCTCGTGGTTGCTGAGGCTGACTTTGAACTCGAGATCCTCCTGCCTCAGTCTCTCCAGCTGCTGAGATTACAGGTGTTGCACCACAATGCCTGGCTTGTGAAGTATATTTTAATAGGAGTTTATTCACTACCCATGCCTAGATTTTTCTGGTCCCCTTCTTCAAGGCAAATTGTTTTTGTCTTCTGGAAATAGTCTAGGCATAAACAAGTATTTCTTAAGATCTCTCCTACCTTTTAATACAAATGGAAGGAAGTAATATACTGTTTTTTTACTCTGCCTTTTTACTTCAATTATTTCTTAGGTTGTTGTGTATCAGTGCATGCAGATTACTTCATCCTTTTCTACCTCTACACAGAATCTACTGTAGGAACTTATCCATTTATTTAATTAGGCTCCCTTATTAATGAACATATTGATTGTTTCTAGTTTTTATAGGAAACTGTTGCGGCAAACATCCTTGCACTTATGGTCGTAGGCACATTCATGAACATATTATGTATAGAATAAAATAATTCTGGTGTTGTGGGGTCAAAAGGTTAGTGTATGTTAAATGTTATTATTGCTAAACTGACTTCCTTAGAGTCTATGCCAATTTACAATCCTATCAAGAATTCATTTGATGAGTTTTGCGTTCAACCAATATTTGAATGTCTACAGCGTTCCAGGCATAATTCTAGGCCCTGGGGACACAGAAAATGAACAATAATAACAATAACAAAAAGACAAAATCCATTTCCTAATGGAGTTTACAGTCTTATACGGGTAAGGACAAACACAAAAATAAACTATGTGGCATTTCAGGTGGTATTAAATGATACAGCTAAAATAAAGCAGAGAAAGACTGTTGGCCAGGGGTAGGGATTTTTTTTTTTTAAGATGTGACCTTCCTATGTTGCCCAGGTTGATCTCAAACTCCTGGGCTCAAGCCATCTTCCTGCCTCAGCTTCCCAAGTATCTGAGACTACAGGCACAGGCTGCTATGCCTAGACACAGTTGGCAATTTAAAAAGGGTGATTAGGGTATGAAAATGCTAAGCCTCAGTTTCCTTATTTGTAAAGTAAGACAATAATAGGACAAATGTCATAGGACTGTTGAAAGAATTCAATGAGATAATGTCTGGAACATAGTGAGCATTTCATAAATGGCAGCTATTCTTATTATAAACAACCTTACAGCTGAGGAAGCTGTGGCCCACAGAGGATCAATTTGGTCCCAAGGAAACAGGGTCCCAGAGAAAATTTGTAGTTGTGTAGCAACCAGAACTCAGGCCTTCTGGCCCTCCGGGCCATGCACTTCCATATACCAAGAGACCTAAAGCAATAAGAAGCCATCTCCCAGGGCTGCTCATGGTCAACATGGTTTTCAGTTGAAGAGTGCTCTCAGAAGTGGGATTTTCAACATGTGCAAGAAGGGAGGGGAAAAGTGGGAGAACACAAGGTCCTTCTTCAAGGAGAAAGCAGGCCACTTCACTCAGGCCGAAGGCTGAGCCTGCTGGGGTTTACTCACAAGATGTTCACTTCCAGGATGGTGCTCTCAGCCAAAGGCAACAAGCTTTCTGGCTGCTGCTGGCCCATCTGCTCTGATGAGACTCTCCCAAAGCCTGGACTCCCATTGGTTTCATTCCAAGGAATCTCCTGGAGGAAAGATAAGCAGCACTTAAGTCACAGCTGTAGAAATAATAAGATCTGAAGGGACACTTGTATCTGTTTGGCTGAGTGAGATTTTTCAAGTAAGCCAAGTATGTGGTGGTGGTGGTGGTGTGGTTATCTCTGTCTTTTTTTTACCCCGTGGCACCTCCTTTTCCTGTCCAATGTGAGATACCTACTGTATCTTTGGGTCTTCTGCCTTTCCTGACCTGGGTTCTACCCTTCCTTTGGTCTTATCCTTCCTTCAATGAGAGTATCACAGCCTCTATTTCTCCTAACCCCTTCTTTGGAAATAGATATTTTTAAAAAGAAGACGCTTTCTGGCTTAATATGGTCAGTATGGAACACATGTGAGGCTTGACCTCTGTTAATAAGTGCCTGTATGAACTGAGGGAAATCAATGACCTTTTCTGGATCTCAATTTAGCTAAAAAAAAATGCTGAATATCAAGTACCATGGAGTAGATTTCAAGTACCATGGAGTAGATTTTTCTGCAAAAAGAAAACCTAACCTAAAGACAAAAAAAAAAAAAAATACACTAATAGCTGGGAGTAGTGGCTCACACCTATAATCCCAACCACTCAGGATGCTGAGGCAGGAAGATCACAAGTTCAAGGACAGCCTGGACAACTTAGGGAGACACTGTTTCAAAATAAAAAAATAAAAAAGTCTGGGGATGTGGTTCAGCAGAGCACTTACCTAGCATGTGAGAGGCCCTGGGTTTGACCTCCAATACCACAATAAACAAACAAATAAACATGAAGCCTTCCTCCTTTAAAATAAAAAGTATTCAGGAAAGTCGTGCCACCAATGGCAGAAATTCAATGGATGCACCAAGACCTAAATGTACTAAAATGCTATTGAGGAAAGGTATTATGTGCATCTATAGCCAAATGATCTTCAACAAAAGTGTATTCCTCATGTAGATGTTGGATATCTACATGAGGAAGAATGAAGCTAGACCCTTAGCTCTCACCACATACAAAAATCAACTCAAAATGGATTAAAGACTTCAGTCTTAAAAGTGCTGGTGAGGATGTAGAGAAAAGGGAACCTTTACACATACCATCGATGGGAATGTAAATTTGTTCAGTGACTATGAAAACAGTATGGAAGTTCTTTGAAAAAAATTAAAAATAGAATTACCATATGATCCAGTAAGCCCACTACTAGGTATATAGCCAAAGGAAATATACTCAGTATGAAGAGACATCTGTACTCCCATGTTTATTGCAGCACTATTCACAATAACCAAAAAATTTAAACAACCTAAGCATCTATCAATGATGAATAAAGAAAATATGGTGTATATATGTATGTGTGGGTAATATTATTCAGCCATAAATAAAATGAAATCCTTTCAATTGTGACAACATGAATGGAACTGGAGGTTATTATGTTAAGTTAAATAAGCCAGGCACAGAAAAGCAAAAATCAGGTGCTCTTTACTCATAATTAAAATCTAAATTGATTGATCTCATAGAAGTTGAGAGTAGAATAATGATTATCAGATATTTTGCTCAACTTCTTTGCTGCTGTGACTAAAAGATCTGACCAGAACCATTTTAAATGAGGAAAAGTTTCTCTTAGGGCTCACGGTTTCAGAAGTCTTAGTCCATAGAAGGCCGGCTTCGTTCCTCAGAGCTCGAAGTGAGGCTGAAAATATGGCAGAAGAGTGTGGCACAAGGAAGCAGCTCACATCATGATCAGGAAGCAGAGAGGGAGAGAGGGACTCTACTTGCCAGATACAAAATATGTACCCCAAAAGCACACCTCCAGAGACTCACTTCCTCCAGCCACATCCTACCTGTTTTCAGTCACCCACGGTTAATCCTATCAGGAGATTAATACACTGATTGGATTAGGCTTTCTCTTGAATTCAAGTTTGAACCTTCTTGCATTGTCTTACATGTGAGCTTTTGGGGGACACTTCACATCCAAACTGTAACAACAGAGGAAGGGGAAAATGAGGTTAAGTGGAGTGGGGAAAGGTTATTGAATGGGTCCTAAATTATAGTTTGGAGAAATTAATTTGTTCTATTATACATTAAAGTGATATTTTATATATATATATATATATATATATATATATATATATATATATATACTGTGTATTTCAAAAAACTAAAAGAAAGGATTTAAATATTTTCACCACAAAGAAATGATAAATGTGGGCTGGGAATGTGGCTCAAGCAGTAGCGCACTCACCTGGCATGCATGCGGCCCGGGTTGGATCCTCAGTACCACATACAAACAAAGATGTGTCCACTGAAAACTAAAAAATAAATAAATATTAAAAAATTTTAAAAAAAGAAATGATAAATGTTTGATGTGTCAATTAAAAAATATACAAATGTATGTATACGACTTTTAAAAAGAAAAAATGACCAATGTCTGGTGAATGCCATCCAGTATCCAAGTTTTGTAGTGAGCAGACTTCATTGAAAGGGAAAATCCAGACCAGCTTTGGACCATGCCATCTCTACTCTTGACAGAGGAACATAAGAAGTAGAAGAAGTTTTGGGATTACAGCCACTGGGATTACAGGCGTGTGCCACCACACCCAGGCACCCCTCTCCCCTGACCCCTTTTCTTATTATAGACTTTTAGAGCATTTTAGGTTCACAGAAAAATTGAGTGGACAGCACAGAGACATTCCATATACCCCCTGCCTTCATACATGCACAACCTCCCCCACTCTGATCACCACTCAGATACTTAAACATCAAGGTGTACAGCTAACTGCTTAATTTGTAAGAGGAAAAATTAGGAACATTGAATCAGATTGATAAAAAGGGATCTTGAATTCAGGTTTGAGAAAGTTCCCTAAGAATATCTGTTTAAACTGGGGACAATTACCATTGACAGATGAAATGCCTGCTGGAGTCATTTGAGAAAACTTTAAAATCTTAGTTACTGTCACTTACACACTATCTGGCAAGGAGCATCTCTGTTCTTCTCCTCCCACCCCCATCCCTAGTACTAGAAATCAAACTCTAGGCCTCAAGAATGCTAGGCAAAGGCTCTAACCTATGGGGTTGACACTTGGGATTCTGAATTCTGAAATAACCTACGATCATTACTGCATCATCATTCCTGCCTAAAACCACTATGTCATACTATATGCAAATGCAGACACAGATCTTCCATTCAAAGGTACTTCAGATATCACAGACAATCTGGACTCCAAACTTTTCATCTTTGATGCTTTGCAAGTTTGAGTCTTGCAGTATCATTGTATAGCAAAAGCAGTTGTAGACACTTAAGTATTTTGGTTGGAAAAATTTACCAATCTTGCTTAGATCCCTGTCCCCTGCCAGGACACCAATAAGTCAGACCTCCAGAGTCAGTGGTGCATCCCGGCAGAGAAACACTGAAGGAGGACTGGCACTGTTTTCATGGAGTTTCCAGTGACTTTCCACTGAGCTGTGGGAAAATTTGACAGTTGACTGTAGCTGAATCACAACCCAGAGGTCCTGACCACTCAGATCTTTGAAGATTCCTTTCATTCCTTTCCCAAAAGGGGAACCTGGCAAACTCCAATTGGTTAATTCCATTTACCTTCTGTTTCTTTCAATCATGTACAGGTATAGAGTTGCATGTTCTCGATAGCGGCAAAAGGCTATCAGAATAATAGCATCTACCATCTGTAATTATAATAGTTTATATTCATCTATTATTTACTGTATCCGGCACTTTTATTTGAACCGACACAATCACCTAGTGGAGTATTTACATTATTATCCCTAGTTTACAGATGAGGAAATCAAGGGCCAGGGAGACTAATAGTGAGACTATTAACTTGCTCATAGCTTGGGTGTGAGGTCCTGAGATTTAACCTAAGCATTCTAGCTCCAGAGCCTGTGTTCCTAAGCACTATGTCATACGATATGCAAATGTGGACACAGATTTTCCAAACTCAAAGTTAACTTTGGATATCACAGGTCACCCCCTAGATTTTGCAGCTGAGAAAACAGACCTAGTGAGACAATGGGAATTACCTAGTGACAGAGCCAGGATTTGAAGAAGGACTCTCACTCCACAGTTCAGTGCTTTCTCTACTGTGTCAGAATGCCTCAGGTTTCTGCATCGTCTTGAGAATATGGAGTTGGAGTATTTTTTAAAATACCATATCCCTTATTCTTTAGGGGACGGAATTCCTATTTATATAAACATAAAATATTTTCATATAGCTTTTCTTCAATATATTGATTTTCCAATTCTTCCCCGTTTTCTTTTGTGTGGGGGGGGTATGGTTGGCTAGAAGGGATTGAAATCAGGGGCACCACTGAGCCACATCCCCAGCCTTATTTTGTATTTTATTTTGAGACAGGGTCTCACTGAGTTGCTTACCGCCTCGCTTTTTACTAAGGCTGGCTTTGAACTCACGATCCTCCTGCCTCAGCCTCCCAAGCCACTGGGATTATAGGCGTGTGCCACCACACCCAGGCACCCCCTCCCCTGACCCCTTTTCTTATTATAGACTTTTAGAGCATTTTAGGTTCACAGAAAAATTGAGTGGACAGCACAGAGACATTCCATATACCCCCTGCCTTCATAAATGCACAACCTCCCCAACAACCAACATCCAGCAGAACAGGAACGTTATAATTAATGAACCAATATGGACACTTCATTATCATTCAAAGTGATAATGGGTTCACTCTAGGTATTCTAGGTACATTCTATAAGTTTTGACAAATGTAAAGTGACATGTATCTATCTATTATAGTATCATATGGAATAATTTTATGACCTTAAATATCCTGTCTGCTCCACCTATTTATTCCTCCTTTCTCCCAAGCCTCTGATCTTTTTATTGTCTCCATAACTTTGCATTTTCCAAAATGTCATATAATTGGAACCATTCAACATGTAGCATTTACATTGGGCTTAAAAAAAAAAACAGGGCAGTTAACCTCTGAGACACATCTCCAGCCCTTTTTGAATGTTTTATTTTGAAATAGGGTCTCATTAAATTGCTTAGAGCCTCACTAAATTGCTGAGGCTGGCTTTGAACTCGTGATACTCCTGCCTCAGCCTTCTGATTATAGGCGTGCACCACCACACTTGGCTCATGTTGGATTTTTTTTACTTAGTAATAGGGATTTAAGGTTCCTCCACATCTTTTCATGGATGAACAGCTCATTTGTTTTAGCATTGAATAATATGCTATTGTATGGGTGTGCCAGTTTATTCATTTACTTATTGAAGGACATTTTGATGTTTTCAAGATTTGGCACCCGTAAATAATGCTGCCATAAACATCCATGTGCAGGTTTCTGTATAAACGTAAGTTTTCAACTGGGTAAATACCAAGTACCATGACTGTTGGATCACATGGCAAAAACAGTTTAGTTTTATAAAAAAGTGCCAATTTTTTTTTCAAAGTATCTCCTCTTTGGCCTTCTCTCCAGCAATGAATGGGAATTTCTGTCATTCCGCATCCTTGTCTGCATTAGGTGGTGTCGGTGTGGATTTTGGTCATTCTGCTAGGCATGTAGTCATTTCTCATTCTAATTTGCAATTCCCTAATGATGTATGATGTTGAAAGTGTTTTCATTTGCCTCTTTGCCATCTCTATATGTTCCTTGGTGAGGTTCTTCTTTGGATCCTTTGCCACTTTTTAAGTGGGTTGCTCTCTATCTCTTGTTAGGGTTTTTTTTTTTTTTTTTAAACCTGGTTCCTTCTTACCACCACTTTCATAAATTTTTTAAAAAATCTTTAAGAAGTTAAAGTAGTTTCAGGTAGAATTTTTAAAACTGTTCTTTAACCCAACTATTTTTAAAACTGACATTCAGCTATGATTTCTAATTGTTAATAATCTAAGAAGTGTTTCCTGATTTCCTCACGATAACCTGTCCTACCCTCCCTCTTAGGAGATGACTAGCTAAGGCTCTCAGCTCCTGTGTTTCTATCTTTGGGTCTTGTTGTGTGCAGGTTCTTCATATATCCTGCTTGCTATTGTGGGCACATCATCCTTATTCTTCCCAGGTAGTGTTTCCACAGTGAACTTGGACACACTAAACTTCTGGCTCCCTTCTATTATCTGGACCAAAAAATTATCCCCCTTTTTTTGGTGATGGTATGTGCATGCAAATTGCTATGTGTGGTGGAAAGAGTTTGCTCTGTGAAATAGCAGGGAGGGCCCTAATCCCCCCACCAAGGTTTCCAGTCTAACGAAGATTTAAAAAAAAAAAAAAAAGTTTCCACCAACGATCAGGTTCAGGAGCAGCTGACTCCTCACCTACGTCTTCCTGCAACACCTCACCCCACTCCTGTCCTTGCAGTACGCCTGAACTTGACTAATACATGGCCTTCCTGAGGTGGTTGCAGTGAGTGCCTCCGTCATATTTTGCAAGTCAAGCTCAGACAGACCCAACACACATGAGCAGATGGCCATGTTATGTGAAAACCCTGGTGCCAAAAGCAAAGAACTGACAAGACTTGTGCAGAAATCTTGGGATCATGTACAACAATGACTGTGTGCCTGTGTGCACCTACGCTTTTCGTCTCAGGGAGCAGTATGGAGAACCTATCCCATGTACTCTCTCTCTCTAATGCTTGATTATAGACCCCATAAAGCTTTGTTGGGATGGTGTTGCTTTCTTGATTCTTTGTGATTTCTATCTTGAATTCAGCAAAAGAATCTAAGGCTGAGCTGGTGACACTAATTGGTGACACTTAGAGCTGACAAACCTGGGATTGTGATATACTACCTCTTTATACATGTTACAATTCAGTGTAACATGTATAAAGAGGTTAGTATATCACGAGACACACAATAGACAATAGCTCTAACACACAAAACACTGCCCCCCTTTATAGAAACGATTAAAAGTTTTTCTGGCTTTTTTAAAAAGCCCTATCTCATGTTCAAACGATGATCTTGTCTTTCTCCTTTCTGATATTTCAATTTTACTGAGACCCTTCTTTGTCTCCCATTCAATTAATTTTGACCACTATTTACTGTACAACTACTAGGGGCCACATTAGCCCATTTCAGTACTTTCCAAAATGCTGGATTCAATACATAATTATAATTGGTCTCACAGTAGCATTGACTGCTGCCTTGGGTACCTACCTGATCATTCCTGTATCTCCTTTAACTTCTCTGAACATTTCTGTTTCAGATACTTTCTCTCTTTTCATATCCTGTCTCTGGGGAATTGCTTCTACACCCATGGCTTAAACAGCCACTAGTTGCTAAAATTTCCAGTTTTCCCTGTTATTTCTAGTCCAAATTCCTATCCTTAGACCACAGACCAGAATTTCCAGCTATACATAGCAATCTGTCTTTGGAAGTCCTGTGGCATTTCAATATCCAAATTTGCTTTTTTCCCCCCTTCTTCATTGGTCTTACCATTAAGCCAATGCTCAAACAAGAAGTCCAAATCATCTTGAAAGTCTTTGTCTCTTACACTTTATATTCCATGGTTAGAATCCCTTTTATTTTTATTCCCAGTGGCTCTTTCATCCATTCCTCTGTTTCTAAGTATTGTAGTTCAGGCTCTCATCACATCTTGTCTTGGCCACTGCTACACGCTAGAAACCCTTACTTTAGGCCATTTGCCCTGATCATCCTCTACTCAGAACTCATATTTATCTAATTAATAAATTTGAGGGCTGGGGATGTGGCTCAGCAGTAAAGCGCTTGCCTCACATGTGTGAAACCCTAGGCTAGATCCTCAGCAACACATAAAAATAAATAAGTGCCCTTACTCTTAAATAAGTGCCCTTACATTTAAATAAGTGTCCAACTACAACTAAAAAAACAAATATTAAAAAAATAAAATAAATTTGAGTATATTAATCATTTGCTGTAAAATCTTCCATAGCACTGACTACACAGAATTCTGAATACTTATAGCTTTAGTTCTCCATTAGAATGGACATACCTCAAAATTAGATGACCTTGTCTTATTAACTGTTGTATTTAATTGCCTACTATTAAACATTAATTAAATATGCATTAAGAAATACATATTAGGGGCTGGGATTGTGGCTCAGTGTTAGAGCACTCGCCTAGCATGTGCGAGGACCTGGGTTCGATCCTCAGCACCACATTAAAATAAAGGTATTGTGTCCAACTACAACTACAAAATAAATATTGTTTAAAAAAAGAAATGAATATTAAAGAATTGAATAAAAACCCATAACTATGCCATATATAGTAGAGAATATGAAAGAAATATAATATGGAAGAAACACAGGATAGTCCCTGTCCTCTGGGAATTTACACTCTTGTTGGAGACAAGATAAACACACACAAAAATGTTACATACCTAAACAGAGACCAGATTAAATGCCAGAGTATCTCGGAAAAGAGAGAGGTAAGCATAAGATGGAACTGTTGTTGAGGACACCATGGAGAAGACCTAATCATGATCCCAAAGTATGGGTGGAATTTGTGAGTGCAGAATATAAAAGGCAGGATGCTCCAGGATGGAAATAGTAAGGTAAAAAATACAGCGCACTTGTATTAGCCTAAGAAGAATGGAAGCCTGGTGGGTATAGGATATTATGTTAGAGAACAAGGGGATTTACCCAGAAGGGTTGAGGTGAGGTCAGATAACAGAGACTCTCAAAAGTCAGAAAAAAATAGTTTCCTAAAATAAGAAAGCAGTAACTTTTAGAAATAACTTTTTAAAAAATTTCTTACGTACATGATCATCATTATATAAAATACACGTATGAAGATGTGAATTTGGTGTCAACATACCTTATATAGAAATAACTTTTAAACAGTAACTTTTTTAAAGCTAAAATATACAAAATATAATACAAAAACTGTAATATGTAAAACTATAATTATACAAAAACTAACTTAAGATACCCACATGTACTCTCTTAACTCTGTGGTCCTTTGAAATAAACACAGATTGAGTATCCCTTTTTCAACATGCTTGGGACTAGAAGTATTTCAGAATTTAGGTTTCTTTTTTGAATATTTGTAGTCAAAAATATTAAATCCAAAATGCTACAAAATACAAAACTTTTTGAGCATCATTACTGTATCATTTTGAATTTCAAAATTCTAGATAAAGAGTATTCAACCTGGATCTGAGGTAGCTCAGTGGTAGATGGCTTGCCTACCATGTTTGAAGCCCTGGGTTCAATTTTCAGTACTGCAAAATAAAACAAAACAAAACAAAACAAAAAAACAGATGTTCAATCTGTACTATTAACCCCATCCATTCTTACAGATATGAAAATTGTGGCATAGAGTCATTAAATAACTTACTAGAGTCACACAGCTATGTGTAATGCCTTTCACTAAGCACTACCGGCACAGAAAAAAATAACCACTGCTTTTAAATAATTCAAAAGCTGACCAGAGAGACAGGTACACAAATTTATTGTTAAGTGTTTATGACAATAAATAAATAAATCAGTACGTCGGGAACTGCAACATATATGAGAGTCTTATAGGAGGAAAATTAGTTTGAAAAGTCTCTACTGGAAGACAAAAACACTGAGATAGGATAAATTAGCTTCATAGCAAATACAACAATACAGGCAAGATGCAGTGAGGAAGGTAAGGATGGTGGATGCAGTGAGAAGAGGCAGAATAGAGGCTCACAAGAGGAAGGATAGTGACAGGCTTAAAGTAAGAACTTAGTAGGAGGAAAATAAGTTCATTGTAAGGTATACTGAGTTGAAGATGAACTACTCTATTTCTGGAAAAATAATCCATAATATAGTAAGATTCAGAAATTAGATTTTTTAAATTTCTAATATCCAATACTTGAGTTGTATATAAAGAATTTTAAAATACTTTAATTAGGCTCTATGCCATTTTCTATAGTTTTATTCTCTCCTCATTCCCTGCTGGTATCTATTATTAATTCTTATTTGCATCAGACTTTTCACGGAAATGAGATGTGATTATAAAGAAATGAAGCTGAAGTTTAAACATATAAGAATGTATCTATCCACAACTGATTCCAAAAAATGCCTTGTTGCTTTACACTTTTCTGGAGCTTATGTTGAGTTTCTTTCAGAGTTCATCTACAATCCAAATAAGAAAGCCAATCTCAGAGGCTCTTTGATCTATGGTGGGGCTGTGCCCCGATAAACCCACTGCAGGCCAGATATATCTTGAATTCATTAAATCAAAACATCATAGCTTAGCAATACAGTAGCACTTTATAGTCATACTTCTTAAACATCTCCAACCCCATCACACATTAACTTAGCTCTGATTTAACTTTTTGTTTTTTTCAAAAACAAAGTTTTTTCAAAAGTACATCTGTGCTCAAAAAAGAGAAAGGGAGGGCTGGGGATATAGCTCAGTTGATAGAGTGCTTTCCTCACATGCACAAGGCCCTGGGTTCAATGCCCTGTGAGAGAGAGAGAGAGAGAGAGAGAGAGAGAGAGAGAGAAAGAAGGAGGAGGAGGAGGAGGAGGAAGAGGAGGAGGAGGAGGAGGAGGAAGAGGAGGAGGAGGAGGAGGAGGAGGAAGAGGAGGAGGAGGAGGAGGAGGAAGAGGAGGAGGAGGAGGAGGAGGAAGAGGAGGAGGAGGAGGAGGAGGAGGAGGAGAGAAAGGAGCTGTAGATGCAGCTTAGTGATAAAGTGCCTGCTCAGCATGCACTAGGCCCTAGGTTCTATCTTCAGTAACACACATGCATGCATACATGCGTGCAAATTTAAAAAAAAAAAAAAAAGGATAAAAGGAAAGTCCAGAAGAGTTAAGTAACTTGATCAGGGTTATAAAGTCAACACATTACAGAATTGAACTTTAAAAACTTACAATTTTCCTACTGTACCATGCTACTTCTGATAAAATAAAAATGCTATTTCCCAATGAATGGAAAAGTTATTAAATAGTAACATTACTATGAAATCCCGTACTATATGCCTATAACTTTAATATTCTTTTAATTTTGTTTCCCTGCCATTTTTTGTACTGATTAACTCAGGAAAATATTGAGGGAAATGTGAACAACCTATCATGAAAATCTATCATTTTAAGTTAAACCTGCCTTAGAAAAATGGAATATCAGAAAGAGAAATGTCTTTGGATCATCAGGCTTGCCTTCCTTTGATTACAATACCATAATGTGGCTTAAGTATGTTATAATACAGGATAACCAGCAAACAGTATTTCTTTTCCCTTATACAATACCTTTGAATGATGGCTATTGTGATTTGCCACTGGAGACTTTATTCATGCACTGTTAGTTGAACACAGTAAGTTTTACTTATTCCTCCTTTGAATTCTACTCATTCACCCCTGAAGTGCTATAAGCATTTATATGTATCAGACTCTTATACTATCTTAAACTGGGTTTGAAGTCTAATGGTTTGAATTATTTAAAAGAAAAACATTTCCACTTGTCCTGCCAAGTACGTTGATCAATGTTCACTTAAGTGATGTAATCATCTCCTCTCATTTTGTAAGCTCTACACTCTCTCTGCAGGTGACTAAGCAGTCTGCAATCTTCATTCCTTTAATTGAATAACTTTCAGTCTTGTATCTTATCCTTCCGGTTTTTACAAAATCATGCAATCATTTTCTCCTGTGAATATGATTTCATGGCTAGAGTCTTCCTTTAGCATACCCCTCTCTAAAACTCTCTAGATCTGCTTCCCATACATTGTTCCATTGTGAGCCTTTATCTACTCTTTGTGTTCCCAAAAGGCTGGCTACTCAGTTAATGTTTGTCTTTTTTTCCTGCTTGCAGTCTTGCTTTTTCCTCTTCCTGGATTGACTTTCTGGTACTGTCCACCCATCCCTCTGTTTGTTCTCTCACCTCTAGACCTGCATGGCACTTTTGGTAATGTTACTGCCCAACACAGTAAGCACAGCTAATGTTTATTAAACACCAGCTATGTGTTGTATCTATAACTTTCCATCCTCAATCCTGCCTGTCACCTATAGGCCTAGGTGACATACCTCTCATTCCCTATAAAGTCTGTCCCCTATAGGCATCACACAGTATCTAACACAGTGCCTGGCATGTAGCAGGTGTTCAAGAATTATAAGCCATTATTGTTATGATATGAAAACAAGCACCTTATGATTTACTCACTTTTGACCCAATACCTGGCACAAGGTTGGTTCATTCAATGTGTGCTTATAAATCTAACCAGTAAGGGCTGGGGTAGTGGCTCAGAGGTAGAACATTCACCTAGCATGTAGGCCCTGGGTTCGATCCTCAGCACCACATAAAACAATAAATAAATAATAAAATAAAGGTATTGTGTCCAACTACAACTAAAAAATAAATTTAAAAAATAACTAACCAGGAAAGAGAACAATTGTTGAAAGGCTATAAGACTCGGGGCTGGGGATGTGGCTCAAGCGGTAGCGCGCTCGTCTGACATGCGTGCGGCCTGGGTTTGATCCTCAGCACCCCATACCAACAAAGATGTTGTGTCCACCGAGAACTAAACAATAAAACATTAAAAATAAAAAAAAAAATAAAAAAAAAAGAAAGGCTATAAGACTCTTAGGAAACTAATTGTGCAGCTTGCTATGAGCTGGTAAAAGTAATTCCACAGAATCTGGACAAGAAAAGTTCATAGTTAACAGATATGGAGCTATGTTGCCCAAGAACATGGCCTCCAAATCTAGAAGATTACACAGTACCAGACTGAGGAAGCTCTTTTTGGTTAGTGACTATAGAGGCTGAGTTTAGATTGGATCACTCTGGACACAGGCCAAAATCAGTTTGCTCCTTAGATAAAAGAGCATTCTGGTGATGGAGGGGTGCGATTCTCAGAGAATTGAAGCCTACAACGGCAGCACTCATGGAGACCCAAAAGTGAGGCTCTGGGGATCTGGGATTTAGCAGTGGCAGTCTAGGAAGCAGTCTGTGTTACAAAGTCTAGTAAGAGATAGCAGGGTTCAGTGTCCAGGGTGAGGCTTTAACAATGCCAAATTTAAAAGGGAGGGGCTAGGATATCAGAAAGAGATTTGGATTTAAAGAAACAAAATAGACTTCCAATTATTGAACTGTTTTGTTGTTTCAAACATGGTAGACTAGTTATTAATTTAGACAGGGACAGCAACAAAGTTGAGATCTGAAGCAGGACTTAGATTCTGGGACTTCGGGCAGGACTAACTGGTTAGTGCTCAAGGTAGGGTTGAACTTGCTGGCATAAGGTCTTTAGTAGGGCATAGAATCTGGCAAGTTATTACGATATGTAAACCATCTATGTGATCATATGCACATAGTATGGCCTCTCAGAATACAGTGTAAAGGGTTTCAGGGTGCCAATTATCCAATGTAAAGTACCAAGTGTAAGCATATTTGGTCCAGTTTAACAAATATCTCATTCTATCAATATACTTGATTCACCCCTAGGCTATGTACCTTCTTGGCCTCCTGACCTCCTCCATACAATGTTTTGGTCTTATAACTGAGCCCCAATATAAGTACTTCTAAGTTGAAATTGTTTTTTGCAACCATGAAATAGTTGTTTTATACCAATTCTGGAACTGGAACTCCTGTCACCAGCTGGTCCCAGAATCTAGGGTTCACACACTCTTGTAATAAAGTGATCCTTTTCCATTAAACCCAACTGAACCAGACATACTTAAAATAATAATATAAATAAAATTATTAATAATAATCATCTTCCTATTATTTAGTTCTTCAGTAAGATCACCCTTTTGATTTTTCCTCTTCTTCAGATACCAACTGTCTTTTTATTGTTCTATGGTCTGTTTATGACCCTTTGGAATTGATATTCTGTACTTTTCTTGGTTCATGATATAGCAATACACACAAACCATGGTCTCTCTAGTTCAAGTACCCATCTTATAATTGACTTTCTTCTACAATACTCCCACCAAGTGGTCATCTGGACCAGACTTGAATACCCTGAAAAACTAAGAACTCATTGCCTGCAGACTGCCTAATTCATTTTTTAAAAAAATATATACTTATTTTAGTTGTAAATGGACCTTTATTTTATTTATATATGGTGCTGAGACTCAAACCCAGGGCCTCACACATGCTAGGCAGGTGCTCTATCACTGAGCCACAATCCTAGCCCCTAGTTCATCTTTTGACATCATCTATTAGAAATAACTATATTGAACTGAAATGTGCCTCCTTTAGTTTTTACCATTGACTGGCTCCTCTCCTTCAGGTCATGTGAAATAAATAATCTTATATGACCTTCTTCATAAGTGACAATATCCTCCTTAGGATATTCATTTGCTTTGTTTTGCTAGATAAATGGTCTTGATACCTTCAAGTCTTCTTGTTTTGGTAGATGTTCTCTCCAGCATCATCTCTCCTTCTTATTTTCATATGCAAGATAATACACATGCATGCTCTGTATCTAATCCAGAGATAGATAAACTTCAGGTGTGCACTGGTCAAAATACAGCAGTCATCTCCCTAATGTTTTGGATGTTATACGTCTCATAATGCCACTTAAGACAGTATGAGCTTTTTTTAGACAGCCACAATACCTGTTGACTTGCATTGAGCTTATGAGCAACAAAATACTTCTAAATGCCACACACATTGCTATTAAGCCCATTTCACACAGATGCAATTGTTTTAGGGGGCAAAGGAGTTAGAAAGAAAGGTCTATTTATCACATTGATACTTTATGAAATTTGGGGCCCAAAAATTTAACCTCGGATTTTGCATGTCTGATGATACACAAGCCTATGTGCAGTTTTCTAGCCCAAGTAACTACAGACAAATTATTGATAAGTTGTGAACTACATTTCAGCTTAGTTAGCTTTGCTTTATTTCATGGTCTCAAATACATGTTTCAAATACATGCTGTTTATCACTTGAAGAACTGGTGGAAAGACTATAAATGATTCAATGCAAAGCCATTATTGCTATGGGAAAAATAACTCAAAGACAAGCATCCAGTACATTCAGGATGGCATATGTATAATTTTCCATGGAAGAATTATATCCAAATGCCTTTTTCTCAACTAAAAATAATATAGAGAGACTATAAAGATTTTCAGATTTTTCAACTTGTTTGAGTCTTTCAAATCAAAAAAAGAGGGGTAGGTATTATTATCCTCATTTTTAGATAAAGAAATTGAGACCCAGAAAAACTGTAATTTGCCTATGGTTATGCAGCTTAAAATGGGTGTAACGAAGGCTAATCCCTAGCCCTTGGATATCCAGCCCAGTCCAGTTCTTACTGTTCCTGTTGCATTCTAATACAAGTCAGTCTTGGCCAGTCCTTGGCCTTTAAATACTAATATCCAGGGTTCTTCTCTAGGTGATAGGCAACATGTGCTATTCTTGCCCTTACTATCCAGATTTTTAAAAAAGGCCTCACATTCTACCATTCATAAAATTATAGATTTATGAGAAAATTTAATACCTTTAATTTAGTGATTAAAAGAGATATCAAATAACTTACTTGAAGATGCAGTTATCTAATAGCAAAGCTAGGGTTAGAACCTATATTTATATATCTAGTCCAATGTTCTTTCTCTTAGACTACTATTTCTTAAAATACAAGCAGGTAGTTGTTTCTATAGCAAGAACATTTCTGAAAACCAGGTCTGATATATACTCTCTGTAACTCAGGAACGTCATGGTTAAAGATCCCACCAAACTCCTCATCCAAGACTAGGAAGCTAATCAAAAAGGGTTAAACTATGAGATACTGAATCAGCAACTTCCCAGTAAACACTGTTGTACTACATGAAGCAGCCCAAGCACGTGGACCCCGCTCCACAATATCTCTTATTGCTAAAACCACTCATGGACTTAAGATTACTTGTGTCATAGATATCCAGGGTGCAAAGACAGCTGAGAGTCTTGTTGAAAGGAAAGGATTATAAATCTGCCACTTCTAAGAGTAGTCTTTTTAAAAGCAGGCTAAATAAGCTTCTGAGTTAATATATGTAAAAAGGATCTGGCAAATGACTACATAAACATTTACATATACTGATATGATATTCAATTTGATTCAACTGTCACATATTGAGCACCAGTGAGATGCAAAGCACTGTAGATTCAAAGACGTGCTGTACTTCTGTTTTTTTTTTTTTTTAAGAGAGAGTGTGGGGGGGGAGAGAGAGAGAGAGAATTTTTAATATTTATTTTTTAGTTCTCGGCAGACACAACATCTTTGTTGGTATGTGGGGCTGAGGATCGAACCACACGCATGCCAGGCGAGCGCGCTACCGCTTGAGCCACATCCCCAGCCCTGTACTTCTGTTCTTAAGAAACTCGACAGATTGAATATTAACCGCACAGAGTGCTTTGGCAACACAGAGGTGGAAACCTGAGAATTTCTTACAGAACCAGGAAGGCTTTACTGAAGAAAAGACACTGGAATCTTAGGGTTTGATTAGGAAATATCTAGGTAAAGAAGGAGCTGAGTAAAGATAGAGGTTTGGAGTGTTCATGCAACCAGAAGTAATCTGAAATTCTGGAGCCCAAAGTATGGGGTGAGGAAGAGGCACAGCCTAAGATGAGCCAAACAAGAGGGCCTTATGCCATGTCATGTTCAACTTTTGCCTAAACGATTAGATTATCATGGGAACTAAGGTCAAGGGTGAATTCGAAGTTGAAAGGCTGGAAGACTGAGTTCATTGAAGTACCCTATGAAATGATGAGAGCCTGTACAAGGACAGTAGCAGCTGGAATGCATAAGATGCATCAGACATACCAAATTCCAGGGAAAAATAGGCTTTGAATGATGTTATCTGTAGGATGAGAGGGTCTCCTGACTTAAATATTTCTCTCAGGGCCTTTTCTCATGCCTGACATTTCAACATCAGTGGTTCTTCCTATAAGATCTTTAAGAGTCTCCTACTAAATAAAATGGAGTTGGTCCATGCATTTTAGTGTAGATCATCTAACACTAGGAAAGATTATGGATGTGTATTGATATAGTTAACAATAGTGCATTTCAAAATTCAGAATAACCAAAAGAGAGGATTTTCAATATTCACACCACAAAGAAATGGTAAGTATTTGAGATGATGGATATACTCGATCACTACAGAATACATATTATTGAAACATCTCATTGAACTTCATAAATATATGCTTATTCTTTGTCAATTAAAAATAAAACCTTGGGGCTGGGGTTGTAGCTCAGCGGTAGAGCACTTGCCTAGTGCGTCAGGGTCCTGGGTTCGGTCCTCAGCACCACATAAAAATAAATAAATAAATAAGGGTATTGTGTCCAATTACAACTAAAAAATTTAAAAAATAAAATAAAACCTTAATAATAATTTTTTTAAAGAAAAAGTAAGTTTATTGAGAGTAAAGAAGGTTTTGCGGGGCTTATCATGAGGAAAGAAACAAGACACCCAACGCAAAAACAATGAACAAATAGTTCATACTGCTAAAAGGGAGACAAAGAAACTCACATGTCACAGTTATCCCTGATCTAGCCTGCTCTGCTACAAAGTGCATTCTCAGTAAGCTTGGGTGCTCTATTCCAAAACATTTTCATGTGAGACACTTAAGTCTACATAAAGATAATAATAACAACAATGAAATAGACCATAGCAGTGAAAGAACAGTGGTTTCTGACCTCAGAAACACCACACAGGAACAAATTAGCCCAGAAATTGGGCCTTAGTTGCTTAGAAATTGGATCACCTCAGCTCTTCTTCCCCGTGACTCTAAGTGAAATATTGGCTCTTACATTTTCATTTCCAGTAACTGTCATGTTTAACTAGGAAATCTGACAAATACTAAGAACTCCTGACCCTTCCCTCACAGTATTATTGAGAGGATCAAATAGGACAAGAAGATGCAAAATCTTTGTAAGCTGGCTCACAGGAGAAAAGAGGATAGGTGACATCTCTGTCATGGTGGATTGCTCATCAATAATCATCACAAAACTTTAGTCCTTCAAATGCTAATGAGCAAAGCCCACAGAACCTTAAATATCTTTCCCAAGGATTAAAATTAACACATTGCAAATTTAAAAGTAACACCTAAAAGCCAGACACTAATACACTTTTTAACAAATTAGCTTTTTCCATAGAATCAGCCTCTATATTGAAACTCTTTTTGTCATAAATAAACATATAAGTAGAGGAATTTATATATGATTAGATTGTCAGAATTACTTTTTTCTAAGAATTAGGCAAAGCCTTAGATAATTTGTATCTACTGTCTTCCCAGTCCTCTCCCCACCTATGCCTTTCTTACCTGAGGAAAATTGAGGGTTACAGTAAAATACAGACTGAACTGCAGGTTTCTGGACTCCTAATACAAAACTTTTTTTTTAATCTATAAAAAAATGTTTTAAAAATACTTCAAACATAAACAAAAGCATAGGAAAAAGCAAACATCCAGATTTTTAATATTAATATTGTCATGATTTAGATCTCTTTAAAAACAATTAAAACATTGTATATCAGTTGGGCATAATGGCATATATATATATATATATATATATAGTCCTTGCTGCTTGGGAGACTGAGGCAGAAAGATCATTTGAGCCTATGAGTTTGAGATCAACCTTGACAACATAACAAGACTCCATCTCAAAAACAAAACAAAACAAAAACACAGTATAACATCAGATGATGCTCATACCGCTATCCCATTCCTTTGCCTCCCTCCCTCTCCAGATATAACCAGCATGTTGAGATTGGATATGGTCTATCTTTCTTGCACATATTTTTATATTTTTACCAAATTATGGACTACACATCATTAAACTACACCAATGTTGTCACAAAGTTGTTCTTCAAAGCAAGGAAGAATCCCTCACTGTAGTATACTTGCATACAGTTATAACTTTAGGGTTTTGCCTGAATATATGAGAAAGCAAGTAGGCAGAATCTGAAGTTCTTTTAAATGATTATCATATAGGGATCTAGTGAGGTATTCTGTTATCATTCAGAGTGAAAAACAAAATAGGCAAATAAAAAAATTTTAATATAACTTTTTTTATTCTCATGTTTTATATTTGTGAAACACTGGTTTATAATGACCTAGTGTGAATGAAATGTCACTGAACAATCCTTGATGGATTAAGCAATTTAATTAAGATGGATTAAGCAATTTAGCTGGTAATAATAGTTTCTATTCCTGCTTGAATGTCCTGCTCAAATGTCACCACCTTAATAAATTTGTCCTTTTACAAAATTTTAATT
The DNA here is from genome assembly GCF_052094955.1 of Ictidomys tridecemlineatus. Taxonomy (NCBI): domain Eukaryota; kingdom Metazoa; phylum Chordata; class Mammalia; order Rodentia; family Sciuridae; genus Ictidomys; species Ictidomys tridecemlineatus. The sequence goes on along the minus strand of NC_135478.1, from coordinate 73,947,697 downwards.
TGTACTTTATATGAATTTGTCCTTGATCCCATCAAAATTAATTCCTTCAACAATCAATTATTTAGTGCCAAAGTTCTATAGATACAGAAGTATATCAGATCCAGTTCCAGATAATTACATACAATAGTGTTTGATTAAATATAATTAATGAAATACAATAGTGTTTGATAAATGTATTAAGAGAGGTTATCTATAAAGGGCCAATTTTTCTGGGTCAGTTAGGGAAGACTTTATACAGGAGGTGATGTTTCAACTGTATCTTGGAGAATGAGTAACAGCTTACAAAAATGGAGGATGGAGGTGATTCCAGGTAGGGAGATGCTGAATGAGAGGGTACAAAGGCTGACAAGACATTAGCTTTAGACAACTAAGCACGGAGGTGGAGAGACAAGTTAGAAGACTGGCAATGATCAAAGCAAAAGATGACATAATTGCAGGTATGAGGTAGGAGGAGGAAGGATTTGAACAAAATCCAGGAGATAAATTTAACACAATTTGATTGTATGGGGAAAGAAAGAACATAGAGGAGATTCAGGTGACTCCCAAAGGCTTGGAACTTGAATGGATGAGGAAGCCATTTCTGAAAGAAGGAATACAGTACAAAAGATAAAAGAAGTCTGGAGAGGGGGTTTCAAGTTCAGCTTGAGGCATTTTGATTTGGCAATGAAGCCTCTTCCATGAGACCTTTCTAGGCTGGAAATGACCCTTCCTTTATGTTCCATAGTATATTGTATATTTTTTTATATCACATTGTTTAAATCTGCTTTATTTACAAATACAGTAGGTATCCTCAGAAGACTGATCCTGGAATCAGTATCCTCAGGAGGATACCAAAACCTGGGCTGCTCAAGTTCCTTATATAAAATGGTGTAGTATTGGGCTGGGTTGTGGCTCCATGGTAGGGTGCTTGCCTAGCATGCATGTATGAGGTACTAGGTTCAATCCCCAGTATCACATTAAAAAAAAAAAAAACTAAATAAACGAAATAAAGTATTGTGTCCATCTACAACTAAAAAAAAAAAGAGTACAATGGTGTAGTATTTACATGTCAGCTAAAAACATTCTCCCATATGCTTTAATTTTCAAAAATTTCATGGTGTATTTTATTTAACTGAATGTACCCCAAATATTATCATTCCAATATGTTATCAATATAAAGTCATTATCAAGATTGTTTACATTTTTTCTTTTGTAAATTCTTTTTACATTCTTTCTTAAGTCTTTGATATGCAGTGTATATTTATGGTTGCAGCATATGTCAATTTGGACTAGTCCTTAAAATGGACTTAATAGCAATATGTGGTTAGTGGTTACTATACTGGACAAAATAGCTCAAAGCATGAAGCCTAAGGGAGTCAACATCTACTTTGCAATATATTTTAAAATATTCTACTTAGGACCACTGACAAAAATTGAAGTACAATGGGTATGTGCTGGTTTCTCCAGGAAATCCACTGACACAAACAAAAGAACAACAATAAACAATAAAAAGGTTAGACAAATTCATGTACAAACAAGGAAATAATTACAACCTCCAAAACTTAGCTTGAAAAGAAGTATGGCTCTCCAGATCTGGAGCAAGGTTAGTAAATAGAAAGCATGTTGGCAGTTCCTCAGAGGTTCATTTACTTAGAACAATATCTCCAATATATTTAAATCATTTCAAGATAACTTGTAATACCTAATCCAATATAAATGATATATAAATAATTATTATACTCTATTGTTTAGGGAATAACAGCAAGAAAAAAATTTACATATTCAGTACAGTTTTTTTCTTTGTGTGTGTGTGTGTGTGTGTGTGTATGTGTGTGTGTGGTACTGGGGATTGAACCCAGGATTACTTACCCACGAGCCACATCCCCAACCCTTTTTGTGGTTTATTTTGAGACAGGTTCTTGCTAAGTAAGTTGCTTAGGGTCTCGATAATTTGCTGAAACCGGATTTGAATTCATGATCCTCCTACCTCCACCTCCTGAGCCACTGGGATTACAGGTATGTGCCACTGCATCCAGGAAGATAGACATAATTAAAAAAATTTTTTTTTGATCCAAGATTGGTTGAATCTGCAGTTGCAGAACCTGCAAATATGGAGGGAAAACTGTATTTACAAGTTTGTCTCTACTTTAAATCTTGAAGAAAAGGTACTTCTTGGATAAAAAGTACTATCTTTATATTACTCTGATGACAATGCCTTACTTGCAGAAAAATCCTCCAAGTTTGCTTTTTTTAAAAAAAAAAATTTTAAGTACTGAGTATTTAACCCGGGGGTACCTAACCATTGAGCAACATCTCAGTCCTATTTATTTATTTAGAGACAGGGTTTCAGTAAATTGCTTAGGGTCTCACTAAGTTGCTGAGACTAGCTTTGAACTTGCGAGCCTCCTGCCTCAGTCCCCCAAGTTGCTGGGATGCCCAGCCTGAGTTTGCATTTTGAAAAGGCAACTCCCTTCATCAGATACTGGAAACTGTCAGCTAACATCAAAACAATGATCAAAATTAAACATCTCATTTTTTTACAAGGGTAGAACCAAGGCATGTTGTTTAGGAATTACAATTGTTCCCAAACACTTTTTGTATCTCAATAGCTCATGGGTATTTCCTTTAAAACTCAGTAAATTGATCCTAAAACTCTATCTTATCTCCCCCCATACTTTGCTTCCTTAATCTCAAGACTTGGTGAGTGATGAAGATCCATCTTCTATGGCTGCTTCAGGCTAACAGGGGGCAATGACCCTGTCTAGTCACCAAGTCTCATCTTGCCTGATGTGGGGGCCTATAATCTCAGCAGCTCAGAAGGCTGAGGAAGGAGGCTTTCAAGTTCAAGGCCAGCCTCACCAGTTTAGTGAGGCTCTAAGCAACTTAGAAAATCCCTGTTGCAAAATAAAAAATAAAAAGGGCTGGGGATGTATCTTGGTGATAAATTGGTAAATTGCCACTGGGTTATATTCCCCAGGACAATCAAACAAACAAAAAACTTAAGTCTCAAGTTGTGGAGTTGTTTCATTTGTGTGTGTGTGTGTGTGTGTGTGTGTGTGTGTGGTGTTGAAGATCAAACTCAAAAGAGCTCTAACACTGGGGTACACCTGAACCCTTTTTTCATTAGTTCATTATAGATATATATAATATTAGGGTTCATTTTAACATAATTATACAAGCATAGAATATAATTTACTCTAGTTCAATTCCCAGTACTTCTTTCCCTCCCCTTCTCCCTCCTGTTCCCTTTCCTCTACTGATATTTCTTCTATTTATTTATGGTTTTTTTAACATTAGTACATTATCAATATACATAAAGGTGAAATTCACTGTGATATATTCATATATGTACATAGGAAAATTTAGTTAGATTCATTCCACGATTCTTCTCTTTTCCCATCTCTCATCCCTCCCCCTCAATCCATTTTCTCTATTCCACTGACCTCTCTTCTATTTTCATGAGATTTTCCTATTCTCCCCCTTATTTTGGTCTAGCTTCTACATATGAGAGGAAAACATTCAATGCCTGACTTTTTGAGTCTGGCTTACTTCACTTGTATAATGTTCTCTAGTTCCATCCATTTACAAGCAAATGACATAATTTCATTCTTCTTTATGGTTGAGTAAAATGCCATTATGTATACTACATTTTTAAAAAATATTTTAAATTGTATATGGACACATCTACATTTTTTTACCTTATTTATTATTTATTTTTATGTGGTGCTGAGAATTAAACCCAGTGCCTCACACATGAGAGGCAAGCGCTCTACCACTGAGCCACAACACCAGCTCCAAATTTTCTTTATTAATTCATCTGTTGTTGAGCACCTAGCCTGGTTCCATAGCTTGACTATTGGTGAATTGTACTGCTATAAACATTGATGTGGCTATATCTCTATAGCATGCAAATTTTAGATCTCTTAGATATATACCAAGGAGTGGGATAGCTGGGTCATGTGGTAGTTTTATTCCAGTTTTTTAAAAATATTTTTTTTAGTTGTGGATAGACACAATATCGTTATTTTTATCTATTTATTTAATGTGGTGCTGAGGATTGAACTCAGGGCCTCATGAGTTTGAGGCAAGTGCTCTACCACTGAGCTACAACCGCAGCCCTTATTCCCAGTTTTTTTTTTTTTTTTTTTTTTTAAGGAATCTCCATACTGCTTTCCAGAGTGGCTGCACTAATTTGCACTCCCACCAACATGTATGAGTGTACCTTTTCCCCTACATCTTCACAAATAATAAATACTTATTATTTGTATTCTTTCTTAATTTTTTTTTTTTTAGTTGTAGTTGGACTCAACACCTTTATTTTTTTATTTTTATGTGGTGCTAAGGATAGAACCCAACACATTGCCTGAGCTAGGCGAGTGCTCTACTGCTGAGCCACAACCCCAGGCCCTTTTTTGTATTTTTGATAATCACCATTCTGACTGGAGTGAGATGAAATTTTAATGTAGTTTTGATTTGCATTCCTTGATTGCTAGAAACTCCCAACCCTTATCTTAAACAATTGTGCAAGGTAGTCATTGCTTTCCTATTTTACAGACAAACCAGCAGAAGCCTCAAGTGACTGAAAAACTTTCCTGAGGTCACATGGTTTCCAAGTGGTTAAACCAGGGTTTAAGCAGACTGGTTTCATCACCATGGTGCCTGCCAGAGGGAAGCTGGCTTTGATGTCCTAATTAAAAGAGCTGAGAAGAGGACCATTTCCTGGCTCACGCTTACCATCTTAGCTTAAGTCTAAAGCACCTCACCCGTGCAAAGTACCCACACTGGCACACTACTACAGAAAGTAGAGCTGAAGGGGAATCCAGCGTCCAGAGAGGGTGTCCTGCCCAGGGACCCCTCATTTTACAGTACTGACTCCACTAAGGTATGTGTGATCGCAGGTTTCTATTGCCCATCACTTGACCTTTGGCGCAAACGAAGTCGCCATGCCCAGTTAGTTACGGCCAGGACTCCCAAGACTCTGGGCCTAGGGAGTTAGAAATCCTCAGACACGAAGGGCTTTATAAGACAGAGTTGCTACCTCCTACCCATGGGGCACTGAAATTAATCCTGTACCTTTCTCGGCAGTCCCGTGAGGTGGGACTGCCCAGCTTGCTACACCATTCTGCGGAACGAAAAGCAAAGTAGAGGCAGGACCAAGCCCCAGCGAAGATCTGAGAGTCGACCTGACCGTTTACTTCAGACCCGCGCCTTAGCCCCCCAAGAGACCACGTCTAGGTCTCGCTCACGGCTTCTCCAGAGCCACTCCCCAACACCGTGGGGGCAGGTGAAAGAGGTACCTGAGGGCAAGGAAGGGTAAGAAAGCGAGAGAACCCCCTCCTCTGACCCCGGCACCTGCGAGGGAAGCAGGAAGGAGCAGCCTGCTGCCACTTTGTACACCCGAGGCGCGGGTGGTGGTCCAGCTGCGGAGGGGTAGTCTAGGCGCGAGTCAAAGAGGCGCGAAGGGCAAGGGGCAACCCCGTCGCACAGCCGGCCGAGGTCCGCAGAGTGGGCGTGTCCGCATGTAAGCCCGCCCAGTGGGGAGAGGGAGGGCGCCCCAATAGAAGGGAAGGCAATTCCGCGGATCTGGCCGCTGCTGCCTGCTCCTCCTACTTTTCTTGGGGCCAAAGGGTAGGCCGTTCCTCTCGGAAGTAAAAGCTGGAGGACTCTAGCCATGGCGGGAGCTGAGTGGGAGTCGCTGGAGCAGTGCTTGGAGAAGCATCTGCCATCCCAAGACTTGCGGGAAGTGAAGCGAGTTCTTTATGGCAAGGAGACCAGGTCAGGGGCCCAGAGGCAGAGTTGCGAGGTGTGGGTCTCGGGAACCAAGAGGGCTTCAGGGTCTCAAGCGCTCTGAGGTGACGGTGATGAGGTCCTACATAGGCGGGCAAAACTCATAGAAATCATAGATACGACAGCCCCGGGCCGTGAGGGGTTGCAAGATTCCAGGGAGACCCTCACACAGTATGCCTGGAACTAGAAGGGAAAGGAAGGGTTTGAGATTTACTTTCCTGGGCTTTCTCTGTGGCCACACCAGCACTCCTCTGCCCTTTGAGCAGTTTCTTTTCCAGAACCAGGCCTGCCCTCCGCGGGGTTTGGCTGAGTAAATGCTTCTAAAGGGAGCCCCCTAGTCAGTGCAGTTGATTGTCTGGCTCCAGTCTCTCCTGCCTGGAGTGACTGCCTTCTGGACCCTTATTGGTAGAGTTCAGCTGAATCTAATTGGCAAAGGAGACTTTTCCACTGGCAAGCAAGGGTTTAGTTACCATGTTCAGTAAAAAAAGTTTTTCCACCCCTAGTTAATCATGTGTGTCACCAGAACTCTCTGAGGGCAATGCACAATTGGATGGACACTAGATATAAAGAGCTGGAAAAGACACTTCGCTTCCATTGTTGTTTCTCTTTAGTCGAGTCTTCTTTGGAACTACCAGAAGGACCTTTTTAAAATGCAGATCGCATCCTGTTGCCTTTTACTTAAAAATATAAGGGATTTTCCTGGTCTCTTAGAATGAACTTCAAACTCTGACCTCAAGAAGCCCTGGCTAAATCCACTTCCTTGTTCATTTGTGGGCTTCTTGCCTCCCCGCGGTCCAGCAGACTACCTGCTCCATGACCTTGTGCAAGTGGCCTTCCAACAAGAACCTAATCTGCTCATCTGCAACTAGAGGGCATTGACTGGATCAATGGTTCTCAATCACTATTGGAGTTCTGGCAGGGAGACCAGACCAAAGATGTTTTCACAGCTAGAGGATATCTAAAGGTAGAATAAAGCTGCCTTTGGGGTTTAGTTTAAAAAAAAAAAAAAAGAGGCTCTTCATACCCAAAGAGGAATTAGATAACCTTTAAGGTCCCTCTCAGTGTGTCCAATGCTGTACTGTACTTCGCAGTGCACTTATAAGGTTGTTATCTGGGAAGTATCTTAGCACTAGGCTCCCAAAGAAGGTGTCTTAAATAAAGCGAGGGTATATCTCAGGCTACAGTTAGTAGGAATGGGAATTAATTTATTTTAAGGGTGAGGTGAGCATATTCACATGTTCTGCTGAAAAAAAAAAAACTAGTGAACTATTGGGTGTCAAGAGAGGTAAAACTGCAGCATACTAGGAAAAAAGAAATACTTCCCCCCATAAGTGGCTGACTGGGACATATTCTGAAATTAGGGCTGAGGTCAGGCCAAAGACAACCATGCTAGAGGGTTTTTTTGTTTTGTTTTGTTTTTTAAATCAGAATTTGGAGAACTCCAGAATAGAGAGAGATTATGGGTGGGGAAAGTGCTAACCAACATCTATTATTGATCAGTGTCTGTCAGGCCTTGTGTTGGGACTTGACTTATAATAACTGAGCAAATGGCTCCCCTTTTTCTACTTTTTCTTCTTGGTTGTGTTCTGTTCAGTCTCTCTAGGTTTTAGCACTTGGGTGTAAACCCTCGTACTTACTCAATCCTTGTGATTGGGTAGAATTCAGCTATGAGCAGGATTTCCAACTGAAGATAGAAAATTAATTACCTCCTGCTTAATCTATGCACTGCTTAGAGCCTAGCTTGGACATGGTCACCTCTGTGAAGGCCTTGTGGTTCTGGAGTCCTCAGTCCCTCCGCTGGACTCCCACTCTGCTCCCTACAAGACCACCTTCTCTCTGATTACTTGTGCCTAATGCAGACAATGCTTAGCTGGGCACAGTGATACTGGGGGAAAAAAAGAAAGAGAGCTAATGCTTGGTAAATGTTTGCTAAGTGAATGAGCTAAATGGGCTTTTGCCTACACCAGACAGATGAAATCCCCAGAGGACATCAACTCTCGTTTTAAGATAGTCAGTACTAAGAAGCATTCATTCATTCAACAAACATTTGTTGATGATTTGTTTTTGTCTTGGGCACCTGGGATACTAGGATAAGAAACCAGTGAGGTTTTTTGTTGTTTGTTTTGAAGTGCTAGGGATCCAGTTCAGAGTTTTGTGCATGTTAGGTATGTGCTCTGTCACTGAGCTGTACCCACAGCCCCCACTTTCCATCTTTTGATGACTGTTTTACATTGTGAAAGAAGGATAAAGGAGAGCCTAACAGAATCTACCTGTTTGTAGTTCAAGGATGGCAGGAAGGTTTCCCCAGGGCTGTCATACTTAAGCTATATCCTGAAGGAGATAAAGGGGTTCATTTGGAGACAGGAAGGGCTTGTGTCTCCAGACACCGGGGGACATGCCTAGTCATGGACTGCATGTTTGAAAGAGGAGGTCATAGAGTAGATTGAAGAAACCCAACAGGAGAAGGCAGGAGTGGCCAGTGTAGATCCATGCGGGCTCTGTATGCCATGCTGTAGCAGTGGACATTCATCCTTACAGTAGTGGAAACATTGGGGCATTTTCCACAGTAGCCAAGTCAAGAATGGACTGGAAAAGGACAGGTGAAGGATGAGAGGCCTAGAGGCAAACAGAGTACCTGGGGATGGAGAAGTGTCAGGGGCCCAGTGGACAGTGGATAGGAGGTGTGGCACAGGTGGTGAGGATCATTCCTGGCTTTTGGCTTCCATCCCACAGGTGACTGGTGGTTTCCTATGAGGAGGATCAGCCTTGGAGAATAATGATGAGTTCAACTTTGGATGAATTGAGTTTGGTGTGTTATGTAGTTCCTAGGGCTGCCAAAATTATAATAGTGAGCTTAAAACAGCAGTAATCTACATTTTCACAGTGGTAAAGACCAAAAGTACAAGAGCAAGGTGTCTATGGTGCCACACTCCTTCCAGATGCTCTGGGGGAGAATTCTTATTTGCCTTTTTGTAGTCTCTGGTGGTTTCTGGGGTTCCTTGGCTTGTGGCAACCAATCTCTGCCTTCATCTTCACATGGCCTTCTCCTGTTGTCCCTGTGACTGTCTTCTTGGTGTCTCTTATAAGAATAATTGTCGCTGGGCTGGGGATGTAGCTCAGCAGTAGAGTGCTTGCCTAGCTCTAGCATCCTTGAGGCCCTGAGTTCCATCCCCAGCACTGCAAAAAGCAATCAAACAAACAAACAAAATCTTTTCATTGGATTTAGGGCTTATCTGAATAATCTAGGATGATCTTGAGATTCTTAACTTAATTACATCTGTGAAGACTCTTTTTTTCCAAATAAGGTCACATTCATAGGTTCTAAATATTAAGATGTGGATATAGTTCAACCTCTGATAGGTACTCTTGGGGTCTCCATTTAGAGATGTCCAGTGGCTCTTTGTTGTATGGAGGAAGGCCTGATGGGGAGAAGCTGTTTTAGAACTGTGCTGGAGATGATCCTCCTAGTTGGAGAAGCAGGTGCAGCATGGGAGAGGCCCAGAGGGAATGATGGAGATTCCAAATATTAGAATAGTCAGAGAAGCAGAGACTCTGAAGGTAGGATGTATAGGTGGGAGGACTCTAGAAAGGAAGAGGAAAGAAGCATTATATAGTATAGGGATGTTTGTTAGTCAAAGACAATTTGGGCTTAAATGATGAAAATGCACAGGGCGGTTCCTACAATAGGTAGTAGGGACCTGAGAACAGGGGGCTGAGAAGGGAGTAGGAGGTGAGGGCTGAGCTGAAAGGAAGTGTATGTAGAAGCTTCCTGTGGAGGAGGGAGAGCAAGAAAGATGTGTGGAGTGCTCTCTCTCTCTCTTTTTTTTTTTTTTTGATGGTGCTAGCCTTGTGCATGCTAGGCAAGCACTCAACCAACTGAGCTATATCCCCAGCCCTGCTTTGTTGTTGTTTTTTTTTTTAAATGGGAGAGACTCAAACAGCTTTAATTGCTTTAATAGTGAATGTAGTGGGTCTATATGTAGTAACACAGAGAGATGCCCAAGTTATGTAGTCAGTCATATGTCACCTAATGATGGGGATATGTTCTGAGAAACACATCCTTAGGTGATTTTGTGGTTGAGTGAACATCATAGAGTTCACTTACAGAAACCAGATGGCATAGGTCAATCAATGTGGCCTTTCAATGTAGCAATGTGACAACTCAGTGTGGTCTCATTTTTTTTTTCTCCCAGTGGTGCTGGGGATTGAACCCAGGCCTCACACAGCCTACCTAGGCATATTCTGTACTACTGAGCTATACCTCAGTACCTATCAGAGGTTGAACTATATCCACATCTTAATATTTAGAACCCTTTGATGTGGTCTCTTGATATAATCAGCAGGTATAGAAAACATGATCTATATGAGGCTGCTGATGGTATAACACATTGTATAAATAGAAAGTACACTCTATAATAATGATTAAAAAGTATAGTAAGTGCAAAAGCCAGTAATACTATTGTTGATTATCATTAGCAAGTGTTATGTAAACATATATAATTTATGTGCAATATATATGATTGGTAGCACAATAGGTTTGTCTACGCCAGCATCACCACAAACATGTGAATGATACATTACACTACGGTGTCATGATAGCTATGATGATAGGAATTTTTCAGCTCCATTATAATTTTATGGGACCACAGTCGCTTATACATTCCATCTGTGATAGAAATGTTACATAATACATGACTATGTATTGTCAAGTGAAAAAGGCAAGTTGAAGAATATAAAATGCAGCCTGATGATTTTATTTGTAATACCTGTACCTACATAGAAAAACTGTGGAAGGAGACACAAAACATTACTAAAAGGGATCATCTGCAAGGTTTGGGCCTAGGGCTTGGGGGGGAACTTATTTTTCTTTTTATATCCTTTCTAAATTTCCCCCTTCCATGGGCATTTTCTCTTGTAACAAATATCTAGTTTAATAATTTAAAATACTGATGGTAAATAGTCAATAGAGGCAGAAAGATAAAGTGCCTGAAGTGAGAGGCTGCTGAGGATGCTTGGGGCCCTTAGGCCAGGTCTGCCTTGACCCAGGAAGGAGAGATGGGGGCCCAAGAGGGTGTGTTGCAGCCAGGACAGGAAGTGACAGGCTCTCTCCTTCTTGAAGATGGAGCTGAGGCCAGGAGAGGGGGTGGTTTCAGTTGCAGGGTGATGGATAGAGGGATTGAAAGTCAACTACAGGGGCCAGGGTTGGGCTGCAGGTAACCACAGATCCCCCTGGTGAGGCTGTATCTCATTTTCTGGTCCCTGTGCCTTCCTGGACTATGGATGAATAGGACCTATCTTAGTCACCATAGACTGGGTGACTTTTCAACCATTGAAATGTATTTTGAATGCTCAAAAGTTCATTAACAAGGCTTTGGTAGATTCAGTGTCTGGTGAGGATCAGTTTCCTGTTCATGTTCTATGCCTACTCCTACTTGCTATGTGTACGAATGGTGCAAGGGGCAAGCAACGTCTTTTTAGGCCTTTTTGGTTTTATATTCATTTTTTTTTTTTTTAGTGTATGTGTGTGTGTGTATAGTACAGGGGATTGAACCAGGGGCACACTACCACTTATTTCTTTATCTTGAGACGAGCTGTCACTGAGTTTCCCAGGCTGGCTACAAATTTGTGATCCTCCTGCCTCAGCCTCTCCAGTCACTGGGATTACAGGTGTGTGCCACCATACCTGGCTAGGCCAATTTATATATATATATATATATATATAGGCACTAATTCCATTCTTAGGGTTACATCCCTGTGACCTAATCGTCCAAGGGCCCTATTATTTTGGAGGTTGGATTTTGACATGTGATTTTGGGGGGACACAAACATTCAGTCCATTGCAGTACCCCCACTGCATCCTCCATCAGATAACCCTTGTGAGGTTGTGGTTCATTTCTGGTCCAGACCTTTGAAGGACCTAGCACAGGGTATACCTTGAGGGTAGGTTTTGATCTCTTAGACACTGTAGGGTAAGAGATTTTATAGCTAGTGACCAGAAAATAGAGATGCTAAAGAGAGGTGTATCCCCAGAGGTGGCTGAACTGGAGGGTGGAGCAGCCCTGCCCTGCCTTGCCTCACCTTGGGTGTAGAAAAATATCCACAGGGATTGTGGAATGAGGGAGTACACAGGCTCAGGGCCAGCAGGCAGCACTTGACATAGCCAACCGGTGGGGAGATGAGGGATAATACGACTGAAGGTGGCAGAAAGAAAACAGCTGTGAGCCATGAACAGAGAGGGATGTCTGCCAGGTTACAGCCAGGCTTCCTGACCAGACAGGAGCCAGGCTCCTCCACCTGACATCTTCCCAGACTAAAACCATAGGATATTTGCACAGGGCAATATGTCCCCGGGACCCACCAGCCTTTGGAGGGAAATAAAACCTTTCTCCTATTTTCTTCCTGTGGCTGCTCATGCATCCTCAGATAGTAGCTCCTGGAAAGCTGTGTGACTGTGTCCATGGAGGATGACTTGCCCTGAAGCTGAGGCCTGCGAGAAGGGGACGAGAGGGGACTCTTCCGTCCGGGGGTGGGAGGTACAGTGAGGGGAGGTGAGGTGTGGGCACTGCTGCTATTTCTAACCTGCCAGCGGGAAGGGAACCTTGACTGTTTGAAAAGCAGGCTGATTGTCAGGGGCGGAACCGAACTCAGAGCTGTCAGGGCCCGTCACTTGGAAAGCGCCTGGCAGGGGGCGGCAACAGGGGGCTTGGGCTGACAGGGCTGTGATTTTGAAAGAAATGTCTTTAAGAAAGTGATTTAAAGTAGGAGAGAAATATTATTATTAGATAATGGCTGTCAGGTTATTTTTTGATGTGTTCTCTGGGTATTTCATAATCATCTCACCCTTAGATGGTAAGTCCTTCCTGGCCCAGGGCCATGAACTATTCTTCTGGGGTTTTACCCCAGCTCCTGGCATGTAACAGGTTATGAGAAGTTACTTGCTGTTTGACCAGTGGCCACTTTGGTGGATAGTTTTATAAATAATTTTCTAGCCTTTGTTAATAAACCACAAACTTGGATGAACACTTAGATCTGGATCCTTGGGCCTTCACCTGGATCCATCAAACCCCACTCCCAACACCAGGCATGGAACTGGATCCCTAATGGGAACAGCAGAGGACAGGACCTGGGAATGACCCACCCAAGACTCAGCTTCCTTAAGGGCAAATGGCCGCAGGGCCCTCCTCATAGTATCAGTTCTTGGCCTCCATTCAGCCTGTCTCCTGAGCCGTATCCTCTGCAGCCCTTTTCTGTTATCACAGCCTGTGCCATTCCCTAGGATCAGCACGGCCCTCTGATTCCAGATCAGAAGCATGTTTTGGAACTACTCCCTCCTTTCTGTGCTGACTGTTGGAACTTTGATCCCTGCCCTGATTTCCATAACTGCAAAACACTAACCTCTTGGCTGGTTGTTCTTCCCCCACTCTGCCAGGCCTAACTGTGCTAAAGTCTATTGACTATTAGGTAGAGTCTGGACTCAGCATAGTGTCTATTCATGGCCTAGCCCTCCTGCTTCCTAGCCACCTTGGGCCCTGGCACTGGACACCCTTGGCCAAGGACACTCCCAAACTCTTCTTTACTTGATAAACAACTGCAGAGATTCTGGGTTTTTCCCCCTGTAGCCCTGGGGATGGAACCCAGGCCCTTAAGTGTGCCGAGTCTACCCTGTCCCACTGAACTACACACCTGTCCCTGGGAGTGGAACTTTAGATGCAGCAAATGTCATCAAAATCCTCTTCCTTCTTCTGCTCATTTAGGAAGCTTGATCTGCCCAGCAGAGCTTTCGAAGTTGCCTCGGAAGGAAACTTTGAACTACAGGGATATGCCTTTGAGGCAGCCAACGAGCAGCTGAGACGCCCCCAGATCGTGCGTGTGGGGCTAGTTCAGAACAGAACTCCACTCCCTGCGGATGCCCCTGTGGCAGAACAGGTACAACCCTCTCTCTCTCTCTCTCTCTCTCTCTCTCTCTCTCTCTCTCTCTCTCTCTCTCTCTAATAATTCTTTTTTTTAACCTTTATTTATTTATTTATTTTTAGTTGTAGATAGACACAATACCTTTTTATTTTATGTATTTATGTGGTGCTGAGGATCAAACCCAGTGCATTACACTTGCTAGGCAACCGCTCTACCACTGAGCCAAAACCCCAGCCCCCAGGTGCAGCCTCTCTTGATCATAAACACAAACAAGGCTCTGGCTCACCCTTTGCTTTGAACACATCATAATCCTTGGCTGGCCACTTATCTAAATCCACAAGCCCATGTGTCTCAAAGGATAACTCAAACACTTCTGCCGGACCTCCTCATTTTCCTCCAGCCTGAATCTTGAACTTTTCTTTCTCTTCTGGTTTTTACCCTTTCTCTTCCTTACCGTTCTTTCCACCTTCCCTTTCACTTCCTGTCCAGCTGTTGATCCTGACTAAGTTCCATTTTCCAATTAGGAAGGTGCCCATTTGGCTAACTAGAGTTCTCTTCATGGGACACTGCCTCTCAGTCACCTGCCAGAAGGCCACTTGTCAGCATACACTGGCAGGACTGTCCCATGCTTTAGTCCTAAAGGCAGAGACTCCCTGTACCCAGAACTATTGCAGCTGATGGTGCCCACAAGTGGATAGGAATATGATCGATGTTCGTTTATGAACTTATGGTTAGTAAATAAATGTGGGAGCATTGTGCATTTCCCTAAAGAAACATCACCACAGACAGACACAGGTGGTTAGTTTATATACTTCTTCACAGCATTCCTCCAGCTGCTCAAACTTCGATGGCTTTCTTTGCAGAATTTTCCTCATGATGTAGTACTCTTGAGAATTCTTAGGGATTCTTGAGAAACTTAAGGTCACTTGGATTCCTGGTCAGGTTCTGAATCATCTTTCATGTTGATCCTTCCTTTGCTTTTGAGGAATTGAAAGATATCAGTGGTAGAGTGCTGGCCTGGTGTGCCCGAGTTTGATCCCCAGCATTCCACCACCATCATCGAAAAAAAGATAATGTGGTTCTCAGTTTACTTTTTTCTCTGGATTTTTTACTTGTGAATATATCTTCCCTATCATCCCAGATGGTCAGTTTGTAGGGCCAGCAATGTTCTTGTGCCCTTGGCACCTAGAAGTATTTTTTTGCATGTTGGTAACATGGAGCAAATTTGTGCTGACACTACATGGAGGCCTGGAGCTAATAGCCTCTTGGGGAAGAGACTGAGAGCATTGGAAAGAATTTGTGTTCTCTGGGTTTTCAGCCTGGTTCCTTTGGTCTTTCTTTGAGTGAACACTATGGAATGTCTCTTGGAGCCAGGGATTGGGAAGCATGTGAGATCCCAGGAATGAGACAGTAGAGAAACCAGTGGCAGCAAAATGGGAACAGTGCTGCCAAAGAGGCACCCAGAGGCAGCTGGGAGAATCTGCAGAAGGCTCACAGAAGGACAACATGTGACACAGATGTCACATATCTGGGAAAACTGAGTGGTTGGGGGAAGCTCATTCCTGACCAAGGGCACACACCAATGCATGAAGAGTTAGAAGAATCAGAAAGGCGAGTTGGCAGGTGTGATTCACACAGGACAGTGGAAATGGCAGGACAAGCAAGCCTGGCACCTTGAATGCAGGATGGTGTACAGTAGACTGTCCAGAGCCAAGGGAGCAGCTGGTCCAGGGGGAGATTGTGTGTGTGTGTGTGTGTGTGTACATGCATATGCACTTTGTACACAGTACACAGAATCAGACTTATTCATACTTCTCAGCAACCCCATGAATCTGGTGGTTGTTTCCCCCATTGCCAGGTGAGGAAATTGAGACAGTGTCCATGGGAACCAGAGCTTCTGTACCTCCACTTTATATTGCAGATTTTAGTCTGATGATATAACCAGCTATTAGAACCTCCCTAGCCCACTCATCTCCTCACACCTGGTCAGGTGGGAGTTTGTTGTTCAATGCACATTGGGATAAATTCTTTCAGATTGTCTTCTCAGAAGAACTGAATGGATTCTAATCCTTGCTTTTTAAATCATCAGGTCTCTGCCCTTCATAGACGCATAGAGGCCATTGCCGAGGTGGCTGCAATGTGTGGAGTCAATATCATCTGTTTCCAGGAAGCATGGAGTAAGTCTTTTGTGATGCTTTCTCAGCTACCTTCAAACAATTGTGTCTTCTCTCCATGTTGTCAAGAGTGTCTGCTACCCTATTTAAAAAACACCACCAACAACAAAAATAAACAAACAACAACAACAAAACCAAAACTTCTTTCTATAGAAAGACCATTTGTCAACAACACCAGAATCTGAGGAAACCTGGCCTCCCTCTCTCACACAGGCTCTACTCGGTCATTTGATCCTTTCACTTCTGTCTTTCACATCTTTTTGAATCCCTTTACTCCTCCCTCCCTCTGTACCACTGCCCTGGTCCAAACTACCAAATCTCTCTCAGTTTTTTTTTAAATGATAGGCATGAAACCCAGGTCCTTGAGCATGTAGTCAACCACTAAGCTACACCTCCTAGTCTTCTCCTCAGCTTTTATAATTACCTCTCCGGCTGATCTCCTTAAACCCTCTTCCTCTGGCCTCTCTTAACCTTGCTTTACCTTCAGATCTTAACTCAAATCCAGTTAGCCTGCCTATCTAAGATCGAGTCCTGTTATATGCATTCCTGGTACCATGTGCTTTTCCTTTATGTTATTTTTTTGTTTATTTTTATTGAAATTATATGTGCTCGTGGTTTAGACTCAAAATAGGTCTGTAAGGTCTGTTACCAAAAAAACAAAAAAACAGCTGTTCTCCTCCCCCAAGGCATCTTCTTTCTACACTTAGCTTGTTCTTTGGAATTTACCTTTGTTTCTATAGTTACTTCGTAATTTTTCAGTTTTACGTCATTCATGGACTTCCCACTGTAGAAGTGCTTTGCCTCCTCATGCCCGCCTCTACATACATGTATCCTTCCTCGTCTATGCTTCATTCGGTTTCCACTGAGCCATTTTGATTTCTTTTCCTGAATAATTTTTTGTTTTCCCTGCAGCGTGATTTGTTTTCTACATACTTAACCACAAGTTCAACTCCATACTTTCTCCTAAATTCCCTTAACCTGTTTAGACACATCAAGCAGTCTATCAATTTCCTTTCCTTAAAGAAATCTGTCCCAGAACCTTCTAACTGCTCCAGTCTGAATTAATTGCCCCACCTGCTGGTCACACAACTGATCCATTCATCATCCTGAGGAGTCTGTTTTTAGGATCATCATCCTGAGGCGTCTTCTTTCCTTCCTCTTTCTGATTACTCATTTGGGTGGAATGGCCCCCTGAGTAATCAGAAAGAACACATGGGAGAAAAATGTTTTGGGACCTTGCACATCTTAAAATATGTGTCTTCTACAATTTGCTTGATTGTTTGGGTAGGTATCAAATGTGAGGTTAGAAATAATTTTCTTTCAGAAGTTTAAACATATGGCTTCATGGCTTCCTAGCTTTGACGAATGTTGTTGACTAGCCCAAAGCTATTTTAATTTATGACCTATTGTCTGTGACTTATTTTTCTCTGGATGATTATAGGATCTTCTCTTTTTGGCTAATGCTCTGCAATTTCATAATAATGTCCCATTGTGTGTACCTCTCTCCATCATTATTCTAGGCACTCAATGGATTCTTTCAGTCTAGAAACTTGGGTCTTGCAAATCTACATTTTCTTGTATTGTTTTATTAGATCTTTTCTCCTGTCAAAAGACACAATTACAATAAGCATAGTTTGAAGTTCTTAATTGACTTGGTGAGTCTAGAATCAGGCAACACTGCATTCCAATGAGCTGAGAAGAAAGAGGTTGGCTTTATAAAGGAGAAGGGCTGAATCAAGTAGAAACAAAGAGGTTGCTTCAAAGTTACTTTCCTTGAAAGGCAGGAGACAGGAAGATAGAACAATAGAAAAATAACTGAAAACAGTTAACATCACATTACTTCAGATTAGTTTTGTGGTAAAGATTAAAGTAGAGGGAATGACAGTATCATGCTGACTGAAATTGGTCTGTTTTGGAGATTTGGCTATCATTTCTCTTTCTTAAGGTTGGATAACAACTTAGTTTCTGTTTGGTGATGTGGAACTTTAGTATCAGTAATGCCATTTTGATTTTTAGACTGGTCCCTTATTCAACTTCTTCCTTTTGTTGGATTGGAACTGCCCCTCATGCATTGAGGCCTACCCTGGACACCCTCCTCCTTGGTGGGGCCCCGGAGATTCTCTCTGGCAGAACCGAGCACTTTGTCCTGCCAGGTTGTGCAGCCATCCCAGGTCACAATCTATCTCTTCCTCTTTAGGCTGGCAATTTCCAAGGACAGAACCACGTCAGAGTCAGGAGCCTGGCTCACTGAGTGGTCCATCATGCCTTACCCTTTAATTAGAAAACTATAGTTGGGGCATTATAGCCCCTGACCTCACCCAGCCTCCATTCCTTATCTCCATTCCTCTTGAAGGTTTGTTTATGTTGGAGTATTTGTGTAAACAGGAAATAAAAGCCATTAAAAGTGGAAATGGAGAAATTTGGAGGCCTTAGTGACTTGAAATGAAATCAGCATGGGAGATTGTATTCTCTAGGGGCACTTAGTCATTACTAATGCTCTGAAAGCTGAGAATTAATGGTCACTAAAGAGCATTTTTGTTATCAACAGCTTTTTTGTCATCTTCCTTAAAATAGTTCATCTGTCTTCACCTCACCAAAGGGACACAGGGGAGCCGTAAGTCTGGTACCAAGGCTCTTGGGGGTGGTTGTTGGCAGCACTTGCTGCCTGTTTGGGGCACGGAGAGGCTGCTGGTACCATGGGTGGTGTGCTCACTCTGGTGCAGTCCTAGGATCAGGCATCCTGGGACTAGAGGAATTAGGAAGCTGAGGCTTCTCTTTCTACACAACTGTTTCTGAGGGTGTCAGAGAAGACCTGCCCCTTAGCACAACTGGTGTTGTGGGGGGGAAATATTATCCACCATTGTGGTTTTAAAATAGGCCACAAACCCCCATGCCAAGGCAGTTGAACACCATAAAGTCACATGAAGCATCCTGCAGATGTTTCTCTAAAGTTGGTTTGTTCAGAACTGGTAGAACAATCGCAGACATTTAGAAATGCATCTAGAAAGTGGTAGAATGCTTGCCTATCGTGTGTAAGGCCCTGAGGCCCAGCACTACAGAACAAAACAAAAACCAGTTAGTTTAATGAAATTTTCTACTGAATTAATTCCCTGGCAGGGTCTAGCCAAAGATCATGGGAATAATGTATTTATCTTTGAACATGCTTATTCTCATTTCTGAAGAAGCCTCCTTGGCCCTGGGAGAAGGAGGGTCCCAATAGTGATCTCCTGTAGCTGAGCTGAGGAGCATACCCAGAGGCTGTGGGTGATAGAATTCTAACCTTTCTCTCCTTTACAGCTATGCCCTTTGCTTTCTGTACAAGAGAGAAGCTTCCTTGGACAGAATTTGCTGAGTCAGCAGAGGATGGGCCCACCACCAGATTCTGTCAGAAGGTAAGACTTTAACTGCTCCTTGAACAAGAGCTACTGAACCTGCATGGGTCACAGAGCATGGCCACAACTGTCAGCTGTGGCTCTTTGCCATGGAAAATGTAACTGTTTGGTGCTTGTTTTACCAGTTAAAGTAGATAAGACTGTTTGCTACCTCTTTTTTTTTTTTTTTAAGTGTATGTTCACTTAAAAATCATAGACCTTCAGAGCTGGAATTGACTTTTGTGGCTTTTTCAGGTAAGGAAGCTGACAGAGGTGGTCTATGACTTCTATAGTAAGTCCAGGGACATCGATTCTTTGTCCAGAGTTTTGCTTACTCCAGTCGCCATTTGCTTGCGTCATATAGGTTTTGACGCATGACCTGTCTCATTAGGTAGAAATTTGTTTTGATTTCTTTTTTATTAAAACATCATAACACATGTGATATGATCCCATTTATATGAACTGCCCAGATAAATATCTAGAGATGGAAAGCAAATTTGTGGTTGCTAGGGTCTGCTTTAAGGAAAGAAGGGGAGTAGCTACTCATGGGGATAGGGTTTCCATGAGTAGCTGGGGTGATGAAAATGTTCTAAAATTAGATCATGGTGATGGTTACCACAATTCTGTGAATCTACTAAAACCCACTGAATTTCATACTTTAAAAGAGTATGTGAATTATGGTATGTGAATTATGTCTTAATAAAGCTGTTATCAGAAAAACCCGTAACAGCTGGGTGAGGTGGCTCATGCCTTGTAATCCCAGCGGCTCAGGAGGCTGAGGCAGGAGGATTGCAAGTTCAGATCCAGCCTCAGCAACAGTGAGGTGCTAAGCAACTCAGTGAGACCCTGTCTCTAAATAAAATACCAAATAGGGCTGAGGAGTGCCCCTGAATTCAATCCCTGGTACCCTGAAAAAAGAAAAAAGTGATGGATATTAACTTATCCTTATTCTCATCCGTAATGAAGGAACTCCTCTCATTTTTCTGTCTTCTCTTTCAGACTTCATACATCCTTAAAAAGTTCGGGGACAGAGCTATAATCATAGTGATTTTATCAATATTAAGTTGTGATTTTAAATATCAGTATTTTCAGACTATAGGGGGAAAACAATCTCTTGTTTATCAGGTTGTTGATTCCTTGCTATGGAAAAGAGAAGGGGACTCCTTAGGGGGCTATTGCAGTTCATAAGTCTGAGCTAGGGCTAGAAGAAGGGCGTGAATGAGATCTGGTGCCAGTCAACATCAAAGGGACCAGAGGTTCAAGGTCACCCCTTAGGAATGTAGCATCTGCTATGGCTAAAATGTGTTCCCCAAAGTTGATGTGTTACAAACTAATCCCCAATGTAAGTGTTGAGAGTGGGGATGAGCCACCGTGCCTGGCCCATCTTACCCATTTTTACATGTACAGTTCAGTAAAGTATTTTCACATTGTAGTGCAACAAATCTCCAGAACTTTTGCATCTTATAGATCTGAGACTCTGAACCCATTAAACAATAGCTTCCCTTTCCCCTGCTCCCAGCCACTATCAACCACCATTCTATTTTTTCTTCATGTGATGTGATTACTCTATCTTATATAAGTAAATCAGAGAATATTTGTCCTTTTTTTGACTTACTGGTTTCTTTTTTATTTTTAAATTTTATTTATTTATTTATTTATTTTGTGGTGCTGGGGATCGAACTTGGGCCTTGTGCATACAAGGTAAGCACTCTACCAACTGAGTTATATCCCCAGCCCTCTTTTTATTTTTTTAACCTCTATTTTATTGATTTATTTTTATGTGGTGCTGAGGATTGAGCCCAGATGCTCTACCACTGAGCTACAACCCCAGCCCCTTGACTGGCTGATTTCAATGAACATAATGTCCTTAATGTTTATTCATGTTGTAGCATGTAATAGGCTTTCCTTTTTTCTTTTGAGGGTGAATAATATTCCATTGTATGGATAGACCACATTTTGTTTACCTATTCATCTGTTGATGGATACCTGAGTTGCTTCTATCTCTTGGCTATTGTAAATAATGCTGCTATGAATCTGCATGTAGAATTATCTTTTTGAGCCCTGCTTTCAGTTCCTTTGGGTATATATCCAGAAGTAGGATCATGTAATTCTATATTTAATTGAGGGGTGGGTGTGGGAAACCTCTATAGAGTTTTCCATTTAATGTTCTTACCAGCAGAGCACAAAAATGATTATTATGGGCTGGGGATGTGGCTCCTCAGTAGTAGAGTGCTCACCTAGCATGTGTGAGGCACTGGGTTTAATTCTCAGCACTGCATAAAAATAAATAAATAAAATAAAGGCATTGTGTCCATCTATAGCTAAAAAAAGATATTTTTCAAAAGAATAGTGATTATTCTTGTTTAGTTAACCATGGGCATCAGGATGACAATGACATTTAGTGTTCCTGACAACTGCTATGAGTGATAGCTCCAAACCAAACCCAATTATTTAATAGGATCATTTAATTCTTCTCCAATAAAAGAACTTTAATAGGCTGGGGTTGTGGCTCAACGGTAGAGTGCTCGCATAGCACATGCAAGGCCCTGGGTTCAATCCTCAGCACCACATATAAATAAATAAAATAAAGGTACTGTGTCCAAATACAATTAAAGAATAAATATTTATAAAAAAAAAAGAACTTTAACCATTGATTTGAAAGTAGAACTCTGAATTATTTGTATTTCCAGCTAGCAAAGAAGCATAACATGGTGGTGGTGTCCCCCATCCTGGAACGAGACAGAGATCATGGGAATGTTCTGTGGAACACAGCCGTGGTGATCTCCAATTCTGGAGCAGTCTTGGGAAAGACCAGGAAAAACCATATCCCTAGAGTGGGAGATTTCAATGAGGTGAGCTGCATCACTGTGCTTGCTCTTTAGTCTACAAATCTCACTGGGCTTTCTGTGTGGAATAACGTGGTGCCATGTAATGCTGGAATAGTATGGATGTGACGCTCAGAGGGTCTCATGATGTTGCCATGCATCACACAAGCAGATGATATTCAGACATTATCTGGCAGGTGAGCCGCAGATACCTGGAGCACAGTGGAATTTTTATACATTTTTAAACTATAACCTGATATGACTTCTTGAAACTCTCCTTTGCAGTAAGTGGTACTTAAGTTAAAACCAAAATAGTGCACAAATATTAAATGATTCCTGAAGCCCCTTTCAGGATCTGAGCACCTAGCCCACCATAGTCCAATCCTAGTTTTGGGGGTAGCATTGCTCATCTATAGCTCCCATGGTGTCTGAGTTGGCCCAAGTCCGTGTATTGGGTGATAGGGGGTGAATATGTATATGTGTGTTACATGAGACTTCTCATTCCTGTTGTCAGGGCATAAGTCAGGGACTGTTTTGATTGGTTCATGTCAATTCATAGGTGAGTGAGATGGAGGGAGTGGATATTGGAAGAAGGGAAATGAACTCCACCTAATGCCTAAGATACTAAATCTGAATATGATTTTCAGTAAGTGCAGTTTCAGTCCTTGGTCCTCCCTCTGCAATCACAGGGCTCTCAGCTACTCTTATGCTGGTTGGGAAGACAAGAAATCATTTACAGGGCTAGATGAGGTTCCCCAGGAGAGAGAAGAACCCAGGTTTCACAGTAACAGCTGGAGGTGGATGTGGGAAGACATGCCCCTCACCTGTTTACCCTCTGATTAATTTTTAGCTCCCACAGATAGCAGAGGGCAGGTCTCAGAACAGGATATGCTCTGGCGTCTGCCACGTGTGCATATCCTGGTTGCTTCCTGATCCTCATCAATTTTGAAATGAATGAGAAGAAACAAAGGCTCCAAGGCAGACCTATTTGGAATCCACCTTTCCCCTCTATTTTCGCTTAATGTTGTCCCTGATAATGTTCCACAGCTGGGAGAGCTCCCCTCTGTCTGCCCTGCAGGTTTATCCTTAACCCCTGGCAGGAGGCCTAAGGCGCTTTTTGTGGGCTCCACTCTCAGATTTGGCCTTAATCAGTTAAGCAAGTCTCATGGCTACTCAGGTGACAGTTTTCTCTTCCAAATAGGAAGAGGATTGCTTTGAATGAGTACAAGTTTCTTCAGCTGCAGACTTCTGTATAAGGACATATGGTTGGTATAGACATCAGTTAACTCTTGTTAGCATGGATCAAACCTCAGCCTTTACTTGAAACCTCACCATAGTTTTTCCTTGAAAGTTGCTTCATCAGAGATTTTTTTCTTTATTGGTTGTTCAAAACATTACAAAGCTCTTGACTTATCATATTTCATACATTAGATTCAAGTGGGTTATGAACTCCCATTTTTACCTCAAATACAGATTGCAGAATCACATCGGTTACACATCCACATTTTTACATAATGGCATATTAGTGACTGTTGTATTCTGCTACCTTTCCTATCCTCTACTATCCCCCCTCCCCTCCCCTCCCATCTTCTCTCTCTACCCCATCTACTGTAATTCATTTCTCTCCTTATTTTGTTTTGTTTTTTCCCATTCCCCTCACAACCTCTAATATGTAATCATCAGAGACTTTTGACATGTCACAAAGGAGACTGTGGGCAAATGTTTAAACCACCGTGATTTTCCTTTGGGGTTGGTTGGTTATTGTATCTGGATTTGTGTGTTTGTCTGTGTGTGTATGTATCTGTTAACACTGAAATTCTGGAACTTGTAAAGTCTACACCCAAGAGTGTTACTTTTAGACTACTAGTCATATTTTTCTGTTGCGTCTAAGGAAAGTGAAATTCTTGAAGCTCTGAAGCATCGATATGTGGTCCTTTGTTTTTGTTTTTCAGTCAACCTATTACATGGAAGGAAACCTAGGCCATCCTGTGTTCCAGACCCAGTTTGGCAGGATCGCAGTAAACATTTGCTATGGGCGACACCACCCTCTCAACTGGCTCATGTACAGCATCAATGGGGCTGAGATCATCTTCAACCCCTCAGCTACCATTGGAATACTCAGGTCACTCAGCGGGCAGGATCTTGGGGGCTTCTTGGGGCCCAGACACCGTCTCCTCCAAAGGCTGGGCTGTGGGACTTAGAGATAGGTTTGGTAAACTGCAGCAGGCAGGTGCAGCCATTAGGATGTCTAATAGACCTGAGCCCTAGATTGTATGATGGCACATTTGACCTGCTTTTCAGTGAAAAGACTTCTCAGGATGACCATTACAAGCACCATCTCCCCAAAGAGTCACTTGCTCTCCTCTAAGACTTAACTTTTGCTATGATTCTGAACACTGAGATGAAAATAATAATCCCTACCCTCCTCTGCATTCATCAAGATTCAGAAAGCCTCACTTTTAAGTCTTGAAGCCCAGTAGGTGCCTGACCAGTGTTAGCTCCTGGACAGGAGGTTACAGATTCCTGATCCTCAAATCTACAGTGTCCACAGGGGAGAATGGAAATCCAGATGAGAAAGGGAACAGGTGAGGGAATTGGAGCCCAGATGATACTCAAGAGATCAGTCCAGGTGGGGGCTGTGATTGTAATTCAGTGCTTGACTAGCATGTGTGAGACATTGGGTTCAATCCTCAGCAGCACATAAAAATAAATAAATAAAGGTACAAAAAATACAATAATATTATAAAAAGAAAGAGAGAAAGATCAGTCCAGGAAACTTGTGTTTAACCAGCAAAGTGTTTTCCTTTAATAACATGTAACAGCTAGTATTTGAGTGTCAGCCCTATCCTTTAACAAACAAAACTACTCTGGTTAAGGCAGCAGTGGGAGCTGGGATTGGGGTGGCCCAGACAGCCCCTAACGTCATGGGTAGTACCCCTCAGGGCCACATAGTAAATAAGCAAGTGAGATAAAATAGCAGGATGTGGTGACATGCCTGTAATTCCAATGACTAGGGAGGCTGAAATAGGAGGATTGTAAGTGTGAGGTCAGCCTCAGCAACTTAGCAAGATTCTGTCTCAAAAAAAAAAAAAAAAAAAGAACTGGGGATATAGCTGAGTGGTGAAGAAACGTTTCTGGCTTCAATCTCCTGTACTGGGGGGGAAAAAAAACCTACACACTCATGCCTCTGCCATTTGGCTCTTCCTCTACATCTGAGCATTTGGGTGACTTCCAGGTTTGCATCATTACAAGTAACAGAGCTTAGGAATTTATGTGCAAATACTTCTCTCCCCCAACTCACTTCCTCTAAAACAGAGTGCCTGCAGCAGGAGATGCTGGCATCTACTCTCTGAGGTCCTTGTTGCCTGGGCTGGTCCTTACGTGGGGGGACAGGCAGGGGTAGGTCTGATGGGCAACTTTGAGATTTCTGTCCCTCTTGCACAGCAGGTCTCTGATCAGGTCATATTGCAACCCCTAATCTCTTACCTCAGGTCCACCACCCTGTATGTGCACCTGGAGGTCTAGTCCATATCCAGCAGGCGTGCTGCAGAGTAGAAGGAGAAAATCAGGCCTTGAATCTTCCCTTCAGTAAAGGCATATTTCTCAGAGAATATACCAGGGTTCCTATGGTGGCTTGAACACCAGTATTAATTAATCACCAGAGCTTTTGAGGTGGTCATTAGTTCCAGCCCCCAGGGCAGAACCTTGGGGCCACCCCCTAGGGTATCACCCTCCTTCAGACCTTCCAAGAGTTAAGTCTCTCCTTCAAGGATCCCTAGAGGAAACAAGCCAACCCTGGGGTACATGGTCCCGAATTGACTTCTGAGTCAAGGCAAGCAAAGCTGTGGCCGCAGACCCAGACAGCCGCCTCAACACGTGTATGCCTGCTGAGGTCCTCTCTGGCCTTACTATCTTGGGCTTTTATTAGCCCCAATTAAGCAAACAGAAATGTCCCAATGTAATAGGCACATAACTGCTTATGTCCTCAGCAGCTTATTAGGCTTATTAAAAATGATTGATTTTCTTTCCTCAGCCAAGAATCCTTCAACCCTTGGCTTGCAAGGGTGTGGTGAGGCCAGCCATAAAAACCCGTAGCAGGTCTTCGGGAAATCGGAATGTTTCATGAGCTCCTAAACTGTTCATGCCCTTTGGCCAGATAATGATACTCTTGGAACTGTAGCCTGAGGAAGTGAGGAGAACAAGGCTGTGCACATGATGTTTATGGCAGTGTTATTTATAATGGAGGGAGAGGGGATGGCAGCAGGAGAAATGTCAGGGTTAAGTAAATTTTAGCTCATCTCTTCCATGGGTTATTACCACTAGAAAGAGTCATTATGAAGATAACGAAGCATCACAACAGAAGCCCATGAGCAATAAAAAGATGTATCCAGGCTGTGGTCAGAACTCTGTAAAAATTTTTGGCCTGTGGACAAGGATAGTTGTAGAGTATGGAAAAGTGACAACAGGTGATTTACTAGGAGGGCAGGGATTCTGGGTAATTTTCTTTAAACAATCAATGATTATTTGAAGAACTGGTATTCTTAGTACAATGCCAGGCAACCTATCACATTGGATCACAACTTCCAGAATCATCTATCCCCTGCTTGCTCTACCAGAGACAGACAGATACACATGAGTGCCTGAACTGTGGGTCAGCAAGGTGTCCTTGCTCATTTTTGTGTCCCACAATAGAGTGTAAGTGCTTTTTTATTCACTGAGTCATGCTGGCAATCCCAGGATGTATCCGGCAGAGCCCATGTGACCAAAGATTCCTGCTCTGTATGTTCATGCATCAGAAAGTCTGTTTCTCATCCCCTTGCTGCATTTGGCCTTCCCCCTGGTATTATTTTTAGGGGTTTGTGTGTGATACACTGGGAATATGTCAAATGCCCTTGTCCCCACACCAGACTCTTCAAGATTCCTGCACACAGTCGACTCTTGTGATCCTCCAGCTTCCTTTCTTTGGTGGTTTTGAGAGCATACATTTCATTGCCAGCTGTGGGTTTGAGTCCTACACAGAACACCTCCCTGGAGAATTATAAGAAAGATACTTTATGGCAATCACCCCACAAGTGTCTTATTTAATTCCTGAAAATGTCATCTATGGGTGTGTTTCTGTAAAAATCTTTTCTTAA
The DNA here is from genome assembly GCF_052094955.1 of Ictidomys tridecemlineatus. Lineage (NCBI taxonomy): Eukaryota > Metazoa > Chordata > Mammalia > Rodentia > Sciuridae > Ictidomys > Ictidomys tridecemlineatus. The sequence goes on along the minus strand of NC_135478.1, from coordinate 73,920,515 downwards.
AAGTTTTGTCAGCTTGGCTTAGCAGGTGGGGGGAAAAAAAGCAAAATGAGTTCCCTCAATCAAGCCAGTGATTTTTCCCCCCTTTTCCAGACTCATGAATCCTCCTGAGCATTAGGCATATGACAAGCACCCACCCCCTCCACCTACTCCCTGGTTTAAACCAGGTGCACACTGACAGGAAGGAAGATTCTGGGGCATTTTGCTCCCAGGCACTCAGTGTTTGTAAGTGGGCATCGCTTCTGCCCATCTAGAATTTAAATGATACTGTTTCTCAGACAGGAGATCATTAATGAGCAGAAGGCCCACTGAATTCCATGGCCCATCTTGGCTGGAGGGCTGGAGAAGGATGGGGTCTGTGGTTGGGAAGAGGTCTCTCACTGCACTCTCCCTTTGGTGGGTGCTGGACTGAGGAAGGCTCACAGCTCAGCTGTGCCTGTAGGGTATCCAGTTAGGGAACCAGGGAGTTTCTGCTTAGAGGTGCATGGTTCAGAGTAGGAAAATAGGAAGGCACTGGGAAACAAGGACCAAACTCAGAGGTTATAACTCTGCTACAAGATATGACTCCACATAACAAGACATATCCTAAATTCCTTTCTGGTTACTCTGTCTGAAATCTCCCCCCTTGGAGACTGATTTGCAAGGTAACAGTACGGTAGGAGAGTTAGGGTGGGGCAGAGAAAGTCCATGCTCCGCCCTCACAAGCCAAACACACAAGCCAAACAAACACCCAAGATCCCAAGGTTCCAACTCCCTTCTGACATTTATCAGGAGAAGTTCTTCTTAGCCCAGCATAGAAAACAGATTCCCAGAAGGAAGGAAGAATATAGGAAATGATAGCTATGAAAGAACCACCATGTGGAGCTTCATCTGCATGATCATTTAGTCTTCACAATCTCCTTTTGAGGAAGTTTTGGAGAGGGAAACTGAAGCTCAGGATAAGGATTTGATCCTTCTGATAGTCAACCACAGCCTTGTGGCTTCTGCCTGTAGCAGGCCCTCCCCAAAACACTTTGTGGGCTTAAACAAGTTGCTGAGGACAAGTTTGGTCTGCTTTCAGGTTTGAGGTGATCCTTGGGCATAGTAAGACTCCCTAGCTGTCCCCACTCTAGGCCTTGGAAGGCCAGTAACCAGCTGCAGCTCTAGGCTGAGCATCCACTGAGTCTGGCTAGAGAGTTGGCAAACTTGTTCCTCCTTTTCCTCTTTTACAGTGAGTCCCTATGGCCAATTGAGGCCAGAAATGCTGCCATTGCCAATCACTGCTTCACTTGTGCCATTAACCGAGTGGGCCAGGTAAGTCTCTGAGGTATAGATGATTAAAGGAGCCACTGCTGGTGGTTGTAGTGGAGACATATCACATGTTTATTTTGCATACATGTCATAAATCTGGAAGGGGACAAAGCAACTTGGTTTGTGATTTCTGTTGTTGCATTTAGCTGAAACAATTCTGAAAGGATCTTTGATCTGACCTCATTCTCTCATTTCTAAGTATCCAGTTTGTTATTGTCCCCACACATCAGTGGACCCCACCCACTGAACAGTCTTGACTACCAAACATAACGCATTTATCACCTAATAATCCTTTTCATCATTCTTATTAATCACATGTCAAACTCTGATACCTTTAATTTTTTTTGTTCCCCCCTCCTCTCTTTTTCCCCCCAGAGCCAAGGACCAAACTCAGTCAGGGCTTTGCGCATGGCAAGCACTCAGCCACTGAGCTAAATCCCCAACTTCACAGGTCAAACTCTGCTCAGAGCATCTGATCAGTTTGAGATGACGAATTTTTCCACACTAAGTCTATATGGTAAAATGCTTGCCTGGCATGAATTAGGCCCAGTACTGCTAAAAAAAGAAAGGACGGAAGAAAGAAAGGAAGGAAGGAAGGAAGGAAGGAAAGAAGGAAGGAATGGAGGGAGGGGAAAACCCTGATTTTTAAAAAATGTTTTAAAACTGTAGATGGACACAATACATTTTTAAATTTATTTTTATGTGGTGCTAAGGATCAAACCTAGTGCCTCACACATACTAGGTAAGCTCTCTACCACTGAGTTACAACCCCAGCCCCAAATGCTGATGTTTTGGTTAGCCTGTGTGATCCCATCACAACTTGATGTATAAATTTCATTAAGCTTTAGAGAAAATATTAAAACGGTAAATGAGGGCCCTCTCCTCCACCTTTCATGTCTTCACAGACCCCAGGCGGAGGTCTGACTGCTTCAGGAAGGCCAACTTCACATACTTTCCACAGCCCTGAGAACTGATCAGTGCCCAATGTGTTTCTTTTCTCCCAAACTATAAACTCCCCAAAGGCAAAATCCAGATCTTTACCATGCTTGTCAAATTCTCCACTGGCTGCCTAATCCTGGGTGCTCAGAAGGACATTTAACAAGTATCTGTTGATTGCCCAGAGAGAACAGACCCTGCATCTTACTTTCACTATTTCCAAGCTAACTCCCTGTGGTCGGGCTTGCTATTCTTGGTCTGGCTAAGTGTTCTGGAATGAACATTGTGGTGGTGCCACCTATAGGTTTCTCTTATACTCTAACCTTACTTCACAGGAGCACTTCCCCAATGAGTTTACCTCTGGAGATGGGAAGAAAGGTATGTTCCGTGTATTTTCATGGTGATGGGTCTCATCCCCCACTTTTCTGTTTGCTTCCTCTGGGCAAGGTCTGTCCCATAGCCTGTATCTGCATGCCTGGCGACTAGGAGGAGGTGCTGACTTCTCTGTTTTGTTGCCCTCTGTGGGGGAATCTGACGATGGCCAGGATGACTGTGGCCAGGTCCTGGACATGTGACCACTTTGTTCCCCAGATAAGGAGCAAATGGGAATTATTAGACTCCATTCCTTCACTGGGATTGGTGTAAAGATGGACTGAGGAGATGTAGGGGAGCTCTTTGTGAGCTCCTGAAAAAGCTAAAGGGCTGTCTTGCAGCTTTCAGACCTCCCTCTCTCCTTTCCTTTGTCTCCCCCTCAGCTGTACAAATGCCCCTCAAGTCAGCATGGATTGCCTGAGTTTCTAGGATCTACGGCTTGTTTTGATCTAAGGGAAGGTAACACCTCACCTCTGCTAGGATTACTACACCCTTAGGTCCCACTTTCTAGGCACTGATGTGAGGGAAAAGCTGTCCCCTCAGCAAAGAGGTGTCTGGAGGGGCCTGAGCAGATATGTTTCCCAAGAAAACACACTGGAGGGGTCTTAAAGCCTTCCACATGAGATCTTGGACTGTACCCCAGATCCACACTCCAGTCTCAGCTTCCTGCTGACAAAAGAGCAAAAGAGGCAGGGAAATAAGAGTTGGGGCCATGCTAGGTAGGCCCTGCCCTGCAGCCCACTACTCTTCACATGCCTGTGGAGTGGCTCTTAGCACCCCGTGACTCATGAGAGGACCAAGATGTGGAGTGGGGATGAAGTGACCTAGTTGTCATGACAAGTAGGGCTAGAGTCTCCAGTTTACTGAGTGGGCCACCACAGGAAACAGGCCTCACAGGAAGCCCCTAGAGCCCCCGAGGCTTGTATTGTGGGTAGCTGATGGGAGTCAATACCTCTAAAGGATGACCTTTAGAAGTTTTCTCAGTGACTGTGGGAAGTGACACAGGAGTGACCTTTACAACCACCTACTGGGCCTTCAGGTCTGAGAAGGGAGACAGGCCCTTTGAATTTCTGCATTTGGAAGATGCTGGGGAAAGACATATGCACATCTTGTCTTGAGCGTCCCTTAATGCACCTGCCTCTCTACAGACCTTACATTGTGTCTGTACAAACTCATGGCCTCTTCCATTTGCTTCTTAAAGCTCACCATGACTTTGGCTACTTTTATGGCTCAAGCTATGTGGCAGCCCCTGATGGCAGCCGGACTCCTGGGCTCTCCCGTAGCCAGGACGGGCTGCTGGTTGCTGAGCTCAACCTCAATCTCTGCCAGCAGATGAGTGATGTCTGGAACTTCAAGGTGGGTCCTAAGTTCCTTCCTGTTACCCTGCTCCTCTTTTTTTGGCCCTCATTCTGCTCACAGAGCTGTGAACCGCAGTTAATGGTGTTTTCCCTCAGAAACAGCTTACAGAAGGTGCCTCCTTTAGACCTAGGAGCTCCATGTTGGGCCTGGTCTCTGCCTCCCTGTGGGCTGTGGGGAGGAACTATTGGATCAAACAATGTACAAACAGCAGGCCTCCATAAATTCTCTCATCTGATTTAGATTTTAGGTGCCTTCAAACAAATTAATCTCAATTTCATTTGTCCAGAGAATAGAGTGGATTGCTTGTCTAATCCTTTTTCCTTTCCAGGCATTTGCACTTATCACAAGATAAGTGTGCATGTCTGGTTCTGCCTGCAGCCAGGCTCCACAGTCTGGCCTTGACAATAGTGGGAAATGGGTCACACAGAGAAATGGATCTGGGCCTGGCTCTGCCTTCTGTCAGTCACCCTAAGCAAGCACCTTCTGCTCCCAGGCCTTAGGACTCCCAGATGTAAAATGAGAGGCTTAATTCACATGCTGCCTGCTGCCTGCTGCCTTTGAGACTGATACTCTGTGGCATCAAGTGTTTGAGAGGAATGTAGGTACCTGTCATCCCAGGATGGAACAGTGTAGACAAGGACAGGACCAAGGCAGGGTTTATTGTACTCATATCCAGTAGTATTTCCACCAACTCAGTCCCCATTGATGAGCAAACCACCCAGCAAGTGAATGTCACATTGTTATAACTGAATGACATTGCCTATGTGACTGGGAGGAGCCCAGGGGTTCCTGTTCAGACAGTTATGGGCTCTAGGCCTTACTCCCCTGCTTTCTTAAACATTGGTCCTTGAACACAATCCCCAGTCTCAGATCTTTGCCAGACAAACAAGGTGTTACCCATGACCATCTCTTGACATGCCACTCCTCTTGGATAGCTTAGATTAATGCAGAATTCTACCTAAATCAGAAGTCAGAGCTGAGAATTCCCTCTCTCCCTCCCTTCCTTCCTTCTATCCTTTCTTTTTCCCTCCTTCCCTCCCTCCTGTACTAGGGATTGAATCCAGGAGTGTTCTACCACTGAGCTACATCCACATCCTTTTTTTTATTTTTTGTTATGTTGTTTTATGGGGTTGGGAATAGAACCCAGGGCCTCATGCACACTAGGCAGCCCCAGCCCCATCCCAGCCCTTTTAATTTTTTATCTTGAGATAAGGTCTCACTAAGTTGCTAAGGCTGGCCTCAAACTTACAATCCTCCTGACCCAGCCTCCCAAACTGCTGGGATTATAGGCATTCCAGCCAGCTCTTTAACAAGTATCACCAGGAGCAGTAAACAGAATGTTTTCTCATGAGTTACTTTCTTGAAGCAGAATCATTCCCAGCTGTGGCAATGGGAATGAGCTCATGTTGAGGCTTTTTGAAGAAGCTGACTTGAGATGGAAGAATGGAAGGCATGCCAGAGACTATCTGTGTCCATAATGAGATGCCACATGGAGCAAACAGACCAAAAACTCAGCCAAGATATCTGGGTTCAAATCCTCAGCCTTTTCCACTCCTGGCTAGTGACCTCTCTGGGCTGTAGGCTGCTCTTCTGAGTTGCTGCAGGACCACAGGACACCTCTCCTCCCTCTTCCCTGGGGGCAGACCACATCCCCTGAACAGGCAGGTCACAGAAGTCACCACAGGCTGGAATAGGCTGTATGAATCACTGGAATCAGTGCTAAGAGGTCACAGTGGAGTTGCTTCTCTACATTGGTCTGAAATTGTCCTGTCAACCAGTATTTCTATCTCACGGCTGCCCCCCAGTGGCAAGAAATGGTGGTGAGTAAGTGATAAGTGTTTATAAAAAGGAACCTCGAAAGTATGTCTGTGTTTTGTTTTCAGATGACAGGCAGATATGAGATGTACGCACGAGAGCTTGCGGAAGCTGTCAAACCCAACTATGTCCCCACTATCGTGAAGGAGTAGCTGTCTTCTGTCCCCATTAGATGAGTAAGTGGGGCAGGCTTCACACATCCAAGTTCTCCCTAATTATGTTACTGTCCAAATGGATTTTTAAATGCCACAGCAGGAGTAAGGTGGAATTGGAATGACTGCTAAATGGGTACAAGGTTTCCTTCTGGGGTGATGGAAATGTTTGGGGACTAGATAAAGGTTATGATTGTGAATATATTAAATACAACTGGATTGCATACTTTAAATGTTTCATTTTATGTTATATTAATTCTACCTAAATTTTTTTAAATGCTTTTTTTTTTCTTTTGGTATTAGGGATTGAACCCAAGGGTTCTTAACCACTGAGACACATCCCTAGCTTTTAAAAATTTTTTTGTTTTATTTTGTATTTTTGAGACAGACAGGGCCTCACTAAATTGCTTAGGACCTCATTAAATTGCTGAGACTGGCTTTGAACCTGCAATCCTCCTGCCTGAGCTTTCTGAGTTCCTGGGATTATAAGCATGTGTCACCATGCCTGGCACTATCGGCTTCTTAAGGGTCAGCATGAGAATCTGTGTGCTGGTGGAAAGAGGTTGAGAGCAGATACAGAGTTGTGGAGCCTACAGTGTGGATGTGGGCAGGTAGTCTTTGGACATTCCAGGTTATTCCCCAGTCATACACTAGCCCAGGTATGTGTAAAGGGTTGTTTTTTGAGAAAGCATCTCACTGTATTTCCCCAGCTGGCCTCCAGGTCCTGGACTCAGGCAATCCTTTTGACTCAGTCTCTCGAGCTGCTACAGGGATGCACTACCAAGCCAAACTTTCTGTGAAGTATTTTGTAGATTCAATTAGAGACCATAACCAATTGACTAAGTAAGTGATATTATTCCACATCACTTAGGTGGGCCTGAATCAACCCATTAAAAGGTCTAAAGAACATGGCTCAGGCTTCTCTAAGGAAGAGGAATTCTGTATGCCAACCATAGCTCTGGGCCTTGGCAGGAATTCCAACCTGCTTCCCTGACAGCCTGCCCTGTAGCTATTGGACTTGCCTAGCCAGGCCCTACAATCATGAAGTCAGGTCCTTGCAATGAATCTCTTAATGCATATCCTACTGGTTCTGCCTCTCTGGGTCTGACTAATACAGATTTTGTTACCAGAAGTGGTTCCTAAGAAATACAATCTTAAGGATGATTAAGATTAATTTCTTCAATTGATTCTGGGTTATCTGGAATTATTCTCTTATTTGATTATATTTAAAGGCATTAGTGCTTCAGGTATAGGCCCCCTCCTTGTGCCTTGCTGTTTCATTGAATCCAGCCCTAGAGACATGATGAGCTTTTTCTGTCTGGCCCTGCCATATCCAAAGCCTTTGTGCCTATGGTTTCTAGAAGAAGCATGTAGTCAGCCTAACATAGAGGTTTAGGTGACAAGTTGGTTCATTTATGAAATAGACATTAATGTACCGGACACTATTTGATTATCTACACGGTTCATTGCCGGGAAGCAGAATCGTCAGGCCCATCTGAGAGCAGGAAGGCCCTACACAGATGGAGTCACTTTTGGGTTTGCCTTATGCCTGGAATGTTTTAGATGTTCAGTAAACATTTGTTGAATGGACTTTGGGTGGAGATTTTATGTGGTTATTGCTGATGACATGGCAGGCTCTCAGGCAAGAACTTGAACTGGTTCAATGTCCATGACCTGCAAGCCACCAGGCCCTAGTACAATCTTAGATGAAACCTTCTGACCAAAATGCCAGCAGAAAAAAGAAAATGATTTTCTCACCTGTAAGATGGCAGGTGGCTGGACTCAAAGTTCTGAAGAACCCTACAGCTCTAGCAGGTAGCCTTTCTGTCAGGCCACAGATTTATTTTATTTTAGTGGTGCTGGGGATTAAACCCATGCTCATACATGCTAAACACAAACTATCACTGAGCTACATCTCCTGCCCAATAGCTTTATTGCTGGCATCTGGGATGAGGTTTGGACATAAAAACCATAGTGTGCACAAAAGAAAAAAATAACTTAGGCATTCTTAAGGATAGAGCATATGTTAAACCATAAAAGAAGTCAATGAATTTAAAAAAAATGAAATCATGTAAGTCATATTTTCCAATTGTAATGGAATGAATTAGTAGCAAAGGGAAAATTGAAAAATAGGTGAGAATTAAACAACATTTTTAAATTTTTTATTTTATATATTTATTTAGCCATACTGAAGATCGAATCCATGGCTTCTCATATGCTAGGCAAGTGCTCTACCACTAAGTATACCCATAACCCAACATTTTCATTAAACAACCAATGAATGAGAAATGAAATCAAGGGAAATTAGAAAATAATCTTAAGACATGAAAACAAAAAGAAAGCATACCAAAACTTAAGGAATGCAATAAAAACAGTCCTAAGAAAGAAATTTATAGCTGTAAATGCTTACAATTAAAAAAGTTTTCAAACCAACAACAAAAATTTATACACTGAAAAACTAAAAAAAAGAAAAAAGACCAAATGAAACCAAATGCTAGCAGAAAAAAGAAAATGATTAGAGCAGAGATAAGAGAACAGAAAATGATAGAGGAAATCAATGAAACCAAAAGTTTGCATTTCTTTCTTTCTTTCCTTTTGATACTTGGATTGAACCCAGAGGGTGCTTTACCACTGAGCCATATCCCCAGCCCTTTTTATGTTTTAAGAGAGGGTCTCACTAAATTGCTTAGGGTCTTTAAATTGCTGAAGTTGGGTTCAAACTTGCATTCCTGGAGGATCGAGAGTTCAAAGCCAACCTCAGCAACTTATAGAGGCCCTAATCAAATCAGTGAGACCCTTTCTCTAAATAAAATATAAAAAGGGTTGGGGATGTGGCTTGAGGTTAAGCATCCCTGGGTTCAATCCCTGGTGCCCAAACAAAACAAAACAAAACCTTGCATTCCTCCTGCCTGAGCCTCCCAAGCCACTGGGATTATAGGTATGCACCACTGTACCCAGCAGAAGTTTGCATTTTTTAATAAAATTGCCAACGGTTAGCTAGATTGACTAAGAAAGACTCAAATTACTAAAAATCAGAGATGAAAGTGGGAACATTACTACTGATTCTTTAAAAATAAAAAGAATTATGAGAGAAAACTATGGATAAATTGTATGCCCACAAACTGGAGAGCCTAGACAACCCAAATGAAATGGATAAATTCCTGGAAACACAAGATCTATCAAGATTAAATCATTAAGCAACAGAAAATCTGAATAGACTTATAACTAGTAAGGATGTTGAATTGGTTGAATTCTACCAAACATTCAAAGTGCACCAGTCCTTCTCAAACTCTTCTAAAAAATCGAAGGGTAGGGAACACTTTCTAACTCACTCCATGGAGCAAGCATTACCCTGATACCAAAGTCAGAGACATTACTAGAAAACTATAGACTAATATCCCTTATAAATATTATTTGTTGTTTTTTTTGGGGGGGGGACAGGGTTTTGCTATGTGGCACAGGCTGGTCTCCAATTTCTGGGCTCCAATGTTCCTCCCCCTCAGCATCCTGAGGGAAGTGCTTAGCTGGTACTGCAGGCATTACATCACCATACCTGACTCCCTTATACATATTGATGCAAGCTGTCTTTCCCTCTGGAGATAGCTCACATTCTCCCTTGAATGGCTCAACATCCTTGATAAGAAAATCAATCAGTATAATATATCTCATTAATAAAATGAAGGGGAAAAATCCCATCTGATCATCACAAATGAAGCAGAAAAGGCATTTGGCAAAATTCAGAACCCATTTGTGATTTTAAAAAAGTTCAAAAAACTAGGATTAGGATTAGAATAAAACAGCTATCTCAATATAATAAAGGTCACAAATGAAGACCCACTGCTAATACTCTGTGATGAAAAAGAATCAACTTTCACTACGTCTATTCAACATAGTTTTTCAAGTTCTAGCTAGAGCAATTAGGCAAGAAAAAGAAATAAAAAGGAACATAAGGAAGAAGTAAATTGATGTCTTTTTGCGGGTACATAATCTTATATAATCTTATTTATATAAAACCCACAAAAAGCTATTAGAACTAATGAATTAATTCTCTGAAGTTACAAGACACAAAATTCATACATAGAAACACACACACACACACACACAAATGGGTTTCTGTACATTAACAATAAAAAATCTGAAAAGGAAATTAAGAAAACAATTCCATGACAATAGCATCACAAAGAATAAAATATTTAGGAATTAGCCCTGAAAGTGACTGAAAACTGCAGAACATTGCTGATGAAAATTAAAGAAGACCAAAATAAATAGAGTCCATTATCATGGACTAGAAAACTTAATTTGGAGAGTCGGGGTACCAGGGATTGAACTCAGACTTGACCACTGAGCCACATCCCTAGCCCTATTTTGTATTTTGTTAGAGACAGGGTCTCACTGAGTTGCTTAGCACCGTGCTAAATTGTTGAGGCTGGCTTTGAACTTGCCGTCCTCCTGCCTCCTCTTCCTAAGCTGCTGGGATTATAGGCATGCGTACCGTGCCTGGCCAAACTTAATATTTATGAATGTCAGCACTACAAAAAGCAATCTATGGATTCAATGCAATCTCTATTAAAAATGTCAACAATTTTTTCAGAAATAAAAAAAAATCTATCTCAAAATTTATATGGAATCTCAAAGGACTCCAAGTAGCCAAAACATCTTGAAAAAGAACAAAGCTGATGAACTCAGGCTTCCTGATTTTAAAACTTCCTACAAAGCTGCAGTAGTATGGTGGGCTTGGGTTGTGGCTCAGAGGAAGAAGGCTCACCTATCAAGTGTGAGGCACTGGGTTTGATCCTCAGCACCACATTAAAATGAAATAAAGGTATTGTGTGCACCTACAACTAAAAAAATGCTTAAAAAACAGTGTGGTAATGATATAAAAACAAGGCATATATATTCAGACATATATGGAATAGAATAGAGATCCCAGAAATAAACCCTGACATATATGGTCAATTATTTTGACAAGGTGTCAAAAATCATTCAGTGAGGAAAGGCAGTTTCTTTCCATTAATGGTGCTGGGAAAATAGATAATCACGTGCAAAATAATGAAATTGGTCCCTTACTATATCCATATACAAAAGTTAACTCAAAAATGTATCAAAGTTCTAAATGTAAGCCAAGCACAGTGATGCACACCTGTAATGCCAGTGACTTGGGAGGATGAGGCAAGGAGGTTTGCAAGGTGGCAGATGGCCTCAGCAACTTAGCTGGACCCTAAGTAACTTAGTGAGACCCTGTCTCAAAAATAAAATAAAATAAAATAAAAAAGGCTGGGGATATAGCTCAGTGATAAAGAGTCTCTGGTCTCTGGGTTCAATCCTCAGTGAAAGAAAGAAAGACAAAGAAAGGAAGGAAGGAAGGAAGGAAGGAAGGAAGGAAGGAAGGAGGGAGGGAGGGAGGGAGGGAGGGAAAGAAAGAAAAAAAGAAAGAAGGAGGGAAAGAAGGAAGGAAAGAAGGAAGGAAGGGAAGACAAAGATCTAAATGTAAGAACGTAAACTATAAAACTTCTTAAAATGGTAAAAGTGTTGTGATATTGGATTTGGCAATAATTTCTAGAATGTAACACCAAAAACACAAGGCAACAAAAGAAAAACTAGATAAGTTGAACTTCATCAAAATTAAAAACTTGTGTGCATCAAAGGGCACTATCACAGTAAAAAGGCAATCTGTAGAATGGGAGAAAATATTTTCAAGTCGTATATATTTTAGTATGTAGAACATATAAAAGCACTTCTTAAACTCAACAATCAAAAATGAGCCAAAGGGCTGGGGATGAAATTCTGAGGTTGAGCACTTACCTGGTAGGCATTAGGGCCTCGGTTCAATCCCTAGTACCTCCAGGAAAAAAAAAAAAAAAAAAAAACCAACCAACCAACCAACAAAAACAGAACAAAATGGACAGCAACTGAAATACACATTTCTGTAAAGAAAATAGATGGTATGACAGCATATGAAAAGATGCTCACCATCATTACCATTAGGAAAATGCAAATCAAAACCACAATGAGAGCCCAGTACAGTGGTGCACGCCTGGAATCCCAGCGCTAGACAGGAGGATCACAAGATCAAAATCAGCCTCAGCAAAGGTGAGGCACTAAGCAACTCAGTGAGACCCTGTCTCTAAATAAAATACAAAATAGGCTGGGCTGGGGATGTGGCTCAGTGGTTGAGTACCCCTGAGTTCAATCCCTGATATTAAAATAAAACAAACAAACAAAAACCCACAATGAGATAAGACCTTATATGCATTAGGATAGCTATTATAAACAAAATAAAACCAGAAAATAACAAGTGTTGGCAAGAATGTGAGGAAAGTAGAACCCTCAGGTATTGCTAGTAAGAATGTAAAATGGTGTACATGCTATGGAAAACAGTATGGTAATTCCTCAAAAATAATTAAACACAGAATTATAATATGACCCAGCAATTCCACTGATAAGTATATACTCCACAAAATCAAAACAGGATCTAATAGCGATAGCTGTATACCCATGTCCATAGCATTGTTATTCACAACAGCCAAAAGATGGAACCTAAGTGGATAAGCATACATATATGCCATTCAACAGATATTATTCAGCCTTTAATAAAAGGAAACCATGACATGCTTCAATAAGAATTAAACTTTAAGACATTATACTCAGTGAATTAAGCCAATCACAAAAGACAAATGCCTTTTTTTATGAGTCCAAAATCTTGGGAAAAATATTTTAAGAGAGAGTTAATGTAACAGTTTTCATCCTTATATACAAGCATGCCTTCATTTTAACTTGAAAAATATATAATCATAGAAAGACATTTATATTAACACAGCAAATGCCTTTTTAATAATTGATATGAATGTATAATAGTCATTAGTAGTGGCTCAGAAGAGTAGGAGGTTGGGGAAATGGAGGATAGATAATGAGTACCAAAACATGGAAGTAATAACTTCTAATGTTCTACAGCACAGAAAGGTGACCGTAGTTCATAATAACTTATATAAATGTTATGAAAAACTAGAAGAGAGGAATTCTAAAGTTCCAGACATGAAGTAATGATAATGAGATGGGAACATTAATTATCCTGATGTGATTAGTAAATATTGTATACACATATTGTTATTTCAATAATAATTGTTATTTCAATACATGTATACAACTATTATGCATGAACCAAAAATATTATTAAGAGTCAAGGCTAGGGTTTTAACTTGGTGATAGAGTATATACTTAACCTATGCAAGGCCTTGGGTTTAATCCCCAGATTACCAGCACCCCATACACATAAAAAAAGTTTAAGGAGATGGAAATGTTAACTGTCATGATTTGATCATTATACATGGTATATATGTATCAAATTATCACCCTATACCCCATAAGTTTGTACAATTAAAGTAATTAATAAAAAAGGACAAATACTGTATGATTCCAATTACATGAGGTATTTAGAATAGTTGAATTTATAAACACAGAAAGTAGAGTGTTAGTTACCAGGAGCTGGGGGGAAAGGAGAAAGGGGGACAATTGTTTGATGGCTCCAGAGTTTCAATTTAGAATGGAAAAACTTCTAAAATGATAGTGGTGATGGCTGCACAACAATGTGAATGTCTTTTTTTTTTTTTTAATGATAGATAGACCTGGTAACTTTTTTTTTTTTAAATGTGGTGCTGAAGATCAAACCCAGTGCCTTATATGTACTAAGCAAGTGCTCTGCCACTGAGCCATAACCCCAGCCTGTGAATGTCTTTAATATCACTAAATTGCTCACTTAAGAATCGTACAATGGGGGCTGGGGATGTGGCTCAAGCGGTAGCGCGCTCGCCTGGCATGCGTGCGGCCCGGTTGGATCCTCAGCACCACATACAAACAAAGATGTTGTGTCCGCCAATAACTAAAAAATAAAAAATGTTGAAATTCTCTCTAAAAAAAAAAAAGAATGGTACAATGGGGCTGGGGATGTGGCTCAAGCGATAGCGCGCTCACCTGGCACGCGTGCGGCCCGGGTTCGATCCTCAGCACCACATACCAACAAAGATGTTGTGTCCGCCGAAAAACTGAAAAATAAATATTAAAAAATTCTCTCTCTCTCTCTCTTTTAAAAAAAAAAAAGTTGATCAGGAATTAAAAAAAAAAAAAAGAATGGTACAATGGTGGGGGAGGGTTGTGGCTCAGTGGTAGAGCACTTACCTAGTATGCGTGAGGCACTGGGTTCGATCCCCGGCACCACATAAAATAAATAAATAAATAAAATAAAGGTATTGTGTCCATCTACAACTAAAAAAAATATTGAAGAAGGAGGAGGAGGAGGAGGAGAAGAAAAAGAAGAAGAAGAATAGTAAAATGTCTGGGCATGGTGGCACACACACCTGAAATCCCAGTGGTTCAGGAGGCTCAGGCAGGAGAATCATAAGTTCAAAGCCATGCTCAGCAATTTAGCAAGGCTGTAAGTAACGTAGTGAGACACTGTCCCAAAATAAAATGAGCTGAGGTTGTGGGTCAGTGGTAGAGCACTTGCCTTGCATGCATGAGGCATTGGGTTCGATCCTCAGCACCACATAAAAATAAATAAATAAATATATTGTGTCTATCTACAACTAAAAACATATATTAAAAAAAAAACATTAAAAGAGTTGTGGATGTGGCTCAGTGTTAAGCATCCCTGGGTTCAATCCCTAGTACCACACCAAAAAATAAAAAAAGAGTTATAATGGTAAATTATATGTTTTATATTGTTAAAAGAAAAAATTGTTACCAATAAATTTAACAGAATTTACTTAAGCAAGAAAAAGAGTTCTAGAACCAGTCACCACTTCTGACTGAAATTGGTTCAGAATTCCCCACCCTACAATATATCCAGATCATTTTTATATTCAGAGAAAATGAAATCATATACTTTCCTAAGAAACAACCTGATTGGCTGCAATCAGCATTTACTAGCTATAGTCAGTGGTGTGATGAGGCATTTGCAGCTGAATGAGCCCAACTTATATTAACCTCATTCCTGACCCCAGAGCTCTCCTCCAACAGGCTGAGCAAATCCATAAATTATTAAAGTCTACCCTAGAAAGTTAGGTGTTTTTCTCAAATACTGACCTTTCCACTCTGGCCCAAGTCATGAAACCATATTAGATATTGCATAGTCTCCATTGTGTCCTGGCCTTATAAGAAAGTCTATTTTTTATAAATAAATTCTGGCCAGTCATTTGATGCTGACCTGAATATCTTCCAGGGCCCTGGTGGAACCATTGATCAGATCAACTAAAGTCAGGGACAAAAGTTGTATTGCCTTTTTAATCAGATGAGTTACATAATAGGAATAATTGTTCAAATTGTGTATATTAACAGCAAGTCAGTAATCAGTTCAAAAAGGTTCTGTGAGTAACCAGGGGTAGCCTCATTTTAGAAATATCTCCATTATTATCTGTGGGTTGCACGATCTATGCTCCATGATGTTTACTAAAACACAAAATTCTCTTATGATCATCATGAAAATATAGTACACCCTTTTGGAGAGGTTGATCCAACTAGTTTTCACATAAGAAATATAGTCATAAGGGCACATATGGCACTCTGAGAAAGAAAGTGTTGTGTAGTTTTAGTGTCCCCCAAGGTCCTGGCCAGTTGGTAGACCTTTGGGTTTCCAGTTTACTTTGAATAATTAAGTCTAATCCTCTTGTGTTAGCTTTCTGTCAATGAAAAAAATACCTGATATAATCAATTTATAAAGAGGAAAGTTTTATTTATTTTGGCTCATAGTTTCAGAGATTTCAGTCCATGGTTACTTGGCTTCATTGCCTTTAGGCCTGTGGCAAGTACACCATGGTGGGGAGCACACTGCAGAGGAAATTCTTGCCTATGACAGCCAGGAAGCAAAGATGAGAAAGGGTAGGTTCCCAATATCCCCTTCAAGGGCACATCTCCAGTGACCTAATTCCTACCACTAAGCTTGATCTTTGTGTGTGTGTGTGTGTGTGTGTGTGTGTGTGTGTGCGCGCGCGCGCGTGCTAGGAATTGAACCCAGGGCCTGTGCACACTAGGCAAAGCAAGTGCTCTACCACTTGTAGCTCTACATCCCCAGTCCCTATGCATCACCTTTTAAAGGTTCTGCTACTTCCCAATAATGCTACAGGTTGGGGACCAACCCTTTAACACATGGACCTTTCAGGGACATTTCAGGGACAAACTGTAGCACCTTATATTTGGAAGGACTGCCTGAGGGTAATTAATCCAGTCTATCCTGGTTGTTCATGCCATCAGTTGAGTGACATTAGTCTTTTCCACAGATTGGCTGAGAGGTCTGTGGGAATGACAGCAAGAAAAACATCTGAAACATTGGTATTGATACATTGTAGGTATTTTTTGTGGGAAGTACAGAAGCCAGGGATATCCCCTGCTGTTTATAATAAACGTTTGGCAAAGGTAATAAGGAATGGTGACTAAACTAGTCAAAGTCATCTGAGGAATGAAGGCAGAAGTTGGAGTCAGTTAAATTTAAAGTACTAACAAAAGTTTGGGAGAGGTAGGCCAGGTTATTTTTGTTCATAAAGAATGTTTCAAGAACAATTGTGAAAGATAAAATCATTAATGTCCCTCCATTCTTACCTACTGGGATATAAGGTATTTTCTACCTAGATGTCAGAGTTTCTGCTTTGCCTTCAAGATAGGTGTGCTCCACTCCAGTCCTCAAAATGTCATCTTTTTCCAATTTTCCTTTTCTTGCACCCAGACCTTTTTTTTTTTTTGAGGAAGAACTTTTTATAAAATGCACAGAGACCCATTATGTTTCCCAGTTTTTCTCATGTGGGCCACTGAAAGGGGTCTCAGTAAGCATAGTGCTTACCCAAGAGGTCATTATCCTTATGATCTAAGATCATGTCAGTCCCACAAGAGAATCCAAGTGACTGAATCAGAATCATATTTGAACTCTGAAGCCCCCTTTAAGCAGGGCTGCCGACTAGAAGGTGTGTACCAACCAGGCTTGCCTAAAGTCACTGTTTGGGAAAGTAAGTAAGCAACATGCCCAAAAGAGTCATTGTGTTATGGTTTGAATGTGTCTTCAAAAGTTCATGTGTTGCACCAGTCAGAATGACGGTCATTAGGAACACGAACAATAATAAACCAGGCATGATGGCACAGGCCTATAATTCCAATGATTTGGGAGGCTGAGGTGGGAGGATTGCAAGTTCTGGGACAGCCTCAGCAACTTAGGCTTTTTAAAAAATATTTATTTATTTATTTAAAGTTATAGATGGACACATTACCTCCATTTTATTTATTTATTTTTATGTGGTGCTGAGGATCGAACCGAGGGCCTCACACGTGAGCCTCTACCACTGAGCCACAACACCAGCAGCAACTTAGGCTTTAAGCAACCCTGTTTCAAAATAAAAAGGGCTGGGGATGTGGCTCAGTGGTTAAGTGTCCCTGAGTTCAATCCCCAATACCAAATAATAATAATAATAATAATAATAATAATAATAATTGCTAGAGAGGATATGGAGAAAAAGGAACACTTTTACACTATTGGTGGGATTGTAACAGTACAACTGTAACAGTTGTTCACTTTATGCTTTGAATATAGCTCTTACTGCTCTGCCACTGAAAGTTATTTTTAAAATAGAAATGTTTCTTTCTCTTTTTCTCTCCCTGCTCGTCCCTAATCTCTCTACCTCCCTAATCTCAGGGGAAACAGGATTATCTTTCATCTCCATTTTAGGCAGATTTACCTGTCCTTGAGTACATACCGAACATAACAATGAAATAAGCCAGACTTTGGGGATGGTCCCAGAAGATCTCAGAAATGACTATCTCTCAAATTAAAAAGTGAATTAAAACTCCAACAGAGAACACCTGGAATGTAGCTTTTGAATCATCTCTTTAAAAGCCCCCAGTTCCTGCTAAAGGGGAGAATCACACCCTGTGAGACAGGAGTCCCCTGTGTTTCTCCTTTGCTAGCAAAGCAATAAAACTGATTTTTCTTTTTTCTCAAAACCATGTTTTTTTCATTATTGGCTTGGCATTAATCTCATCAGAAAACAGGCTCTTCTGGTAGGCATCTATGTATGTGACCCAGACAGGTTGTCATAACTGCATTTATTTCCACCATTCATGGCCCCAAAGAGGAGTGTCTTTAATCTGCCCATTGAGATTTTCTAAGTGACAGATCAAACAACTAGGCTATTGACAATAGCCCAAGAATCAGAACAAATATAATATGACCTATCAATTGGAGTACTGGTCTGAGGCTATGAGAATGGTTCCTACTTACTGAGCAGAGTAACACACATCCATGTTTTTTTTTTTATCCTTCAGTCCATACCCAACATAGGAATGAAGTAAGCCAGACTTTGGGGCTGTATCTGAGAGTGGAAAACCACAGAAAACCAGAAGACATCATCAGGCTTCAGCTTAGCTAAACCATCTGTGTACTTGGGAAACCTCTGTAATTTACAAGGTCCCCTGGGCCAATGACTTTGCTCTGCTTAATTGTGGGTATGTTTCCCCCAAAGGGTTAATTGCCAGTTTTTTTCATATAAGTCTGAGATGACACCATGGCCAGGCTAGCTGTGTTCATGAATAGACCCATTTCCATTTTATAAGCAAAGCTTTCTGAGCTCAGTTGTCCTATTTATTTACATGGTACTGGGCCTCACACATGCCAGACAAGCATTTACCACTGAGTCATATCCCTTGCCCCAAATTGTCCCATTTTAACAAGAGCCCAGATAGTAAGGCTTTCAAAAGGGATGTACTTGGTCACTGTCAGTTAATGCATTAACCCCCAAATCCCCAGGGATTCTTATGGATGTAGTCTGCTTCCCTCTGCCAGGGGTTTCATTTAGCAAAATTATCAGTCACAGAGGCTTAATAGCTTTTTTAGAAGGGTCTTTAGAGTTGTGGGGCCCCAAAGTAGCAAATGGGCTGCAGTCAACCAGACAACTTCCAATGCAGCCTGTTGGTCTGGGTCCTGCTTAAAGGATGCCAATTTGTAGATTAGCTGATATAAAGAACCAAGTAGTATGTCCATCTGAGGTATGTGCTAGTCCCAATACCCAAAGAATTCAAGAAGGTGCTGGGCCTTCTTTTTTTTGGCTGTGGTAGAAGAGACAGAAGATTTTTCCTTGACTGCTGGAAGGATTAGATATTGTAAATCTGCCCACCCAGTCCCAAGAAATTAAATTTTGTCAGGAATTATCAGCCATCTCTGTGGAGAGGTGTCAATGCTATAGTCAGGACCACTAAGACTGAGCCTTGACTTGCCACTCAATTGGACATCCTCTAGGTTGTGAAAGTTTTGGACATCAAGAAGGTAAAGGGGGGGCTGGGGATGTGGCTCAAGTGGTAGCGCGCTCGCCTGGCATGCGTGCGGCCGGGGTTCGATCCTCAGCACCACATACCAACAAAGATGTTGTGTCCGCCAAGAACTAAAAAATAAATATTAAAAAAATTCTCTCTCTCTCTCTCCCCTCTCTCTCCCCTCTCTCACTCTCTCTTTAAAAAAAAAAAAAAAAAAGAAGGTAAAGGTACTCACCTAAATCCCGACTTGCCCACTACAGGCAAATTGCAGGGGAGTTTATTTCACACTTCTTTGTGTACAGATCTTCTATTTTGGAGACTCCTTCACTCAAGGGACAAAAGAATAACATCAATTCTTACCATACTTTCAATACTTTCATACTTTGCATCTACTTTCAAAAGTAGATGCAACCCAATACATGGAATTGGACCAGAGGGCCTAGGTACTTTTCTTTCTTCACCCTACTATGGAACTTGCCCAGCCTCCATTTGGAAACCTTTTTGTCCCTTAACACCAGATAAGGATGGTGACTTCGGCACCCATAATCAACAGAGCAGTTAAAAGTTTGAGTCCCTCCTGTCCCCAAAGTTCCCCAACATTTTCAGACTGGTACATATGGTCTTTGGTCCACCTTGAAGACGGGAGTAGCTGAGGTTGGGACAGAGAGGGAATAAAGGATCAGAATTAGGGAAGGAGAAAGTAACTAAGGGCCATTAAAGATGGGAATGCTTACTTTCATTTTGAAGGGTATAGCAGCAATTCATGCCTCAACTGAATGAACTCCGAAGTTTTTTGCCTACCCAGCCCTATGATCAAATGGCAAGGTCATCACTACCTACGCTGTTTCGGCCTTGACTCCACAGCTCCTTGCTTTCTGTCTGGGGCCACAGTGTATATTTTCTTTGGCTTACTTTAGACATGAGCCACGATACTTCTTTTAAGTCCAACTTAATCCAAGCCATTTGTTGCCCAGTTATCATAATAATGCTTGTTTCTGCCCTTTTGTTTTGTTTTTCTTTGAAACAAGTTCTTGTGGAGGCTGGCCCAAACTTGAGATTCTCCTGCCTCAGTCTCCTGAGGAGCTGGGATTACAGGTGCATGCTACTGTGCTCTGCTTAGCTTTAACAGGAGGACTAGAAAACTTTCCTGGGTGATGAAGTTGACTACAAGATTCTATCTAGAATTATTTTGGTTCACTTCTCATTCTCTAGTGAGCTGCCTTTATGAGCATTGCAAACCCAATCCAAGGTAGTAAGAGCCCAAATACCAGTCAATGCTACATCTGTGGTCTTTCATAGGAGTTATTCTTAGGGGAATCTCCCTGAGAGGGCTCAAGATCATTTTTAGCTTTTAGGATCCACTGTAAAAACAAAAACTCTGGGATCTTTTACCATTGTCTCCTAATGGATTTAAGGTTGTCATAAGAGGCTGGAGGTATAGCTTAGTGGTAGAGCATATATTTAGTGTGCTCAAGGGCCTAGGTTTAATACCTTAAAAAAATGTTGGCATAATAGATTGCAGGAAGGACCAAGCCAAAAAACAGCCCAGCTAAGACATTCCTCCTTCACAAGCATTACATGACTCACCTCCTGGGTAAATCAGTAAATTAAATCAGCCAACATTCCAATTTGCCTGCTTTCTTTCCATTGTGGTTATGAATTCCTCATATTCATGCTCAGTTTAAGTGTATATCTCAGTAACTGTTGTCTCAAAGGGGTTGGAAATATCTGCACCCAAAGCAAATTTTAGTACTGGTGGTTAACAATATAAAGACATAAGGTTGCCCACCAGATTGGTGCCAGATACACCATGCCCAAAGAGAATTAGCCTCAACCAGGGCACCATCCAGGCAGCTTTGTTTTTTTTTAATATTTATTTTTTAGTTATAGTTGGACACAATACCTTTATTTCACTTATTTATTTTTATGTGGTACTGAGGATCGAACCCAGGGCCTTGTGCGTGCAAGGCAAGCGCTCTACCGCTGAGCCACAACCCCAGCCCAGGCAGCTGTCTTTGAATCCTCTTCCAGGGACTGGGCCTAAACTCCACCTCACAATTTTTTCATTAACAGACAATAAAATAAGGGACCATTTATTGCCCAAGTATCATACAAGTTGATCAACAAGTTTGTAATTGATTCCCATGGACTTCCTCTTCATCAGGCTGCAAGGCTCTCACTGTTCTCCCCCAAAGCCATGTTTCAGTCAGTATCCCATCTTTGTTGCCAATACTGTCAAGAATCATCAAAGGGGCTGGGGATAAGCTCAAGTGGTAGAGTGCTTGCCTTGCATGCACAAGGCCCTGGGTTCAATCCCCAGTACCACACACACAAATCATCATCAGAGGTGTTTTTTGCAAATTTGCCTGCAATAGTTTCATGGATGTTGGTAGATACAACACGTCAAAGACAAAGGACAGTTTATTATGACAATAAAAGTATTCCAGTGACTCCAGATGTTGAGGCAGGAGGACTGCAAGTTTGACACTAATCTCGGCAACTTAATGAGGCCCTATATAAATCTAAAACATAAAAGGGGTCTGGGGATGTGGAACAATGGTTAAGTGCCCCTGAGCTCAATCCCTGGTACCAAAAGAAAAAGGAAAAAAAAAAAAGGTAGCCCGAGGACCAGCATTTTCTTTCATTGATTCAAGTCCTACTTATAATACTTCCTACAAGGTAACTGCTATGTAAATAGTTGCTATATTATTTGTTAAGGGAATAATGACAAGAAAAGTCTATTTGCTTAGGATAGAGAAATTTTAAAAAATATTTTATATCCACTGTTCATTGAATCTGTGGATGCAGAACCCACGGATATGGAAGACTGACTGTATTAACCAAGTTATCCTGTTTTAAAAGCTGTCATCAGTTTACTCTTCCACCATTCTTTGTAGGAGTGAATGTCTGCTGGATTCTACATGACAAAGAAGGCTCAAATGTATCCTCCCCTTTAATGATGATCTCTGAAAAATACAGGAAAGCTGAGAAATAGGTGTTGTTAAAGATCTAGTGCATACTATCCATTCACTCACACTTATCAAGCAATTATTAGGTGTCAGGTACTAGGGCTCCAGCAATGGAGGAGTCATGTAGACATCACAACCTGGTAGAGGAAGGGCAGAAAGGTGGGAGTGTTGTTTTAGAAAGTGACATTGGGAGAGAGCTCTGAGGGAAGTGGTGGTGATGGGGGCACAATAGGTGCAAAGGCCCTGAGGCATGAAAGGACTTTGGCAGGTGAAAGGTACTAAGAAGAGGCCTTATATTTCGAAGATAAAGATGTAGACCTCAAGCCCTGGTAAACTAAGAGGCTTTAAACAGCTTGGGAAGGCCACTTCACCAGATCTCCTAGGGCTGTAAAAGGCAAAAGATTTCTTGGGGTAGAGCCTGGAACAGTAGTATATAGGCAGCCAAGGAGATTCAGAGGAAGTCAAGAGGCAGAGAGGAGGGGAGGAGTAACCACCCACCGGAGGGTCCTTTGGTCTGGGACCGTGGGAGTTTCAACTTGCATTTCCGGGCGTTGAGGTTTTTCCATGAACACTCAATTCCATGCTGGTCCCATCACTTGGCCCCTGGGGACCAGCAGCTCAGCAGGATGACATCTCAGTATTTCCCTAGTTTCCTCAATTCTGTTCTGAAGCTGGAGGGTAGGGACAAGTCCATGATCCTCAGCCTTGGATCCCAAGGCTGAGGCAGGTTGGATAGAAACATCACAAGAAACTCTAAGTCAGAGGCATCACCAGGAAGACAGCTGAAGGTTCTACCTCCTTCCAACCATCAATCCAAGTGCCATTCTTTCTACCTGGGAGAAGTCCCCAAGAGCCAAATAGCCCAGTCTCTGGCTTCCAAACTCTGAGCTCATTTCCTGGCTTTTCTGGAATTGGCTCACCCCTATAGGGTCACTAGGGTTGTTGCTTCTGATCATGGCCTGGTCTGAGGATTGGGAAAACAGCAAATGACAGGTTTGGGTCTTGCTCTGTCTCCAGCTAATTGAGTCATGACCTTAGCCAGTCACTGCCCCTCTCTGGGCCCCAGTCTCCTCCTTGGACTAGACAAGTGACTTCCCAACTTTCAACATATTTCATGGAATACCAGTGTTACATCAAAACACTCTGTGGCCAAATAATGATGAATGGGGTCCCCCATCAAACAATGATGAATGTAGAGCCTCATTTTTACATCCTAAATCTCCCAGAGGGTACTGTAGCCTGCTGTGGTTGTCAAGCTAGTCTGATCAGGGCACCCTGTTTTATAACTTCTCACCATTGGCACTATGAAGAAGATACCCCAGGATGAGCTAGACAAGAGTCTTTGTAGGGGCATACTTAGTTCTCTCCTGAAATTTAATCTGTACGGGGCTGGGGATGTGGCTCAAGCGGTAGCGCGCTCGCCTAGCATGCGTGCGGCCCGGGTTCGATCCTCAGCAGCACCACATACCAACAAAGATGTTGTGTCCGCCGAGAACTAAGAAAAAATAAATAAATGTTAAAATTCTCTCTCTCTCTCTCTCTCTCTCTCTGTCCCTCTCTCTCACTCACTCTTAAAAAAAAAGATAAAAATATTAAAAAAAAAAAAAAAGAAATTTAATCTGTAGAAATAACCATTGACCATGACATCCAATGACTCTTGCCTCCTGGTATTTGTGCCCTTTGTCATCTCCAGTGCATGCTGGATTCATTTCTTTTTCTTTCTTTCAACTGTATTCTCTGTTTAATACCTTGTGGATCTCAGCAGATACTCTGCTGGGTGAGCCTATGAATATAAAAGATTTCTGATAAGGTAGAGCTAATTGAATTCTGGCCTCTCCATCCAACAAGACACTTGGGAACCCTCTGGTAGCCACTGACTCTGTGCCAGAGTCATTTCATTTCATAAAAAGACAAGGACACACAGGTGCTTAGAGTCAAGGCCAATGACCTCTGTTATGTTGGAGATAATCTAGGGACCAATGATTCATTTATAATAAGTAGAATTCTACAGAAGTGAGGAAGTCATCTCCCAAGATTAGGTTACAGACTATGGCTTCTATCCTTCCAGCATTCTTGGGCCCACCTTCCCATGTCACCTGCTGCTATGCTATGAGGACACTCAGGAAGCCTATGGCTGGCATCCCTATGAGCGAGCTCCAGCCCCACTCTAGCCTTGAGAGCACTGTACTCCCAGCCACCAGTTTGACTGAAACATCAAAAGAAACCCTGAGCCAGAGGTGCCACCTCAGCTGTACCCAGATTCCTGACCCATGGAAATTGAGATAATTTTTTCCCTTTTTGTCCCAGGGATTGAATCCAGGGGCACTTAACCATCGAGGTATGTTCCCAGCCCTTTCTTTTTATTTTATTTAAAGACAAGGTCTAGTAGAGTTGCTTAGGGCCTTACCAAGTTGCTGAGGCTGGCTTTGAACTCCTCCTGCCTCAGCTTCCTGAGCCTCTGGGATCAAAGGCCTGCTTCACCATACCTGGCTGTTTGTTGTTTTAAACTGCTAAATTTGGGAGATAATTTGTCATACAGCAATGGAAAGCTAATAAAATTGTACAGTACCTTCTACAACCAGTGTGTGATGGATTCTATTAAAACTGTTCATTGTATGTGTAATGTTGAAACCTACTTGTTTTGTGACATGCTTCCCTCTCCCTGGCACTGAATGTCCAGTGTCCACTGGTGGCATTGTCCACTGGTCCCCAGTGTCCTCCTAGGGGTACTGGGTATAAGAGGGAGATAGCCTCAAAAGATAGTGTATAGATAGGAAGTTCACATAGCAACTGGGCAAGGAGGTGCCACGCTCTACCAAAAACCAGTCTGAACAATAGAGTAGCAAGGTGGGGTGGTGTGTCCTCTCATCTCTGGGTTCTGGCCCCTGGTTTAACAGCTTGGGCTCAGATTCTGCCCTGGACCAGCCCATTAGTTCCCAATGGAACCTCTTATTGGAATCCTTGGTTTTTGTTCTCACTGCCCACCCCCACACCCCATATGCTCTGTGCAGCCAACTACACCCAGGCCGTACCATCCTGTCTTCTTTTGCCATTCCTGCCCCAATACCTCCCACATTCTGTTAACTGAATTTGGTGGCCACTCAGAGTCCATAAACCAACAAATGCCCATTCAGGATGGGGCCTCTTCCTCTAGAGTGAGCTGAGGATTCATGCTCAAGTGTAGAAAAGAGCAAGCTCACTACCATTGTCTACCTGGTATGCTGCCTGGCATATTCTAATTAAGTACCCCATAGAAGCTCATACTGCTTCCTTAAATGGTCAGCTCAAATGAAAGTGTGAGTACAGGGCTGCTCTTCGATTTGAAGCAAAGAGCCCAAGATCTTGGTCAGGATGTCTATTAATATATCTTTTCAATGTGAGGGGTAGAGGGACAAATAGCAGTCAGGAAAGGCATTAGGTAGGAGACCTGGGCATATTGAAAAAGCTGGCTATGGCTCCATCAGCCCCCTCAAGGACCTAGGACAGCTCTGAGGATGCCAGATTTACCAAACACTTCCCTTTTCAGAAGTGGAATTTTAAAATGAAATTATTAAATGAATCCTAGAAGAACCCACTATCTGGCCAATAAGTGGAGGCTGAAAATGGAGGGTACAGGGAGGGTTGGAGACAGGAATTCTGCAGATTAACACAGCTTCTCAGAAAGGCCAGCCAAGGGCTGTCACCACTGTGCAGTGAGAATAATGTTTATTGAGAATGGCTCATTACAAACAAAATATATTTATGTATAAAATCTCTGCAATGCAAAAGATCCCTTTTGTCCCCCTGCAGCTAGAGTGAACAAAGCTGCCTACTGTTCCATTGGCTTCAGAAGCTGCATTGGGCTGAAGCATGAGAACAGGCTGGGCAATTGTGGGTGCCACGTGCTGTGGGCAAAGTCCCTGATGTCCAGGCTCTTTCCTCAGCCCCAATATCATGACTTGTGCAAGAATGCAACACAGTGTAGCTTATGTCCTGCCTCTGTGACCTTCCTCAGAGAGACTGGTCTTAGGGACAAACAACTTGTTAATCTTACAGACAGGTGACCTCTAACATGTGACTTACCCTGAGAAGCCATTGTCTGAGCCCAGAGACTGAGCATGTCCTGGATGGATGAGGTGCTGTGATCACTTTCTGTGAAGGCTAATCCCCATAACAGCTCACCACCATGTGTGCTATACCTCATTCATATGCAGTCATCATGAAAACTTAACTTCTTCCCATCGGTTTCCTTCATTCAGCTATTCTCACCACAATTTTACCTAAACCTCTCCTGAGGACACCCATACCCCACAGCTGCTGTGTATGGTACTCCTGAGCTTGGAGCCAGAGTTCCCTAGGACCTTGGGACACCCAGCATTAAGGCAATAGAAATGAGACCAGACTAAAGCCAACACCAGTCTCTGAAACCCAGGATGGCTGCCTTGCAAACAGTGCTACCCTCTCGGCCCAAGGCTGTCTGGTGTTAAGGAGCAAGGTGGCTGGGTGGTCTCACAGAACTGGTAAGCAGACTCTTCAGAACTACCATGGTGAGGGAGGGGCCAGCTAGAGTCGGTGTGGGAGAAGCAGCTGCCACCACGTCACACCTTGGGCACTGGAAGACCATGCCCTAGGAGTGCAGGGATGGTGGGGCTGTCAGGGTATCCCTGTCTTTTTGCCAGAGGCAGCCATGAAGGGCTCTTGAGTTCAAGACCCAGCTCTACTACTGTCCTGGGCCAACTTCCTCCTCAAGTAAGGCAAGGGGCCTGGTGCTCAGACTTTAAAAAAGAAATCTGGCTGGCTTACCTGCCCTGTGAAAAAAAGAGGTGTTAGTGGTTCCAAAGTACCTGCAATCTCACTATTATTCTTACTTAAAGGATAATCATCCAGCAAAAGTAAAAACTTAAATTTCAATAAAAAAAAAAAAACACCTCTGCTCCCAACAACAACAAAAATTTAAAAAGGGGTGAGGGGAGGAAAGAAGGAAATAAGGAAGGAAGAAATCAGCTCCAGTCAATGCTACTTGCTGTGCTGTGTGATCCTGGGCAGTCATCACCATTCTCTGTCAAAACAGAAGAGATCCAACATTCTGTGCAAAAGGTCCTGGCATGAAAACCAGTGTGGGTTGGAGACTACAGACTGTCCCCTGCCCGTTGCTTCACAAGTAGAGGCTCTACCACCCAGCTCCGACAGACCTGGGGTTGCCCACACCCAGAGGACAAATGGTCCCTCCTTTTGGGATTTAGGCTGGTGTCAGGAGGCCTCATGGGTGAGGAGGGCTCTTTGGGATCCAGGTAGCTGTTTATTCCTGGGGTACACTCTCTGCTGGTGCTCAGCACACTCCCTAGGGCCTTCCTCCCTACAGAGCCAAGTGGCTATAAGGTGTCTACACTGCATGATAGGGGCCAGTGGCCTCATAACCAGTCAGATACTTGGGTCCACTGGAAGGCAGGTGGTGGTAGTAATGGCATCTACCACGGGTTATAGGGGGCTCTGTAGCACTTCCAGTCCAGCTCCAGGGACTTGAATTCAGCTACACTTTCCAAACATGCAGATGCTGTCCTGATGAGTAGCATCAGATCAAGTGACTTCTCTCTCCAAAACTCAGTCCTAAGGTCTATGGGAAGACTGCCTCAGGCCTCTCCCCTCACCTTGGGTCTGGCTAGAAGGCAACAAGGGCATCCTTGAAGCTGGACTTCCAATGGGCATTGTTGGAGTCAGGCTTGTCATCCTGGGGGAGACTCCCCTCAGAACTCTGGAGAAGCCTTCAGGAGCCAGCAGATGCTTGGGGTAAATGACAACATATAGCACTAGCTGACAAAGCAGCTACGCCAGTTCCCAGAGTTCCACAGAGCCTTGTCAGACAGGCTGAAGCTGCAGTGTTGCATTCCAGCCCCAGCAGCCCCCAACTTGGGCATACTGATTAGGCTGGCTGAAGTTGGGGGTTGGGGTCCAAGGATCTGGGCACAACAGGCTCCTGCTGTCAGCTGTCCAGGTAGACAAAGAGGATGTCCTCATCTGTGCCATAGCTGGTTCTGGCCTCCTCAAAGTTACTGACACTGGTGCTGCACATTCCTGCTGGGAGTGGGGAGAGCAGAGTGGGATCAGTAGGTGGGGAGAGAGCAACCAACCTACCAGTGCCCAGGGAAGTTGGGTGAGGTCTATATCCCATCTGCTGGGCCACACCTCTTGGCTCAAGTCCCCCCCCCCCCCAGGAAGCCTTCCTTACCTATTCTGGCCCTCATGAACTCTTTCTCTGACCCTTCCTCAGTATAGATATGGAGAAAGCAAAGCCCAGAGAAAGGAAAAAACATGCTCCAGGACACATGGACAGGTCAGGAAAGTCTGTCCCTGTACCCTGAGGGTAGTAGGTAGCATGGAGCAAGGGTGAGGTTGGACAGACTTTCTAATAAGTGTACTGGTTGTCCTGGAAGTGTACTGCAGTGTCCTGATTGAGTGGACACTGCAGCCTGTGCAACATAAGTTATTGAGGCAGGGACCTGAGCAGTGGAGTGGAAAAGAAGGGTGGCCAGAGGCCAGCACTGGTGCAAGTTTGTGGCTCATTTGCTTACATGGTAAAAGGGGTAGCCCCGATGACAAGAGCCCAGGAGTAGTAGAGGCCTTGGGGAAAAGGCAACAAGGGAGATTGTGGTCATACCAGGCTGGATAGGAGGAAGTTGTGGGAGCATAGGGGACAGTGAATGCATACTACCTTGGCCCACCCTGACCCCAGCACTCACGGTCAGCATAGGCTGGGTTGTTGTAGAAAATACAGCCGGTGGCCCTGTTGTAACCACGCAGAACAATGAAGTGGCCCTGGTAGTCAGGGGTACGGCAGAAGCAGCGATGGCCACGGGGTGCAAAGCAGCAGTACTTGACGGGGCTAGAGCACAGGTCGCAGTGTAGCACCCCTGAGTTCACGAGCACGATGGCCACATGGCCCTGCGCCAGATGCGCCTGGATGTCCTGCACACTCACTGTGCTGTGGGCAGAAGGGGGTCAGCTGGTACCAATGGGCTCTATTCCCCATCTCAACTGGATAGATCCCTGCTTACATCCCCCGTTATCCTGTGTTACGGAACTTGGAGACCTGACTTGTCTTCCCTCTGCCCTGAATTTCTTGTACATGGAACATCCTTGCTTATCATATTGGCCCAGGTTAGGCGCAGGGCCTACACAGGACCAGTGTGTGTATGTTGTTAGCAGAGTTCTGAGAGAACACAAGGACCAGCTGGAAGGGAAGTCAGAAGGTCAATTCCAGATGGGCACAACTGAGGGCCACTAAACAGTTTATGGAACCTCACTCCTGGTATGGTAGATATTTTGCCAAGTCCCTATTTCTACTTTCCCAGAAATCCTATGTGGTTTACATTGGAAATTACTAGCCCAATTTAATTTCCCAAATCCGAGCAGAGCCTGGCTTGGCCACATTCAAAACCAAATGTTTTTCTAAAAGGGCTATTTTCCCCTTTTTCCAAGGCTCCTGTGGCAGAAGGAATCACTCAGAAAGCACTTATAGGGGAATGCTATAAGTTAACTCAGTAAGCAGAATGTCTGGAGCTGTCCCATAGGCAGACTCATAGAAGCGGCTCCGTTCTGTGTCTTCCAGCAGACAGCAAATCTAAACAAAAACCCAGAAGGGACAGAAGGGGCTTGGGGCCCTTAAGCCAAGGGCTCCCCGAAATTTGCTGAAGGGGCTGCTCACTACTCGGGGCCCTCCTTCATTAATCAGCTCCTCAGGAGTGGCAGCATCAGCACCATGAGGTCTGGCCCAACTCTAGCCTCAGCTGAGTCACGTGGCAGTTTGGTTTGCTGCCTTGGCCGGTGAAACATGCCATTTTTCCATTTAGTCTCTGAAACAAAATAGCTGGCAGAGTTCCTACTGGTGTGTACAAGAGGAGGGGAATTTCAGCTATGGGAGAAAAGCAGGAGCATGCTAGATCGAAAACTTGCAGATCTGTAGAATTATGAGTGTAGAAATGCTGGGTTCAGATCACAGCATAGCCACAATGCTGGGGGAACCGTGCACTGGCAGTCCCAGCCTCATTTTCCTCCTGAGAAATGGGGCGGCAACAGCTTCCCCACTCAATAAAAGAGTGCCTATCAAGTGCCCTAAAAAACGTTTGCTGCTTTTACTTCCATCAGGCAGTCATGTAGCCAGAGGATAAGTAGAGATTTATCTTCCCATTTTCCAAATTATCAGGTGGTTACATTATGTTAATAATAAAAACATAATTTTATAAAGAAAGAGTAAACCTGAGAAGAATGGTCCGAGAAAGTCTGGCCAGGGGCTAGAGATAGCACGTCTAAGTGTAGCCTCTAAGCAAGTCTGGAGAATGCTACCCACATCTGGGCAAGTTGCCCCCAGGATCTGCTTGAATCCAGCCCACCCCCACATATGGATGAGAAGGGAGATGTCCATGTAAGGTCCCAGCATGGGAACAAGCTTCCTAGACAGTCTATACATGTGGCCTTCCCTGCTCCTGTCCCTGTCCACTGTCAATCGCCCTGCCACCACATTACTCAGGCTGTCCTTCCTTTTTTAGGGCTTCTATGTTTTGTTTCATGCCATTATCCTATGAATAGTCCAAGAGCTGATCACAGCCTGTATCACTCACTTTTCCCTCCAGTACCTGCTCAGGATCCACTCCAGACCAGAGTCTAGGTTATATAGCTCCACTGACCCCCATTTTAAGGATGGAAAAAAAAAAAAAGCACAGAGGGGCAAATTACTGCCCAGGTAGGAGATACTAGTTTTGCCTAACTCTAGAGCCCCAGCCTTTCCCAAACACTATCCTGAGATCTCCCTCACTACCAACCTCACCAGAGGTAACTGGCCATGGTAGGGTGAGAAGGACTCACCATTTTTCCACGAGCACCTTGCAGGCCTTAGCTTCTGCAAACAGCTGGTTCACCCGGGTTTCCTCTGTATCAAAGTGCTTCCTGTAGAAGGACTAAAGAGAGAAGGGCAGTCCACTTGGCTACTCTCACTCTATATGGTTAAAGCAAAGAGCGTGTTATAGAAGGAGGGGATGTGGGAGGGCAGAGAAGCTCCATTATGGGGCAGGCTGCACATGCAGCACACCCAGTCTGCCCCAGGCCAGGGAGTAAACAGGACCAGAGGCATTATCAAGATGGGTGGGCAGCTGGGCTCAGGCCAGCTCCCTGGGGAAGACTGGTCATCCTATGGCAGGCATAAGCAAGAGCTCAAAGCAAAAGGGTAAGGTAGGGTCTGAGGCTGAGCCATAGCTCAGCTTATCCAGGCATGGTTCATGGAACAGCCTTTGTTTGGTGCAAGTACCTTATGGTAACCAGAGCACACATGGAGGAGGCTAAAAAGACCCTGTTCTTAAGCCTCTTTCTCTGCCTCAACCAGACTAGATTCATTAGCCTTCTTCCTTTGACCAAGAAGGTTCAAAGGAAAGTTAAGTTGATTGGCAGCTGCCACCATGTCACAGCCCTTTTGCTAACTAGCCAGCACTGACTTCGTTCTGCCATGTTTTGGAGTCTGGGCCACAAACTTTTGTAAGAAAGGCTTTAGCTTTGCAGGGAAACAGAATACACTGACGTGTGGGCTCAGCTGTCAATGTTGGCATTACTTTTAATAGGAAAAAAAGGAAAGACAATATTCGTTTTTCTTCAAGAATACCAATTACTCAGCTTAGAATTGGCTGCCCTGGTGAGAAGGAATAAAATGGGCAAATGAGGGTTACATGAAATCAGAGTGATGTTCTTGGAGGCCCTGGGCTGGCCTTGTGCTGGAGGACAGTAGGGAAGAATGAAGGAAGGTAAATTCTCTTCTGCACATCCTCTGAGTGTCATAGAAGGTAGGCAGGAGCCAGGACTCAGTGATTAGGTACTCCACGCAGGCTGGACCTCATGGTCACATGCTCAATGTGGCTGGTAAATCCTTTCTATAGCCCATCTGCCACTGCCCCTGGTCTCTGCACACCTATGTCCCACCAGATGTCCAGGCCTTGACAGCTCTCTCTTCTAACTACTACAACTGGGTGGCCTATGCCTCTATGTGGCCTCAAATGAGAAGGCCCATCCAGGTGTGGTGGCTTACCTGGTTTTTATAACCCTTGTCGACGCCCAGGGTCTGGGTACAGAAGCGGTGCCTCACACCAAAGTGGCGCATCAAGTAGGCCAGATCAATGGTCCAGATACTTCTGGTTAGGCGCAGCTCCTGCAGGGCACTCTCAAACTCTCCATCGTCCAGCTGGCCCAAGTATCTACAAGCAGAGAGGCCAAGAAGCTCAGCTTCAAGGTGGAACTAGGTCATACTCCATTACTGGGTCTATAGCAACTGTTGCTTCTGCTCCCCAAAAGGCTCTGTCCTTTATCATGAAACCTTATACCTGCCCACATGCTGCCTGAACACAACCTGAAGACTATCAGGGCTAAGGCTACCTGGGGCAATGTTCTGGCTCTGGAGTCAAGGACCTAGATTTTGCTTCTTGTGTCTCTTGCAGGCTATGTGATCTTGGGCAAGTTACCATCCTCTATGGTTATGTTGATTCTAGGCCTTTGTATCACATTAGTGCTTTGTTTTGTAAAGGTTATTTTTGGTGGTACTGGCGATCAAACCAAAGGCCTCACTCATGCTAGGCAAGTGCTCTACATCTGAGCTATACCCGCAGCCTGCAAATCAGTGGTTTTCAAAGTGTTAGGCACTGAACCTTTTGTTGAATTCTATCTTTCCCACAATTCCAGAATGTAAAACTGAAAAAGATAAGGGAGAGGCAGATCTAGGGTTCCAGGCAGCTGACTGAAAACTCTTGTACAAGAGGATGGCTATAGTCTCTTCTGGTTCTGATTGTCAAGGGTCCTATAATATTCATTCAGCCTCAGCTCAGCAGACTCCCAGAAGCCTGAGGTTAGGAGCATAGAGGATTCCTATATATATATATATATATATATATATATATATATATATATATATATTATATTCCCTATACCAGTTACGGGCTGCTCTGTGGGCTAGGCGAAGGCCCCTGGAACATCTCTGGCCATCCCAAATTCCTAGGCATTACCAGAGTAGAGATCTGGGTGACCTGATCCACCCTTTGCTCACTTTTGTAAATAGGACAGGGCCCAAATGGAAGATAGGCTTCTTGCAAACTCAGCCAAAGGTGGTCACAGAGAAGATGAATCCCACCCAGGTGTCTTCCCATATCTCCCTCAAACCATAGTAGTTGGTGAATAGGGAGGGCGTAGGCCCCTCCACTCACCGAAGCACCATCCTAGAGCAGGCTAGGCCGCAGTCCCAGTGGTAGAGTTGCTGGATGATGGGCACAGGCAGCTGCACAAAGTCCCCTGCATGGAACAGAGGAAGGTTTCAACTCTACTACCATTCCCTGTGGAGACACAGTCATCACCTCCTATCTAGATCCTGTGGGGGCTCAGAAGATTTCCCACAGTCCTTCATTCTTACAATACCAGTGATCTCCCCCAAACACCAGCCACAGCAGGTTAGCCCTACTCAAAATCCTCCAGTGAACTGGTTCCCATGTCTCTTAGGACAATTTCTCTGTGGCTACTGTCCTAGCATCTTCAGCTTCTTCCCCGTCATAAGGCTGTCCTTCAGGCAGAACCTGTACTTGTCATAATCCCTCTTACCTGGGGTCCTTTGCACACACGGTTCTTCTGCCTAGATGCTCCTGGCTTCTGAAGAGCTAACTTCTGCCCCTCAACCTTCCTTTTCTAAGGTACTGCCCCTTTAAGACCTGGCCCCCACCATGTATACTCACATCATCCCATGTCTCTCCCTCACAGCCCTTCTTTGGGGAGGATCTCTGAAGCAGGAGTAGGGCTGTTTTACTTCCTGCTTTCAGACCAGATGGCAAATGGGAGGTACCTAGCAGATACAAGTTTGTGGGACACCAGGAGGCTTACCTGATTCCAAAGGCACTAGGACAACCAACACATGAAAGTCACAGTAAGAAGGGGACTGTTGAATAAGCTGTATATGTGGACTGCTTCTGAAAGCTTCTCTAACACTGTCACTGACCAACCTCACAGTTTGTCCTTGCGATGTAGTGAGATGAAGCAAAAAAAAAAAAAAAAAAAAAGACCTGACCTAGGCATTCTAGTCCTGGCTCTACCACTGGCTGGCTGTGAGCTAGACAATGGACTTCCTCTTACTAAACTGAGTTTGGCCAACCCTAAAGTGGGGACTTTGGTCTGATTTGGTCATTCAGTTGACAAATATTTTCCAAGAACCTGATTAAGTGCTTGGCATCTGTACTATAGTAAAGTGGTGAGTACATAGGCAAGGTCCCTGTCTTGGTAGACAGCAATAACAAATGGACCTGTGATTGCTACTGGCCACGCTTTACCTCGAAGTATGTGCAATAAGGCCAGTAAAGGCAGGATGGCATAGGTGAGGAAGACAACCTGCTTGTTGAGCCACCTGACTTCTCTGTGCCCGCTTATTCCTCTATGAAATGAATCATCGCAGATGTAGCCTACAGGGTACCATGAGCACTCAAGGCAACAGTATGCATAGTACCTTGCCTCTTAGCCAGGGACTGGTACACTGAACCCAGGCATGACTGAGGCTTTGTCCTCTTCCCCAGGTGCCTCAAAAAAGAACCAAGGCCTTCATTCAAGGCCCTGACATATTTGTCTCATACCACTGCCATGGATTCAGTCCTACCTGTCCTTTGTCCCAAATTCTACTCACCTTCTGTCTCTGCATACAGCAGACTAATGAATCTCATCCAACTTTCCATTGCTCTTAGAATAAAATTCTCACCTCTTAGCAGGACCCAATCTTGGCCCACTAGACTTTCCTCAACCCTGACCTGTACACTGTTTGACCTGTAAACTCAGCAGATTTCATTCTGCCCCAGGGCCTCTGTATGTCTGGCACCCTGTCTGGAAATCTCTTCCCCTGGTGCTGTTGTCATTTAAGTCCCAGCTCAGAATCTCCTAAGAGGTTTTTCCTGATTATACCTTTGAGGGGTAAGGGGCCCCATTAATGACATCCTGTTTCTTTGAGTGCTTAGTAACAACAAAAGAAGCTACTGTTGCCCCACTGGACTATAAGCTTCTTAAGGCAGATACTATGGTCTGAATGTGCCCCCCCCCCAAAAACACTGCGATGGTATCAAGAGGCGAGGGAGATGTAAGCTAGTTCCCTCTGACCCTTTTATAAGGCACTAATCCACAATGAGTGGGTCAGAGGGAACTAGCTTACATCTCCCTCAACCCTTCTCACCTGTTATGTGAGGACACAGCATTCGTCCCCTTTTCTTCCCTTCCTGCCATGTGAGGATACCAAGACAGAGCTATTTATGAGGAATGGGCCTATCAGACACTGAGCCTGCCAGCACCTTCATCATGGACTTCCCAGTCTCAAGAACTATGAGAAAATAAATTTCTATTGTTTATAAACTACTCAGTCTCAGGATTTTGTTATAACAACACAAATGGACTAAGATAGCAAGGAACCTGCTCTTCTTGTTTGCTGTTTTCCCAGTACCTGGTATCTGATGCTTAATAACAACTCTAAGTTACTACTTACTGGAAAAAAAAAAACGGATTTATTAAGCATTTGCTGTGTACAAGGCTCTTGGCACAAAAATGTGACTAAAAAGACCCAAATCCTGATCTCCAGAGACTTATATTCTAAAACAGTTCCACACAACAGACTGGCTAGAGAGTTCTCTGCAGGATGTGGTGTTATAATGATAAATCAGTATCTTCCCTTATAGTCACCCCTGTGACTATAACAGCCTTTCTGTTTTTGTTTATTCAGGCTGTACTCTCCAGCCTCTGCTCTGGTATAACCTTTAGTCTAAAAGTCCAAATTTCTGTTTCCTGTACCTCCCAAGGTCTGTCAATGTGGAGTCCTTGAGGTGGCATCTACTTTCCCCCTGGACAGAGAATTCTGTGGTGTCAGGTAAGAATAGAGTTGAATTGCTTTCTCCCAGCCCTCAAACATGTTTGGTGAATACAAGTTTTCCAAAAAGGCCTTACTCTTTGAGATGCCCAAGCCTACTTGTTATTGCAGTGCCCCTGCCCCAGGTTTCCAGACTACAGTCCTTTGTTGAAGACTTCCTTCTTACTCTGTGGCCTGGGCTCTGGCATTGACTAGCTGGGCCATCTTGTGCCCAGCTATAAAATGTGGTACAGGATACTTGCTTTCTTGGACCCTGGGAGACTCAGTTGCTCTTCCTCTTCTTGCCCTGAGCCCTGGAACCCCTTGATCCTGGAGCCCCATGGAGCAAAACATCTCCAAATGGCCATCCTAGTCTTGGCACAGGCAGGTCAGCCCATATGAAGATGTTCCTGTAGGGGGTGATAAGGGTAAGGCAAGGCCTTGACATTTGTCCTGATAACAGCTTTAGCTTTCAGAGACCAAAGCAGCTGCCATATATTGATGCCTGGAGTCAAGAGACAACCCCATGGTGAGACCTAGAGTCTGCCTGGAAGGTCCTGGTTTGGCTTTAAGTTGTTGGCTGTCACTAAGAAATAAAGGCTGTCTACTGTCTTTGGTCACTTAACCCCTCTGGACCTCAGTCTGTGCCTTTACAAAAGGGCAAACAACAGTGGTCGCCTATTTTACCCAGTTGAGGAGTAATGAGGCACCACATATAAACAATTTAGCAAAATGCTTGCGGCAAGAAAGCTCCCTATGAATGTGAACCATTACCCCACTAAGACTCAGGAAAGAAAGTATATCAGTAAAGACCACAGAGTTAGATAATTGGAAGACTAGAGATGTAAACCCCAGTATAATGTTCAGATTCTATTCCATGCTGCAATCACAAGAAAAAGACCAGTCCCTGGATGTGATGTGCCAACGTTCCCTAACATCTTAGGCTCTGGGTCCCCCATACTCTTGACCTCTCTCATAAGTTGGCATCTCACCTGTTTACTAACATCAACCTTGTCTGTATCTTAAGCAAAGCAGGAATCATGGCTACCTCCTTACCCCCATTCTTGGACAATCAAAGGGATTGTAGCATCCTCAAGGCAGAATGAACCACAGTGAAAAAGACAGATCGTTGAGTCTGGGAGCCAGGGAAAAGGGCCTTCCCATTGCTGGACAGACACTCTCTCGGGCAGCTGCCTCCCCTTACTGGTCTCAGTTCAGACAGTTCCCCCGTGGAGGCGGGACCTCCTAAGGCAGCTCCAACAGGACCTTTTGCTTCTGACCGCTATCAGAAGTAACTGGGGTTCTAGCCCTGGGAGTATCAGTAAAACACAAATGAACAGAAGTGTGGGGGAGGGAGGAGAGGCGCGAGAGTCCACCTGGCCAGGTTTCGCTCCAAGCTCCACACAGCCTGGGCTGGGACGGCAGTCGGCCCAAGGTCGCGCGGCCAGACCCTGCGCTGCGCTAGGGCGGTGTCCCCCTGGGTCCCCAGGGTGAGGGCTTGGCCCTCACAGAGGCACTGACCGGGTTCGAGCTGCGACCCCGCCGCCTCCGCCTCCGTCCTCATGACCCCGGCGGCGCGGGGCGCCCATGGCCCCGGCCCGGCACGGGCTGTAGCTTCGGCTTCTGCTGGGCCAGGAGCGCGGCCGGTGTGTGTCGAGTTCCTCGGTCGCCGCCGTGGTAGGGAGAAGGGGAGGCGGCGGCCGGACCGCCCCAAACCCCGCCCCAGCCGTCTCAGGTCTGGAATCCCGAGGCCCCGCCCTTCCCTTCCCTTTCCCAGACTTGGGTTCCTAGAGGCCCCAGCCACCAGATTTAAGCCCGCCCCCGCCATTCGCAGTCCGGGTTTCTGATGGTCCCTCCCCCTTGTCCAATCCTTATGCTAACGATGACGCGTTTTCCGGAAGCTCCGCCCCTTTCCCTGAGCCCCTCCCGGAAGCCCCAGCGTACTGCAAACATTGGCTTTTCAGAGGCTCTTCCCCTTAAGAAACTCCGCCAGCCTTCAGGGCCTGTCCTTTGCAGCTTCAGGTGTTAGCTCTAGTCCCGCCTTACACTTGGCGGAGGCTCCAGGCATCCTTTCTCCGGCTCCCTTTAGGGATTTTCCCGGGGCGGCCCCCCTACACTTCATTTCTCTGTACAGTGACATACCTCGCCATGCTCAGCCGCCCTCACCAGGCGGTGACGTGATCCAAAGGTTAAATTGTGAGGCGAGGTCCTGGCCCTCAGCACCACTTCCTGTCGCTCCCGATCCGAGAGCCCAGGCCCCAGATACCCGCCTTGCTGTCCAGCTTGCCCTTTGTGTGAAGTGCTTGGAAGTGCGAGCATTCTTGTCCCCTTGCCGGCTCCAGGATAGGTGTTTCCCTCAACCCCTGGGCCCTGTCATCAACTCACTCTCTTCCGGCGCCGGAACTGTTGTACCATAGTCCACGTTTCTCAGCCGGCGGGGTGAAGAGGAAGCAGAGACTAGACCGCGCCCACCAATAAGGAAAGGAAAGGGCGGGTCATGCGCGCGGCATTTTGGGAACCCGTGGTATTCTGGGAACGTGGTTGCCGCCATTCGCTTTCCTCACGCCTTTGCAGTCGCGTCAATTTTAGCTACATCTTAGAGAAGGAGGAATAGGCCGCCGCCGGTGAGGAGAGACCGAGGGTGGGTGAGGGGAGGCCGAGGCACTTGTGAGGGCTGGACGTCTGAGAAAGATACGCTGCCCCGGAGCTCAGCCGGAATAAGGGAGGGAGGGAGGGAGGAGAGCGGGAAGCGGGGCCCGCTCCATCGTATCATTAGCACTTGGAATAGTTAATCACTGTTCCCCAAAGTAGGTGATTTTCACTTCCTATGCTTCTACAGGTCATTGTTTTCCGAAATATCCAGGAAATCTTGGAATCACTTCTGCCTAATCATTTTCTTCCCCCAAGTCCTGTTTGGGTCATCCTTTTCAAAGGTCTTTGCATTTCTGCCTCTTTCTTGCAGTGCTTTCCAGACTGCTGTAGAAGGTGTAACAAGTTTTTCTGCTTTTAAGCTGTATATTCGAGTCATTTTATAAGTGCTGTTGTTTTTTTCATTATGTATTTTCTTATGTATAATCCTGTAGCTCCCTGTTGTTATAATACAAATTCCTAAAGCTGAAACCCATGAATTCTCACCAAGGCATTCTCTTTACTCATTTACCTTCTCTCTCTCTTGAACACATGGTATGTGTTCCACATTTGAGTCATTGAGTCATTTCACTACAATGTTCGCCGCTTATTTCTTTTTAATTAGTGTAAATCAAACATTTATCCTGATTATTTTTCCTTCACAGTAACATTGCTTGCTTACAGCAGGTTATCACTCTGAACATTTTGATACTTTTTTTCCTTAGCCTTGGTAGTGCAATAAATGGAGAGTCGAAAGACCTGAGTTGAAAAGCACAACCTCCACTCTTAGATTTGTCTGAGTCCGTTGGTCTGTGTCTGCACTACCTAGTATTGTGGTCTCTGGCCACACATGGTTGTTGAGCACTTGCAATATGCCTAGGGTGACTGACTGAATTTAGTGTTTTATTTAAGTTTAATTAGGTGCATGTAGACAGTGACTACCATTCTAAACAACTCAGGTCTATAACATTCTCAAAATTGAGTCACTAGCAATTGTAGGTTGACAAATATATTATTCTGAAGGTGCATGCCAGTCCTCTCTCCCCCAGCATGCACACTGTATTGATTATTAGTTATTTTGATAAAGATTAAGGGACACATAGTAGGGTGGGAGAAGGGAGGGTTATTTTAATTCCTATTAGCTTTCCCTTTGTCCATCCTATGACTCCTCCTCATCTCACATCTTGCATGAGTTTGCTGTGGTTCTTCCAAGCCAAGAACTAAGCTCCCTTTCTTTTTGTTAATTTTTTTAGATGTTGATGAACCTTTATTTTATTCATTTATTTATATGTGGTGCTGAAATTGAACCCAGTACCTCACACATTCCAGACAAGTGCTCTACCACTGAGCCACAACCCCAGCCCGCTCCCTTTCTTTTATTGAAATTGTAGCTTTGGCATCTTGGAGTACCAGCCCTTCTTGGACTCTGAAAGATTAACTGAATGTTGTTTCTCTCATTGTAGAACTCTGTTCCAGCCAAGATGTCTATTGGTGTGCCGATTAAAGTTCTGCATGAGGCCGAGGGCCACATTGTGACATGTGAGACAAACACGGGTGAGGTATACCGAGGAAAGCTCATTGAAGCAGAAGACAATATGAACTGCCAGGTACCCTGCTTTGCATGAGGTTGTGAGGGAGGTGTGTTCCAGTATCTTAGAGGACAAAAGGGTGGTGGGTGATTAGAGGTTTTTATAAGGCTCTTCTCATTCATCAATTATTTACTGAATGCCTAATGTGTGCTAGGTACTCATAGGCTCTCAGACTATATGCATGAACAGGAAACTCATGGTTTGAGGCAGAAAAGCCATATATAAATTTGGAATTTTGTCCTTTGTTTTCCCTATCCTGTAATCATTTTCTCCCATATTTTAAAGGGCTATTTTAGAGAAATGTTGCTGTTCCCTTTGGTAAACTCCTTCAGAGTCAGGGCTGTTATTCATTTTCCCCACATGCTTTGCAGTTGGCAAAATCTTCAACTCATACAGTGTGTTCT
Organism: Ictidomys tridecemlineatus; assembly: GCF_052094955.1. Taxonomy (NCBI): domain Eukaryota; kingdom Metazoa; phylum Chordata; class Mammalia; order Rodentia; family Sciuridae; genus Ictidomys; species Ictidomys tridecemlineatus. The sequence continues at coordinate 73,879,859 of NC_135478.1, read as the reverse complement.
TACTTTTTTTCTTGGAGGAAGAAATTCATTTGATTATTGTAACTACCTTGTGAGGAAGCAAGTTTGATGATAATCTTGACGTCCATGAAGTAGAGAGAATGAGATTAAAGAATTAAGCTACTAGACACCATTCTGCTGATACATGACTGAAAAGCTTCCTGATGTGGTACCCTTCTCATAGCACTACTTTGTCTTTTGCATAGTCACATGAATTGTTTTTTTAACATTAGTTGTTGATGGACCTTTACTCATTTAGTTATATACAATACAGAGAATCAACCCCAGTGCCTCATACATGCTAGGCAAGTGCTCTACCACTGAGCCACAACCCCAGACCATAGTCACGTGAATTTTTATAGCATTACTTGATATGATCTTTGTTCTTTAAATCTGTGGTTAAGAGTTTGAGCTTTAGAATCAAAAATGTGAATTTGAATTCTAACTAGCTAACCTTAGGCATATGAATTGTCTGTTTCCTTTTCTGTAAAATAGAGATGATGTTATTTGGGGGCTCTCATAGTTGAATGTATAAAAGTTTTACTCAGGAAATGTCAATAAAGGATAATAGAGCTAGGTATGGTGCCACACACCTATAATCCTTGCAACTTGGGAATCTGAGGCAAGGCAACTGCAAATTTGAGGCAATTTAGTGTTTCAAATAAAAAATAAGATCTAGAGATGTAGTTCTGTGGTAAAGCAACTGAGTTCAATTCCTAAGAACACAAAAACACAAAAGGATAATGGAACAAATAAGCATGAGTAGGCAAGAGAGTTTTCAGTCTAAGGTTTTAGTTTGACCAGGGAAAGGAAGGTTGAGCAGAAAGAGCCTCATACTGCAGCAAAGCTCTGAAGAAGTCTCAGCCAAACAGGGATTGCTTCTATGAGAAGTTTAGAATAGAACAGAAATGGTCTGACTCTAGTACTCCTGCCATGGTTAGTATTTGGCCGAGAGTTTGTGGAGAGAGAGACCACAGGGTGAGTGCTGTAATGAATCCCACAGGTGGCAGCTTGAGGCTGTCAGGTCCCTATACTATTCAAAGTCTGTTGTCTCTTGAGGGAGATATGAGCAGCACACTTCCAAGACTGCTACGAGGATAATACCTAAATCTCATGGTTGTTATATATATATCAGATGAGTTATGTATGTGCAGCAGGTAGCTCAGTGCCTCACATGTTGTTATTGTTCAACGTAAGGTACCTATTACTGTTCTCTAGGTTGGAGAGGTAAAGAGCCTTATCCTGGATTAAAATGAGGGTCAGGGGTTCAGACTGTCTATTGCTTTGCAGTGTTCATTCATTTATTTGTGATTTTTTTTTTTCTGTACCTTTGAGTATACATAATCTTCCTGCCAGGTTGACCACCTCAGGCATTTCCTTTGAATACAAGGAGATTGACATCAGTAACTGGGGTTAATCTCCTCAGTATTATTGTGAGAGTTCAGGCTCCTGTGCTATCTGTTCTTCAACAGGAGGGTCTGAAAATTTGCACCTCTCTTTGTGCTATAAAGGGCCTGGCCTCTGTTACTCTTTTACTTTCATAAGTGCAGTCTTTTAGCTTAAGAGATCCTCATCTGTTTCAAGGCACTTTAGTTTGGAGAGTAGAATGCAAGACTTAGGGTAGTGACTCTTAATGTGCTTATTGAAATACTTGTTTTTTTTTTAGTTAATTAATTTGGGCAATGTACTGAATCTTCAGGGCCTCAGACTTACAGACCATTGGTATTAGACCTGAAATCACATTGCAGTCTGCCATCTAGTATGACTTGGGATAAACTTTGGACCTCTTTCACACACTATTTCATTCTCCACATCAGGGATAAGAACCATGGTACAGAGGAAATGAGAGATGTGTGTCAAATGTTGGATGGGGGGCCAGTTACCTGCTTCCCTGCCTGTATTAGTTTTCTGGGTCTACTATAATAAAGTTCTACAGACTGGATGATGTAGACAACTGAAATTTGTTTTCTCACCTTTCTAGAGGCTAAAAGTATGAGATTAGTGTATTGATGGATTGGTTTCTTGATAGGGCCATAAGGGAAGGATCTGTTCCAGGCTCTCTTTAGCTGTAGAAGGCATCTTCTCCCACGTGGTCTTACCTCTATAGCATCTCTGTCCAAGTTCCCCTCCCCCTCTTTTTAAACTATTTTTATGTGGTGCTGAGGATTGAACCCAGGGCCTCACACTTGCTAGGCAAGCTCTCTACCGCTGAGCCACAACCCCAGCCCCAAATCCCCTCTTAATAAGGATACCAGTATATGTGTTAAGGTCCACCCTAATGGTCTCATTTTTTAACTTAATTGTAAACAAGATCACATTCTGAGTTACTGGGGATTAGGGCTTCAATGTGTGGATTTTTGCAGGGACACAAGTCTCTAACCCTATCCATGTCAAAATGATGAGGCTTCATTGGGTCTACCAGAACTTAAGCTCACTGAATGTATCAATCTGTGTGGCATTCAACTTGGCAGCAAGTAAACACTGAGCACTGTACTCAGGGAATACCCGGCTGTATGTTCCTTCCTAGCTGGTCAGTCTGCCCTTTGGAAATGATGTCATACTCCCAATACTCTCCCTGCTTATTCTTTGCAGAGGGTAGCGTTAATAACATTTTCTATTATAAAAATGGGGTGGGTTAGCACTTTGCAAAGATTTGGAAAACAGTTGCAAGAATCTCAGTTGATGGACTTCTTTCCCAACTTGTATTTTGGGGTTTAGTGTTTGCCTTATAAAAACTTTCAAAAAGAATTAGAGCTACTATATAGCTAGGTGTTAGATCCCTTGAATGCATGCACAAGGCCTTGGGTTTGATGCACAGCACCATAAAATCATAATAAAAAACCCACCTTCCAATTTAAGGGTTTATTGTGGGAACCTACCGTGGCTATCAAAGCAGTGACTTTGAATTTCTGCTTCATGAGAGTATAGTTAAATGTTGTAAGCTGGGCATGGGGGTGTGTGCCTAAGGCCCCAGCTGCTTGGGAGACTAAGGCAGAAGAATTGGTAGTTCAAGCAACATTTAAAAAACAAAAAAAAAGGAATAAGCCCAGCACAGTGGTGCACGCCTGTAATCCCAGCAGCTCAGTGGCACTCAGGAGGCTGAGGCAGGAGAATCGTGTGTTCAAAGCCAATTTCAGCAAATAGTGAGGCCCTAAGCAACTAAGCAAGACCCTGTCTCAAGATAAAATGTAAAAAGGGTTCAGGATGTGGCTCAGTTGTTAAGCACCCCTTGGTTCAATCCTCGATACAAAAAATAAAATTTAAAATTAAAAACCCCAATATCTGGGGCTGGGGATGTGGCTCAAACGGTAGCGCGCTCGCCTGGTATGCGTGCGACCCGGGTTCGATCCTCAGCACCACATACCAACAAAGATGTTGTGTCCGCCGAGAACTAAAAAATAAATATTAAAAATTCTCTAGCTCTCTCTTTAAAAAAAAAAAAACAAAACCCCAATATCCTACTTTTATCTTCTCTAACAACAACTTCTTCTTCCCTTCCTCAATGTGTGTGTATATGCATGTACATGTGTGTACATGTTAGCAATCAAACCTAGGGCCTTATGCATGCTAGACAAACATTACCACTGAGCTACACCCTCAGCCCCTTATATGGTAGGATAAAAATAGAGGAATGTGTCTTGGTTTAGGTAAGCTGGGCTAGAAAGTAAAATGAAACTATAAGCAGTCAGTTCCCAGCAATATAACCCCTAATCCCTGTACATTAAATAAAGGTATATTCAGTTACCTTTATATCATTACTAAGATGTGTAGTGTTCATAAGTTGTACAGATTTTCCTGGCACTCAGATATGCTAGGGAAATATATTAGATGATATTCTCAATAGTATTCCTAGTATTTTTAGAAGTAAAATATGGCTTCTTTTAGGGTCCCTTGGATATTTCTAAGATAACCTATTATAATACTTCTTTTGATATTTGGAAATGTAATGAAAGCATGCATTAAACCTGTGATGAGATCCCCTGAAGTAGCATTGAGTGGGTCAGAGGCTGCTAGCGGTTCTGTGCTTCTGTGGTTTAGAAGGTAGCGGCCTTTACTTTCCCCTATAACCTCACAACTGCAATGCAAATATTGTCTGGTGACCAATTCTGAAGATTATAGCATCAGCTATGGGTGATATTGTACTACTATTGCTGTGAGCATCCTCTTAAGAGTGTGGATGGGGTTGAGCAAGGGCCTTTGTGACCTGCCGCATGATTCTTATTAGCCATTTTTTGTTTGTAGCAGAGATGTGACATCCCTCATCTCTTGTCCAATGTGGGGTTGTAAGACTTAGAACTAAAGGCCCCTAATGGTGCAAATTTCTGTTCTTTGTCTCTCTGTACCCAACAAAGACTTAAACCATCTTTATTAAACATCAAAGGAAGAACCAATCTTAAGTAAGAATGCAAGTATGATGTAGTGGTACACTCTTTTAATTCCATTTATTCAAGAGGCTGAGGCAAGAGAATTGAAAGTTCCAGGCCAGCCTGGACAACTTAGCAATACCCTGTTCAAAATAAATTAAACAGGGGTGGGGATGTAACTGAGTGTAGAGCACTTGCCTAGCTTGTATAGTTTAATCCCCAGTTCCACAAAAAGAAAGAGCCCAGTATTTGGTAAAATATTTAAAAACCATGAACTTGAAGGTGAGGGATAATGAGAAAGAATAAGCATGTGATTTTAGCACAAGACCACATACAGGTAGCCTTTTGAGGGAGATCTGTAGTTTTTATTAGGAGTCCAGTGTGCAAGGTTCCAGAGTGTCTTCATAGATTCTTAGGGAATGCTGGGTGTCTTCTGGCTCAGCTGGTCAGTATTCAAACACTTAGGTCATCATATAATTTTTTAATGATGAAAAGCTATTATATAAACGTTTTTTACAAGTCAAGAATGTTATTTCAATTAAAAGTGAACATAAGACATAAAATGGGTGACTCACAAAGGAAAAATATATAAATGGAATATAACATGTTAAAAAAGGGCCTTAAGAGTCAAATATGTAAATTAGCAAATAAGAAGAATATTCAAAGTTGAAAATAAAATTAATAAGGCTACCAAGGATTCCTTGATAAACTGTCAGTAGAGGTGGAAATTCTACTGCATAAAATTCTACTGTGTATCCTTTCTGTTAAATGTGTTTACCATATGTCAGTGTGGAAAGAGTTTTAAGAACCAGTTTAATATTGTAGACAAAAATATATGTGCCAATGTATCCATTGCTGTGGTATTTTTAGTAATGAAAACCAACATTTCTGTTAATAGAGCTAAATAAATTGAGGTTAAACTACGGTTACGTAGAATATTCACCCTGTAAAAATGGATGACTATTTAATGTTTGGAAGCATGATTGATGTAAGTTGGGGAGGATGGTTCAAAACTCCAAAATGTTTCCAATTTTGCAGAAATAAAACTAAATTATAAATGATACATATAAATAAATGGAAGAAAACAAGTGTTTGAATAGTTATTTTGACTGAAATCATGCAATTACATTTTTCATCTGGGTTCTGTAATCCCTACTTTGGGAGGCTGAAGCAAGAGGTTCACTTGAACCAGTGAGTTTGAGGCCAGCCTGGGCAACATAATGAGGCCCTATCTCAAAGAAAAAGATAAAAATTTTTGTTCCCCCTTGCCCCCCAAAATAATGAGTGAAATAACAAGAAAAACAAAATTATAAACATGTGTTAATTAATGTGTGTTCATAAAGTCTTAAGTAGAATCTGAGAGTAAGGATCAGATCCATTTCATCATAAACAAAGTGACAAAATTTTTACAAGTTTTGGTGAAAGAAAATGATAGAATTGTGAGTTCTGTAAAAGCTGAGATGGTGCTTTTGGAGCTTTGACATGACCATAGAGTGGATTGCACTCATCAATACTCCCTTACCCCTTAATACTTTTGTATTTTGTGTTTTCTAAGAATAAAGATAGGTAAGTTCATAAGTTGATATTCCCATTGCAACAGTGGCAACTAAGTGACTACATCTTTCTTGTGTATGTGTGTAATTGTCCTAAAAATGTACATTTCTAGCATTTTGATAGTCCTGAGGCACCCCCTAAAGATACAGAAAAAAAAATCAACTCAAACTCCACTTGGTTTTTCCTAACATACTCTCGCAACCTGAAACACTTCTGACACCAAATATGTAAGAGATTTTCCTAATACTTAGCAAGCAGTCACTTTTGTAGTGTTTACCAGTCAAATTAGTTTCTCCTAGTTTAGTTCAGTCCTAGCATTATTTATGTGGAGATAGCATCAGATATCATAGGTTGAGGGCTCGGTCTCCAAGACTGCCACCATCCTTGAGATGCCAATTGCAAGCCCTAGGTTGTTTTATCTGTGCTTCTGACCAACTTATTATAAATTAGGGGTCCACTACCCCCTCCATTGGTACCCCTAATTTATACCAAGTTGGTCATGGTTTGATCAATTTGCTCAACCAGCTCCCAGAATTCAGGAAAACACTTATGTTTACTGGTTTACTCTGAAGGATATTAAAGAATATAGATAATCAGGACAAGGCAGTGGGGAAGAGACATTGGAATCCCCATGCCCTTTCCAAGGCATCACCTTCCTGAAAACCTCTGTCTCGTGGCACTCTTGTCTTTTGGGGTTTTTATGGAGATTTTATTGCATAGACATGATGAAAATATGGACAGACAAGTAGAAAGGCAATTGGGCAAAAAAGCTATGGTCTAATGCTAATAGACTAAGTGAGGAAACCCAGCAAGACCTGTCTTTATGGATTTTTCTTGGCCTTTCTGTCCAGTATTCCTTCCTCCCAGATACAGGACAGGACCCCTCATAGTCTGCTATCAGACAGTGTAGGTCAGAATTTCTTTATGACCAGCTCTAAGATAGAAAGGCAGAGAAAGATAATTTTTATGGCCTGCCTTGGGAAAGAGATGTTCTAGTTTCTATGGCCTGCCTTGGTGGTAGTGGAGGAGTTGTGAGTTAGGAACCATGGATGGACTTTCCCTCAAAAAAAAAAAAGTTAATATATATATTTATACATATACACACACATGTATAAATATAATATATATATAATTTATTTGTTTGTTTATTTACTTTTTCATATCACAACACAACCCAGCATTACTTCACAATCTTGGAGCTAGAGCTAGCTGTTTACATCTCAGTGTCAAGTGTTATTTCAGTTGTGTACCTGGCTTTCACCATTTGTGTTTCATTGTGGCTGTTTACGTAGTTGATTAAACTCAATGTTCCATCCTAACTTTCATGAAAACAGTCCACTCAAAAGTTGGTGTCTTTGGCCATGTTAGTGCACACCCGTAATCCCAGTTACTCAGGAAACAGGAGGATAGCATGTTCTTGAACAACCTGGGCAACTCGGTGAAACCCTGTCTCAAAAAAGTTTGAGGGATGTAGCTCAGTGTTAACATGCCCCCTGGGTTCAGTTCCCAGTACTGCAAAAAGAGTTTCTACCTTTCCTTTGGCTTTATAGGGGACAACTAGTAGTACTGTGAGGCTGTGCAGCCATTTCCCCTCTGGTGTTGCAAAGAAAGCATGAGAACAGTAGTGAACCTGAATCTTAGTGTTGAAGTACGTGTCTTTTGGCATTAGAATCTCTTGTTCAGCCAGGACCTGAGCTATTTGTGAAAGCACACAAGGTCTTATTGGACCTGTGTGATAGCTTCTTTTGGAGAGTTTCAAAGCAGGGTGGGATTCTTACAGGGAAAGAGGGAGATGTGTCCGTGTGTACTAGAGATGTGGCTTAGCAGTAGCACGGCCTCTAAAATAGATATTTTTAGTTATCATTCAGATTTGACCTTTTCTGAGTTTCTGTTATGTGGTAGGTAATTGAGAGCTTAGACATACTTTGTTTTGTTTAATTGGCTCTTTGACAATTTCAGGAAGGAAGTCTGTTGCCGTGGCTAAGTGTATGGGTTTAGAATTAGATGGACCTGGGTTCAAATCCCAGCCAAACTACATAGGGGAAATGTGATCCTGGGTAGAATAGAATGGTTAAGGGCACAGGACTCCAGAGATAGATCTGCCTCTGACAGGCTATGCTACTTCATCTCTCCAGTGGGGCTGGGGATGGTGTCTGTCCCATCTCTCTGGTAGGGTCTTGAGGTATAAAATTAATTACTATGGCAAATCAGTCACCTGTGATAGCTCCCAGTGTCTAGTCAGTACTCAAGAAGTATTGGCTTTGTTACATTTTTTTTCCTCACTATAGAAAGGAACTGGGTTTCAGAGAATTCTTCAGAGTACCCAGGGTTAAACTCCTGGATACAGATGACAGTACTGCTAGGTCTCATTCAGTTAGAGGGCCTCAGCCATTTTTGTCTTCTAGAGAGTTATGGGTATATCTGGTATTGGGGAGCCTGGTGGAATGCAGGTTTTTGTCTTGAGTAATAAACCATAATTGTGTTCATTTGTGGCACCAGAGGTGATGATAGTCTTCAAGGGAAGAATAGGAGTTGTGTGAAAATTAACAAACTGAGGGTATGGAGCCTATAGCAGAAGGCTTGATAGGAAACCAGAACCCTGTTACCCCTGAAGGTAAAACAGAAACAGTGAATTGAAGCTCTAGAAACCATTCTAGCTGAGTGCACAGTTAGAGTGGGGAAAGCCCAGAGCATTGTTGGTCTTTTTTTATTCTGTGTTTTCAAGCAGAGACTACCTAACCAGGTATCTTTTGAAGAGCAAGTAAGCATAAGATAGCAACAAGCAAGACAGAAATCTGGAGAAAACAACACACTGTTGTTAGGCTTGGTCCATTCTGAATAAATTACAGTCCTCTTGCCCATATGAGCAGAGGCGACAACCAAAACCTGATGCCTTCTACGTATCCCCTGGGTCTCTTTTGCCACTTCCTTTCCTCCTCCACGTATGCAAAGGAAGTTGGTAGTGTCATCAGAAGAGAGAATTGGTTAAGATGTTCAAGGAAAGGGGTTATCCTGAGAAAATTATTACTTTAGCCATATTTGCTATAGACATTGGCATAACTGAAAGAGGACATCAGCAGCTCTATGACCAGTAGCTCAGCTGTCCATAGACTCCCAGTTATCCTTGCTAGTCAGTGTGGCTCTCTCATTGGAAAAGGTGGTTGTAAGATGGCGGGGGATGTGCACCCCAATTCAAGTGAATGGGCCATCACTGTTGCTGGCATTCTACAATCCATTATTGTGTCAAGCACATCTGTGTGAGCATGTTGAAATTTCCCCAGAGGGTTGACCATCCCTACCACCCAAGCCCAAGTTCTCCAGTCATTTTTTTTTAATTTAGTTGATATATATATTTAGTTTTAGATGGAATACAGTATCTTTTTCTGTTTGTTTATTTTTATGTGGTACAAGATTGAACCCAGAGCCTCACAGTTGCTAGGCTCTACCACTGAGCCTCAATCCAGACCTCTCCAGGACAAGTATCTCACAGGCAGCAACAGTGAAGTTGCCCCACACTACCCCTTTCGTGTGTCTTAACCCTGACTTAGAGGGACTACCTCTAGAGGCTTATATCATTCAAGGACAGTTTGCCATTTGACAGCCAGTTTATCCAAGCTCCACCAGTTGACAGTGCATCCGTCTCGCTTTCCCATGGTGACACATGGCAATGCTGGATGCAGTGCAGGTTTGGATGCATCTGCTCAGACTACTTTTCTTTCCAGATACTTTTCTTTCTTGATTGGCTGTTATAATTGGGCATTGAGGCACCAAATGACTGGTGTACAGATCACAATTGTAAATCCAGTGGAAGGATCTACTGATAGGCAGATCTACTACCAGTATTAGTATAGCTCAAAATCTAATTAGTCAATGTCAGGCTTCCCTTGGACACAGATGGCATGAGGAACAGCTAAACAATGCAGATTCATCTATAATTCCTTTGCTGTTCACCCATGATACATTTAAAACATTTAATTATTTTTCTGTTCAGTCATTAATGCTGAGGTCTATGTCTAGTTTTATAAGTGTTTCCCTGTTTTTTTTTTTTGCTCATGAATTTTTCTATCATAGAAATGTAAGAATAAAATATTAATATGTTTCAGCTTACTTCTGTAATGTCATAAATTTAAAAAAAAAAGATGGACTGGAACTTTATGAATAGAAATTGGACACACACACAAAGATAATTCTCTCCTCTATTCAGAAGACTACTTTGGTAAATGTGGCATCTATTGAATTTGATACTGGCAGATCTGTATTCCTTCCTACACCCAGCATGACTGCTGGCTGCTCTAACCTAGAGGCTCCCTCCCTCCAGCCCACATCTGCCCATGTTGGCACATTCCACTTCCTAAAGTGTGGCCTTAATCCTGTTAGCCTTCCCTCTGTCCACAAACTTGAGTGATTCATCTCTAAAGTGATGATCCTATCCTCAGTCATGATTCTGACTCAAGGACCCAGTCCTTGCATTCTAAAGGTTCCTGCCTGAGTGCCCTCCTTCTTGTTTAAGCTTTTGCCTCATGCCTCTTTAGTATTGCAAACCCTGGGAGTGGTACTGCCATCTCCACTTCTTGGGCCCTATACTATAGGAGAGTCAGAACTAGATCTGGCCTATGCTTGTAACTTTCATGGTACCTTTGTAATCTGAGTTCCAGGAAGGTGCAGGAGAGGACATGGTTTGGATAAGCAGTTAAAAACCATTTGAATTAAGGTTTATCATCATCAAGAACTTTTCGTATACTGGCCCAGGAGACAGTTTAGTCAGCAGAGGTGGGGCTCTAGAACCAGGCCATCTGTTTCCAAACTGTTGCCCCCTGCATTCCAGCTCTTTGACCTTGTACACATTCGTTGTTTTTTGTTTTGTTTTGTTTTGTTCTGGTTTTTAATCTGTGAAAGTTGAAGAGTTTATACCTACCCTGCTTAATGCAGTCCCTGGCACATACAGTAGTACCAACTATTATTGTGATAGTTCACCAGCATTGCCTAGTTCCTTTATCGCACAATAACAGTTTTTGCAATTCTAGACTCCCCTATCCACCAGTCAAAACATCTGTTCTCTGTTAGTGCTGTTAATCGATTCTCTTTGTTTGTTTGTTTTGGTTTGGGTATGTGTATGCCCACAGCAGGGATTGAACCCAGAGGCATTTAACCACTCAGCTACATCTCCAACTCTTTTATTTTTTACTTTAAGACAAGGTCCCTCTAAGCTTCTTAGGGCCTCACTAAGTTGATGAGGCTGGCCTCAATCTTGTGGTCCTCCTACCTCAGCCTCCTGAGTTGCTGGGATTACAGGTATGCACCCATTGATAAGCTGGTAATTTTTTTTCCAGATGTCCAACATCACAGTCACGTACAGAGATGGCAGAGTAGCACAACTGGAACAGGTGTACATCCGTGGCAGCAAGATCCGCTTCCTGATTTTGCCTGACATGCTGAAAAATGCACCCATGTTAAAGAGCATGAAAAATAAAAATCAAGGTTCAGGGGCTGGCAGGGGGAAAGCTGCTATTCTGAAGGCCCAAGGTAGGTGCTCCTCCTGCATGGGTTTTTTAATTAGGGCTTATCTTCTATATTTTAGGAAAAGGTCCAGTTACTGCTTATGAGCAGGGGTGGACTTGACCTCAGCTATCTTCACACCCAGTACCACCCTTTTTCCCTGCAGTGTTGGCAAACCCTCTGAAATGGTGGGGTCTTGCCTGATCTGATCCCAGTTATAGGGCTTATGCAAAATCCAAAGTGGCTCTTTAGAAATTAGGCAAGACTTCCTATCATTTAAGATAGTAAATCTTCTATTATACCTTTATTAAAGGGCCTTCGTTTTCAGAAGTTCTATCCAAGACGCGTAAGGATAGTTTGCTCTTACCTAGTTTGCAGAGCAGAGATATATCAGGATGTGAATGAACTGATTTTTGAAGCAGTCGGGGCAGCATTCCTAGAAAGACTTGTTGATATGTGTTGATATCCAGCTTGTACTTGGTGAGATGCTAACAGTGGGAATCCATTTCCAGGCAAGGAATATGTGTTTGAGCCATCTTTACCCAATAATGGGCTAAACTTCCAGTTTCTTTGTTTTGCAGTGCTGAAGATTGAGCCTTATGCTAAAAAAAGTGCTCTACCACTGAGCTAATTCCTCAGTCCCAGGATTTGTAGCTTCAAAGCTGCTTATATTTGACAATAAATCCTTCTTTTAGCACATTCTAGAAGTGTACCAGCCTTTATCTAGTGACAGCCAGGCTGCTTTTCTTAAGGTTAGCCTAGTCAGGTTTTATACTTGGGCCCCTTTAGAGTTCTGCTACATTGTTAGGTAAGAAAGCAAGTGTTATCTCTTAGAAACTGCCTAGTGTGGAGCAAAGATTTACAGTCAGGGAAGGCCTTGGATCCTTCATTTGTATCTTTAGCTGCATATTTTACATATTTGATAGTGATATAGCTTTGAGTTTAAAGATACAATAATATAGTCTTTTATAATGCCCTCAGAAAACAACAGTTAAGCCAGGTGAGGTGGCGCACGCCTGTAATCCCAGGAATTGGGGAGGCTGAGGCAGTAGGATTATGAGTTCAAAGCCAGCCTCAGCGATGGCGAGGCACTAAGCATCTCAATGCAATGCTGTCTCTAAATAATATACAAAATGGGGCTGGGGATATGGCTCAGTGGTCGAGTGTCTCTGAGTTCAATCTCTAGTACAAAAAATAAATAAATAAATCTTTTGCCCTTTGGTTGCCATGATTGACCTAGTGGAGCTGCACCATTTCTCCAGCCACAGGGGCACTGGCTGGCTATGCACTAAAAGGCACTTGGCAGTGAGTTTGCCCACACTTCTGACTTCTGCCTGAACCACCTGTGCCTCTCTCAGACCTCTCTCAGTCCTATCATCAGGTGGATGGGTTCTCATGGAACTCTCCTCCCTCTTCAGGACAGCTCCAGGCTCTGGAAGAGCAGAGAAGGTTGAGACTCCAGTTCGTAGCCATCAGAATATTTTCATTTGTTTTTCAAATCCTCTGATGCCCTCCTAGACCTCTTGTGTTACAGAGGTCCTTTGTATAAGGAGTGTTATTTTGGTTTTGCTATTATGAACCATTACTGTCATACAGATAAGCTCAAAGAATAAAACCCCTTTTTCAGAATTAACAGATATTAACACTTAATTATTTGTTTCAGATTTTTAAAGTGAATTAAATGCATCTGTAATGTTTTATTTGCTTAACCTAGCCCAGCCTTGGGAATTCATCTTTTTTTCTGTGTCCTCAAGACCACCTTTTCTCTCTGTACTGCCTCTCACCTCTTGTATCACTGGACTAGAAGGCAGGAATCTAAGTGCTAGCTCCTGCTCTAATAGCAGTAATCACCGCCCCCCCCAGCCCTCTCTGGGTCTTCATCCCTTTATTATAAAGTGCTGTGGGTCAGGGAAATGTTCAATCAGGTAGCCTTTCAGGTCCCTTTCAGAGTTGATGTCCTAGGATTTAAGCTGCTCCATGTTGTGAACATGTACTGACTACACTGACCTGTTCTCATCATTTCTATTCCTTTCAGTGGCTGCAAGAGGAAGAGGACGTGGAATGGGACGTGGAAACATCTTCCAAAAACGAAGATAATTTTCTCTGTTGAACAGAACTTTACTCTTCTTCTTCTTTTAGATTATCTGAATTCATGGGGATAGGTGCCTTTATGTATGTCCAAGGTTTTGTTTGGGGATTTTTGTTTTGTTTATTGACATTTTTCTCTTTAGATCAGAGGAAATGTCAAAACTAAATAAATTTGGTTATTTTGTTTTTTGAGAAAATACGGACTGTGTGTTCATTTTAGAGTTTGCTTTGGCAGCAGGTTAAATTTTGACACCCTGGGAGGTATCTTGGAAGAATGCCAATACTTTGAAATAACACACTTATGGATAAGAGTTTAAGCTGTTTTTCCAGGCTAGTTGGTTGAGCCCAGAAAGGCCCACCTCAAGAAGCTCCAAGAACACAGATTGTCTCTTTTGTCTTTGGATGCAGGTGCTTAATGTGGTGCTTTGTTCAGTTGCCTTTTGTGGAAATGTCATCAGCTCAGCTTTAGCAACACATGGCCAAGATGACTTGTGGAAAAGTCCAGTACTGTGACCTCTGGTAGTCTGGTAATCCTCGTGGTTCAGGATTTGGGAAAAGTTATGTAAATCTACAAAGTAATTCAGAAGATATTTTTGGCTCCTATCCTGGCTACATAAGCAGTGTTGTGGTAGTTTTGGGGAACAAATCTTTAGGAATTTATCAGAGCATCTCAGCATTGATTGGCACATTAATCATTAATGTAGAAAAGATAAATTAGAGAGGATAAGATAGGCAAAGCAAATAATTGTGACAAAAATCCAGATATTGAGAACAACTCAAAGAAGTCAAATACTGAAAAGAAGTCTGGCCAGGGTTTAGTACAGGATGAGCTACAACATAAATCTTCAAGAGAAAAAGGGATCAGTTTTTTATCCTTAGAATTTGCTTATTAAATAAGGTTGTTCAAGTAATGGAAAAGGAAGAAGAAAGTTGAACGTCAGCTTTGTCTTATAATCATAACATTACCAAGAAGTATCAGTTTCCAGGATTCTTACAAAGTACTTCTAAAGAACAAGCATCAGCGAGTTGATCAAATAAAACAGGCATGTTTAAATAAAGTTTCAAAGACTATCTCCTCCTATCAGCCCGTGTCCCTTCTGGCGCTTCAGCTGCTCCAAACAGATTTGGATAACATATCTGATGTCCTCTCTAGGCAGAACTCTTCCCCAGAGGGGCTGTGGGGTTGGTGGCCATCTCAGATGAACTTGTTCACTGTGAACGGAATTGAAAGAGTTCATTTGTTTGAGATTTGACCAGGAGTTAATTTGTTACTAATATTTTTGGTGAGAAAAGGGTACTTCCCAGCCTTTTTTTTTTTTTAAGAATTTTTTTAATATTTATTTTTTAGTATTAGGTGGACACAACATCTTTGTATGTGGTGCTGAGGATCAAACCTGGGCTGCACGCATGCCAGGCGAGCGCACGCTACCGCTTGAGCCACATCTCCAGCCCCACTTTCCAGCCCTTTTAGTTTTACTGGGTCTCCCTAATTGCCTGGGGGTTTCCAAAATTGCTGAGGCTGGCCTTGAACTTGAGATCCCCACTGAGATTATAGGCATGCACTACCACACCCTGCTAGTTTTTGTGTTTTTTTTGAGATGGACTCTCCCTATGTTGTTCAGGGTGATCTCTAACTCAAGTAGTCAGTTTCAGCCTCCTAAAGAGCTGCAACTACAGGTGTGCACCACCACACCCAGCTTAGATAAGATCTTAATTAGTGCTACATTATATTTAATAGTAATGAATTACATCCTGAATGTGAAAAGCTAACTTTAGACCCTAGAATCATGCAATAATACCAGTCTTGCATCATTCTGCACACATAGAAACTACCTTCCTAGATACTAAAGAGTGAAGAGGGTTCTCATGTATGGTTATTTCTAATTAAATACTTATACTATCAGTTTCAAAGTTGTATAAGTCATAAAGAAGAGTAATCTAAAAGAGCTTTTTAAGTAGTTTGGGGGGGTGTCCCCCACCCCCACATCACCCCACAAGGTCTTGCTAAGTTGCTCAGGGCCTCACTAAGTTGCTGAGGCTGGCTTTGAACTCTTGATCCTCCTACCTCAGCCTTCCAATCCGCTGAGATTGTAGGCATGCACAACTGCATCCAGCTTTTAAGCAGTTTTATATCCTACATTTCAGGGGGAAAGAATCATTACCACATATTGAAAACATAGTTCTGTAGGTTTAATTATACTTAACAGCTCTCCTGCCCTGTCTGCCCCATTCTCTCGTTTTTCCTGCTTTAAGACAATCCTTTTCAAGTCTTGGTTGATTTGTCTCAACATAAACTCATTCGCGTGGCTACTTTCTGTTTCTTTTTTAGGCATTATATTTTTTAATTATCTCTCTGCCTCCTACACATATCTTGTATGTACTACCCATCTCCCTGATTGTAATTCTGAGTCAGTCATATTCACTTTAATTATCATTGGGTAAATTATTAATTCTGATCCATGTATTAGACTAAACTACAGAATTTTCCCCTAGAAGTTATAATCCTCTTGCATTTTATTTGCTTAGTTTTCTATATATCACAAATAGAACTCCAGTCAACACTCTAGTCTTATCTGAAGACCTTGATGCCTCCTCTATTTATATATTATTCTTGATCCGCCCACTATCATCTTGTTTCAACTGGTATCATTAACTTGAGTCTCCTGTGATGACTTCTCTGAGACCTTTTCCTCTCAGTTTATTCCCTTACTGGGGCGGGGGGGCAGTATAAAAGGGATATGTGGGAAGTAGTTTTTTTGAGAGACTACGTATATGAAAATGTTCTTTCACATTTTTTATTAGATATGAAATTCTGAGTTGGGATTAGTTTAGTTTTTTAATATTTTATTTTTTTATTTGTAGTTGGGCACAATACCTTTATTTTATTTATTTTTATGTGGTGCTGAGGATCGAATCCAGGGCCTTGCATGTGCTAGACAAGCGCTCTACCACTGAGCCACAACCCCAGCCCAGTTTTGCTTCAGAGTTTTGAAGGCATTGCTACTTTGTCATCTAGTAGCTAGCCTTGCTGTAGAGGAGTCTAAAGCCATTCTGATCCTTTGTATATGACCTTCCCCCCCCACCTTCCATTGTAGCATCCTGAAATTGCAGGGTGTTCATACCTTGATGATCATCTATTTTCTTGCTTTGTGACAGGCCCATGATGAACTCTTTCAAGATGTACTCTTGTCCTTTGTTTCTGGGAAATGTTCTTAAATTATTTGCTAATGATTTTCTTCCTTTTTTTGTCTTTTTTTTTTCCTGAAATTTCTGTTATTCAAACTTACCTCTATTCTTATCTTTACTGCTTCTACCATGCACCCCCTTGCCATTTTCTTATCTTTTGATCTTCTTTATGTAATATTAACTTCAAGTTGATTCTAGAAAGGTCCCTTTGTCCACAAATCTGTTCCTGCTAGAGAATAAGGTAACAGCTTTTTGCCCAGTTGGGGAAGAGCAGTTAAGAACAAGTTTAAATAGGAACATTTAAGCATGTTCTCTCTAAAGAAAACATTTTCTTTGAAAACATTTTATTTTAAAATTTTTATTTTTGTGGCGTTGGGAATCAAACCCGGGGCCTTGTGCCCTACCACTAGGCAAGTGCTCTACCACTGAGCTATACCCCCAGCCCTATGTTACTTTAAATGAAAAATACTTAGGTGAGATTAAAGAAGATATAGAATAAAGGATGAGAGCTGGATGCATGGTGCACACCTGTAATCCCTTGACTACTTTAAAAGGCTGAGGTAGGAGGGTCATAATTTTGAGGTGAGCCTGGATAACTTAGCAAGACTCTCAAAATTAAACCAAAGCTGTCATGGTGGCACATGCCTGTAATCCTAGCAACTCAGACAGGAGGATCATGAGTTCAAAGTCAGCCTCAGCAATTTAGCAAGGCCCTAAGCAACTTAGCATGGCCCTGTCTCAAAATAAAACATAAAAGGTCTGGGGATGTGGCTCAGTGGTTAAATGCCCCTGGGTTCAATTCCCAGGACCAAAAATAAATAAATAAGAAAGGACTGGGGATATAACGTAGTTGTAGAGGACTTGCCTAGCATGCATGTGCAAAGCCTTGGGTTTGATCCCTGGTACTGTAGGGAGTAGGGGGAGAATAAAAGATGATCTGATGGAAAGATAACTAGACCAAGATTTAACAAAGATTTTGATTCTAACTATCACTACTATCATTTCTCTCCAGACCCCTGGTTTCTTATAAGGGAAGGTTTAGAGTCACTTGATTCCCTGTTACTGACTATCCCAGCTTCTAAACTCCCCTGCTGGACATTCCATAATCTTTTTAAACAAGAGGATAAAAAGAAAAGCATACAGGATTTTCTTTTTTCCCCTGCTAGTGGCCAAGAGGAAGGTAATTGCCTAGATTTATATGTGCCTGGAAAACAAGAGCAGAGTAGTCCCTCTAAGAATTGAGAAATTTATTTATAAGGGAAATTCTACAATTGCTCCAACTTAAAGCCCTGTAAGAGTTTCCAGACTACGGCATCAGGGGAAGAGGACTGAAGTGGACCCTACAGACTGCCTAGGTCGAGGATTCAGAGATGCCTGAGCAGCTAGTGTTCATAGGTCAGAATACCAAAGAAGAAAGCTGTTTAGAGAACCCAGGAGAGCTGCAGAAGGTCCCTCTTGAATATCTAGCAGAGTACAGATTAGCACATGACTGAGGGAACAAACGGAGACTAGGGAATGGATCATGAAAACGGATTAGATGAGTGCTTGGCATTACTCAGGGCTGGGAATAGTGCCTGTTCATACCAGCCAGACAAAAACTCAATTCACATGATATTGGATAGAGTTTTGTTTACAAATGTACCCAGGATTTTGATTTAATCAAATATAGTAAGGCAACAGACGTGGAGACAACTGCCTTCAAAGAAGAATTATTGCAGTTCCTAAGAGAAGGGAACATGCCATATGCAGAGCCATATGGGGAAGCACCCGGGTGAGTCAGGAGGCAGAAAGAGCAAATGGAGAACCCATGGCTCAGAGGCTTTATTGTGGTTTCAGCATGGAAGAATGAGTGGGTAGGCACGTTTGAATAAGTGCTTTAGGCTGTGAGTAACAAGGTGGTCTTTAATTGTTAATTTTCTGGCCCTGGAGTGATTTGGAGTAAGGCAAATACTGGCTTAGTGTGTGAGTTAGATAAGGATGTGCTTGTGGGTGTGGACTTTGATTTGATTGGTTTATATGTGAAAGGTATGCTAGCAGATTGTTTGCAGTCTCTCAGAATTAACTAATTCTGGGAGGGGCAGTTTCTTTAGGATTAAGAAGGCCCCAAAATGTCAGAACATCATAAAATACATAAAGTAAAAAACATGATTAATACAAGAATCCAGGAAGATCTTACTTCATAAATGAGGAACAATTAGCCATAGACTGGACACTACCTTGAACCTGCCTAACAAGTCATAAAAACAAGACTTGAAAGAGAAAACTTACTTTTCCAGAACAACAGGACTCAAACACATTTTATAGGAATATAAAAATATGCAACATCCAGGTAAAACAAATAATGTCTGGTATCATAAAGAGGAAAGTACAATCGATAATGCTAATAATCAAAAGAAATGCAAAGCTAATACAGATGTTAGATTAGCAGAGAAGAACCTTTAAAAAGCTGTAACTATATATGTCCAAAAGTTAAGTAGAGGAGAAACCCAAATTAAGTTTCTATAGCTGGATGGGATTAACAATAGATTTGACATTGCAGAAGAAAAGTTTAATGAATTTGAGGGCACCGCTAAAAGGAAAGAAAATCTGGAAAAAAAAAAGTGAACTGTGGGACAATTTTAAATGGCCCAGTATATGGGCAATTGAAGTCCCCAAAGTAATATAAGACAAAAATTATTTAAGGAAATAATGGCCAAAACCTTTACAAACTTGATAAAAACTATAAATCTATAGATCAAAGAAGCTAAATGAACTCCAGATACAACTCAAAACTAGTGGTGAAGAGAAAAAAATCTTTAGAAGTAGCCAGAGAAAAAATAAATGGCAGAATCTAAGAAATAAAGATAAGGAAGGTAGATTTCTAATTGGGAACAATAAATGCCAGAAGATAGTAGAACAGCATTTTTATATTGAAAAAAAAATGTTAATTTTGAAAATTTAGGAAAAACTTATCTTTCAAAAATGATGTTAAACTAGATGGATGGCACATGCCTGTAATCCCAGTGGCTCAGGAACCTGACACAAGAGGATCATAGGTTCAAGGCCAGCTTCAGCAACTTGATGAGTCTCTAAGCAATTTACTGAGACCCTGCCTCAAAATAAAAATAAAAAGGGCTGGGGATATGGCTTAGTAGTTAAGTACTACTACTCGGGTTCAATCCCTGGCACCAAAAAAAAAAAAAAAATCATGTTAAAGACCTTTTCAGAAATACAAAGGCTTAAAAAAATTATCTCCAAGATAATTACCATACAGAAAACACTAAAGGACATCCTTCAGGCAGAAGAGAAAATCAGGTGGAAATCTTGATTTACACAAAAGAATGAAGATTACTATTAGAGTTTATAGCATATGTAAAAGTAAAATGTGTGATAATATTATAGAGACCAGTAGGGGAGCAAGGAGTGTACACTGCTATAAGATTCAATATCACTTGAAGATAAACTATAGTAAGCTAAAGTATATAGGTTGGGCATGTGGAAGTGCATGCCTGTGAAACAGGAGGTCACAAGTTTGAGGTCAGTCTCACAATTTTAGCAAGACCCTGTGCAAAATGAAAAAGATAGAGATGTAGTTCAGTGGTAAAGTGCTCCTGGGTTATTTCCTCAGAACCAAAAGAAAAATAAATAAATAAAAGTACATAATATAAACTCTAAAATGACAAGAGTTAAGCCAATGGTCATATATCCATCAGCTTATGAATGGTAAATAAAAGATGTAAAATACAACATAGATGACCTTTGAAAATATGTTTAGTGGAAGCAGCCAAACACAAAAGGCAAGATGTTATATGATTCCATTTACTTAAAGTATTCAGAATAGACAAATTATGGGCTGGGGATGTGGCTCAAGCGGTAGCGCGTTCGCCTGGCATGTGTGAGGCCCGGGTTCGATCCTCAGCACCACATACAAAACAAACGTTGCGTCCGACAAAAACTAAAAAATAAATATTAAAAATTCTCTCTCTCTCTCTCTTAAAAAAAAAAAGAATAGACAAATTATAATAAAGATAGCAGATAAATGGTTGCCAGAGAATCAAGGGAAGGGAAAATAGGGTTTGCCTGCATGATGAATATAGGGTTTCCTTTGAGGTAATGAAAATATTTAGTAATAGTTCAGTGATAAGGGTTGCACACATTGTGAATACATAAAAACCACTGAACTGTACATTTCAAAATGGTTAAAATGGTGAATTATATGTGAATTTTATTTCAATAAAAAATTATTAAGCTAACAAAGGACAAATGGATTCATAAATTATGCCAAGATAAGGCAGAAGAGGAAAGGGGAACAGGAAAATAGTAAACAAATAGCAAGATGACAGACTGAAATTATTTAATATCATATTAAATATAAATGGTTTATACACTTCAATTAAAAGGCATCAGTTGTCAGATTGGAATTTTTTTAGATTTTTAAAAATTTGTTGATAGACCTTTGTTTGATTGATTGATTGATTGATTGATATGTGGTGCTGAGAGTTGAACCCAGTGCCTCACACATGCCAGGCAAGTATGCTACCTCTGAGCCACAACCCCAGCCCTCAGATTGGAATTTTTAAAAATAAAACACACACGCACACAAAAGGAGGAGACAATTACATGCTCCCTATAAGAAAAGCATTTGTAAAAAAAAATATTTTTAGAGCCTCACCGTTATACATAGTAGTTGTGCTCATTCCAACAAACTTACACATGCTTAGAATTCTTTTTTTTTTTGTAGTTGTATGTAGACGAATGCCTTTATTTTATTTTTATGTGGTGCTGAGGATTGAACCCAGTGCCTCAGGCATGTTAAACAAGCCCTCTGCCACTGAGCTACAGCCCCAGCCCCACATGTTTAGAATTCTATTTCAGTTCATGATCCCCCTTTCCTCACCCCAAGAAACACACTCTAAATAAAAACACATAAATGTTGTAAGTAAATGGATGGAAAAATGATAATATACTATGCTAACAAAGGACAAAAAAGAAGCTGCAGTAGCTACATTAATATCAGGCAACTAGATTTCAGGACAAGGAATATTGCCAGGGATAATGAAGATCATAATGATGACAGGGTAATCAGGAAATGACAAAAATCTTAAATATTTTAAGCATTTAATAATACATCTTCAAACTATGTGAAGCAAAGATTGATAGAATTGCAGTAAGCAATAGGGAATTCCACAGTTAGTCTGATTTCAGCATACCTTTTTCAATAATTTGTAGAGAGTGTAGACAGAAAACTAACAAGAATATAGTATATTTGAACAACGCTATCAGTCAACTTGACTTTCTTACTGAACCACCAACATTAGAAAAATACATATTCTCAAATGCACATAAAACATTTAACCATATTCTGAGCCATTAATTGGTCAAGTCATACTTTTTAATCTCAGGCCATAGTGAAATTAAGTCATGGGCTGGGGATGTGGCTCAAGCAGTAGCGCACTCGCCTGGCATGCGTGTGGCCCAGGTTCGATCCTCAGCACCACATACCAACAAAGATGTTATGTCCGCCGAGAACTAAAAAATAAATATTAAAAATTCTCTCTCACTCTCTCTCCTCTCTCACTCTCTCTTTAAAAAAAAAAAGAAATTAAGTCATAAACAGAAAAATCCTTGGAAAATCTCTAAATATTTGGAAACAAAAAATAATTTTTAAGTAGCCCATGGATCAAAGGAAAAAAAACTAGAAAGTATTTTAAATTAAGTGAAAGTGGAAACAATATATAAAGGTTTATGAGATACCACTAAAGCAGTATGCAGGAAGGTAATTTGCAGCACTAAACGACTATATTAGGAAAAAATGTCTCAGATTGATTACCTCAGCTGTATGAATATCAGAAAAGTAGATGTCATTTAAGAATCTAGAAAAAGGGGCTGGGATTGTGGCTCAGCAATAGAGCACTCACCTAGCACATGCGAGACCCTGAATTCAATCCTCAGCACCACATTAAAAATAAATAAATAAGGGCTGGGGATGTGGCTCAGGCGGTAGCGTGCTCGTCTGGCATGCGAGAGGCCCGGGTTCGATCCCCAGCACCACATACCAACAAAGATGTTGTGTCTGCCGAGAACTAAAAAATAAATATTAAAATTTCTCTCTCTCTCTCCTCTCTCACTCTCTCTTTAAAAAATAAATAAATAAATAAATAAATAAAATAAAAGATATTGTATCCAACTATAACTAAAAAACAAATATTAAATTTTTTTTAAAAAAGAATCTAGAAAAAGAAGTCAATGGAATGTAAAGTATCCAAAGAACAGAAATAAGTATTTAAAGTACCCAATGAAATAGAAAACAAACTGATATAGAAAAATCAGTAAAACCAAAAGTAAGTCTTAGATAAGATCAATATAATTGATTAACTTCTAGCCAAACAGATACAAAAGAAAGGGGTAGAGGGGTGGAAATGAAGGGAAAGACATAATTACCAGCCTCTAGAATGAGAGATGATATCATTACAGATTTTACAGATCTTGAAAGAATAAGAATATAGTAATAGAATATTGTGAACAACTTTATACCAAAAAATTCAACAACTGTGATGAATTGGACAAATTTTCTTGAAAGACCTAAAATAGGAAAGCTCATTCAAGGAGAAATAGATGAACTGAAGTCATGTATTTATTAAATAAATAGGAATTTAGTTTAAAACCTCCACAAAGAAAACTCAGGCCCACATAGCTTCACTGGGTAAGTTGTTCCAAATATTACGGAAGAAATAATATCAGTTCTACACAAAATCTTCAAAAAAGAAAAAAAATAGAAGTGAAAGAAGTGTTTCTAGACTTGCTCTATGAAACCAGCATTAATTATACCAAACCTGGCAAAGATATTAAAAGAAAAATAGATAAATATCTCATAAACATATACATAAAATCTAAACTGAAGTAGAGCAAATAGAAAGAAGGGAAAGAGGGCATGTGAATATTAAAAAGTGACCAAGTGGGTTTTGCCCTTGGAATTATTTACTCTATATTCAACAACCAATAAATGTAACACCATGTTAAACTAAAAAGGAACCATATGGGTGCTGGGGATGTGGCTCAAGAGGTAGCGCGATCGCCTGGCATGCGTGCGGCCCGGGGTTGGATCCTCAGCACCACATACAAACAAAGATGTTGTGTCCACCGAAAAACTAAAAAATAAATATTAAAAAAAAGAGTAATTATAAAAAAAAGAACCATATGATCAAATGTATATGATATATGCAGAAAAAATATTTGACAAATTCTAATATCAATTCCTGATTTCAAAAATGAATAAAACACCTAGACATGATGGTACATGCCTGTAGTCCCTGATACTTACTTGAAGGACAAGGTGGAATAATCACATGGACTCATGAGTTCACGATCAACCGTGAACTCATAAATGAGAAAATCCTCAACCTGATAAAAGGCATCTATGGAAAATCTACAGCTAATAGCATATTTAATGATGAAAGACTGAATGCTTTACCCCGCAAAATATCAGAACAGGAAAGGGCTGTCTACGCTCAGTACTTCCATTTGACATTGTGTTAGAGACTAGTCAGTGCAACTGGGCATGGAAAAGAAAAGATATCCAAATTGGAAATGAAAAGTAATTATCTGCAGTGGCACACTCCAGTAAACCCAGTGGCTTGGGAGGCTGAAACAGGAGAATCATGAGTTCAAAGCCAGCCTCAGCAACAGTGGAGCACTAAGCAACTCAGTGAGACCTGTCTCTAAATAAAATACAAAATAAGGCTGGGGATGTGGTTCAGTGGTTGAGTGCCTCTGAGTTCAATTCCTGGTACCCCACCCCCAGAAAAAAGGAAATATCTGTCTCTTTCTCTACGACATAATCATCTAAGCTGAAAATCTGATGAGATCGACAAAAAAGTTAGAACATTTAATAAGTTGATTTAGTAAGACTGAAGGATACAATCTAATATACAAAATACACAAATATAAAAATATCAATTGTGATGGTTGTACCTATCTATGAAAATACTAAAAACCACTGTATACTTCAAATGGGTAAACTACTTGTGAATTAGAACTCAATAAGACTATTAAAAATGAGTTGTATTTATATATGCTAGCAACAAACAATTTAAAATTCAAATAAAAATACCATTTACGATAGCACCAAATATATGAAAACTTGGAGACAAATCTGATTAAAAAAAAATGAAGAGGTTTGTGCACTGAAAATGACAACATTCTGCTGAGAAAAGTAAATTTTAAGTAAATGGAGATGTATACCTTGTTCATGTGCCATATGACAGCATTGTTAAAATGTCAGTTCTCTCCAAACTGATATATAATTATGATGTATCACAATCAAAATCTCCCTACACTTTTTTTGGTAGAAATTAACAAAATGAATCTAAAATTTATATGGTAATGCAAAGCATCTGTGGTAACAAAACAACTCATGAGAAGAATTATAAAGTTAGATAATACTTCATGATTTCAAGAGTTCTAAAGCTAGCCATGTGTGGTGACACGTGCCTGTAATCCCAGTGATTTGGGAAGCAGAGGCAGGAAGATCACTAGTTCAAGGCCAACCTGGGCAATTTAGCAAGATCCTATCTCAAAATACTACTGAGTGGAGCTCAGCAGTAGAGGGCCTCTGGGTTCAATTCCCAGTAAAAGCTATAGTAATCAAAACAACATGATAGAAAAATAGATCAAAGGAACAATAAAGTCTGAAAGCAAACTTTTCAAAAGCACTGAGCTAATGCATTGAAGAATGAAAGCGTTTTCAACAAATGTGCTAGAGCAGGGGCTGGGGTTGTGGCTCAGAGGCAGAGCACTCGCCTACCATACCGGGTTCGATCCTCAGCACTATATAAAAATAAAGACATTGTGTCCAGCTATAACTGAAAAGTAAATATTTTAAAAAAACAAATGTGCTAGAGCAAATACACATCCATGTGCAATAAACAAACCAAAACTTGAATCTATGCCTCATACTATATAAAAAAAAACAATTCAGAATGGATCATAGATCTTAACATAAAACCTAAAACTGTAAAACTTGTAGAAGAAATAGGAAAAAGTCTTTGGGATCTTAGGTTAGGCAAAGAATTAGACATGACACGAAAAGTACCATCTATAGAATACCAAACTGATACACTGAACTTTACCAAAATTAAAAACTGTTTTGTTCTTTGCTGAGCATGGTGGCACATGCTTGGAATTCCAGCTACTCGGGAAGCTGAGGCAGGAGGACTGCAAGTTTGAGCCCAATTTAGATCCTGTCTCAAAATTTAAAAAGGGCTAGAGATAGAGCTCAGTGGTAGAGAACTTGCTTAGCATGTGCATGAGGCCCTGGGTTTGATCCTCAACACTGAAGAGAAAAAAAAAAAAAAAGTACATTTCCTATCTCTACTCTTCTTCCTCGGTCCACTGGCCTCTTTGGAAGGCACTCAGTTTAGATGACTCCTGAGGTGACCATCCTTGGCAATGGCCTCTAAGCTATCTGCAGGAGAAGCAGCCTTGTGCAGGGATTAACAGACTAAAACCAGGTTACCTGGACTCATGTGTTGGCTCCTCCAGTTGCTAGTTCTGTGAACTTGCACAAGTCATTTAACTTATTCTTGCCTCAGCAAACTCACCCACCTCCCACCCACGCCAAAACTAAACAAAACAGAAATGGTAATTGAAAGGAAAGTGACCACAACACTCAGAGCGACCAAGAGATTTTTATTGCAGCAGTGCAACAGGGGAGAAAAGAGAGAAAGAGAAGGAGAGAAAGAGAGAGAGAGCGCAAGAGAGAGAGGGGCCCGGCAGGAGGGAGTTTTTATAGCCCAAATCTAATGAGGTCTCTGGGTCTGCAAGCTCCCTTGTTGGCACAAGGGGGGTTGAGTGTTCAGCCTTGAGCAGGGGCTTGGGCATTTGGGCTTGAAGCCAACAGGTGATAAAGAACCAGACAGAGGGTTTGAGTGGTTAGGTCATCCTCCAGCTAACTTTGTTTGGCATGCCCTGCAGACAACTTACTCAGCCTGTCCTGCACCTAACAGTAATAGCACTTACTTCCTTAAAGTGCAAGAAAACCTATAGGAGTGTAAAGCAATCAGAACTATTAACAGGCTCAGAAAAAGGCTATGAAGATGCTTGTTAAATAAGTAAGCAGGGAGCTGGAGATGTATCTCAGTGGAGAGCACTTGCCTGGCATGCATATAAGGGCCTGGGTTCAGTTCCCAGCACCAATAAATAAATAGTTTCAATTCTGCTTAGTGCCAAAGGTTTGGGCTCCTGCCATTGCCACCCAGAGAGCCTGGGAGGAAGCCCTGACGATGTTGCAGCATACCTTCCCACACCCCCAACTTGGTAGATGCTTTCCATACCTCGTGTCACCCTGACTCCAGGAGACAAGGAAAGATTTTTATACCTAGTTCCCACAATGAGGGAACAGACTCTGAAAGCACCATACTGCTAGGGAGTGATGGGAATGGGACAAAGCCTAGGCCTGTTTGCCTCCAAAATGGCCTGAGTAAGGCACACTGTCTTCCTCAGTCTAGAGCTCAGGCTTCAGCTGTCTTGGCCAGTGCTTTGTGCTTCATCAAGCTGTGTGAGGCACACTGTGGTTTAACTGTGTCCTCCAAAGTCCACTCAATTCCCAATGTAGCAGTGTTTAGTGGTGAGAATTTTAAAAGACAATTGGGTCATAAGGACCTTCATAAATGAATTGACGTCATTATTGCCATAGTGGGTTGTTATAAAGGTGACTTTGGACCCCTTTGTGCTTGCAAGTGCTCTCTTGCCATATGATACCTTCTGTTGTGTTATGACACAGCAGGAAAGCCCTCACCAGATGCAGCTCTTTGATCTTCAACTTTTCAGCCTCCAGAACCATGAGTCAAATAAACTATTGTTTATAAATTATCCAGGCTGTGGTATTCAGTTATCAGAACAAAATGGACTAAAACAAGGCACAAGCCCTTGCTTCCCAGATCTCTGTGTCCCTGCCTGTGGAGTGTCCTTGCTGGTGGTCATAAGGAGCCTGTGAAGGACTGTGAACACTTTCACAGGGGAGGCCACCCTTGTCCATGTCTCCAGAGCTGTCTCAGAATCTGGCTCAGCTTCTGCATTGAGTTTCTCCAACCAAAAGGCGAAGAGATTGAGACCATCTGCTGCCACCCAGATTCTCCAGGAGCTTGTTGAGGACACCTGGCTCTGGTCCTCTCGCACCTTGGCAGGAATCTCTCTGAGCAGTGACATCCAAAGGTTCGTGGGCTGGCTTTGGACCAGTAGTGGGCAGGGAGCGAGGACGACAGGAGGAATATAGAAACCTTGGCCTTTCCCCAACAAGGAATTTTCAGAGAGCTCAGATGCATGTGCATGTGATGGGTTCCTCAGCCTGCTGGGCCTAAGACTGGCCTTCCCTTCCTTCTTTCCACTGGTCTACCTTCTTCTCCACTTTGCCTGGTTCTAGGGAGCCTGAACACCCTTCTCCTGAGTGGATGCACAGAGAAACACTTCCGTGGCTCTGAGCCCTGGGCAGGCCCATGTCTAAAACAAGAAGGGCATCGGGACCTTGGGATGGAGGGTTGAGAGCTGGGAAAGGCGAGGGGCAGTAAGCCCTATTTAACAGAGGGGAGAAAGTCAAAACCAGAGGCCCAGAGAGGGGAAGGGCCTGGCCAGTAGCTACAAAAAATAAACAAAATGATGAGGAATAAATTTAATTAAGCAAACGAAAGGCCTATACACTGAAAGCTATTAAAATTAGTAGTAGAGTGAGGCTGGACCTTGTGCCCTTCCCACGGCCTTCCAATAAAGGAGTTACTTGAAAGTATTGAGACCAGTGGGGCTTCAGGGGAAATTTCATTCCTTGCTGCCTCTCTCTCCCAGCCCTGGGACCTGACATGACCCTGTCCTCCCCACCAGTATGGCCTAGAGGCAGTTATGCATCCAGATGGCTTGGGGATGTGCTGGAATCCATGTTCCACTAGGGATGGATGTGCCATTCACAGTCCCCTGGGGATGGGGGTCAGAGATGTGAGGGGAAGGTCAGAGATGGTAGACAAAAATGACAGGTCCAAGGGAACCTCCCTTATCATTTTTCCTGGGGCTTCTCTTTGTCCCAGGATCTCTCCTCATCCAGCAGGATCACACTGTGCATAGACCTTATATCCTGGCTCAGGACAGGGGCCTTACACCATGGACTTCTCCACTTGGGTCCTCAGTTTCCCCTGGACATCTCACCTGACTTGCCTGTCTGCTGACCTGAATTCCCACAATGATGGTGACCATGGCATTAGGCTCCTGGTTGGGAGCCTGCCCCCATGGTTCTTGAGGAAGAAGAGAAATAGTCTCTTTATAGGGGCAGCCTTAGGATTGCTCTGTCCCCAAATCCCTTGCTAGTGGCTGTGTCCATCTCCACCCAGTGTATACACTCTGTGGGATGCCCCCAAAGCCTGGAGGGAACACACAACTCTTTATCTCTGGCCAGATACGTCTCCTAATTCTGGTGAGTTGACTACTCAACAAACGCCTGGGGGTGGGGGAGATGAGCATGAAGCCCTCCCTTCTCAAGTCTGCTGTGGCCCCTGCCTCCGGTCAGTGCATTCTTGTCCCCAGTTCAAGAGTCCCTGATGGTAGTCTGGACTCAGGAATGAGCTTGGTGTGGGGCTCCATTCAGAACTCTGCCCCTCCTGGGTTCCAACCTGCTTCTCTGATCCCTTATTTACATAGTCCAAACCCTACCCAGATGTGAGGGTCTCTTCTAACTCCCCATCTCACACCGTTGGAATCATGACCTGCGCACACCTTGGTCTCCATGGGGCCCAGCCAGGTAGATAGGAGTTACCCCAGCAGCACAGCAGCAGGGCTGGTGCCCAGTGACCCTGAGGTCCATGATGCAGAAAAGCAGAGGAGAGGAAGAGCATCACCTTTTATTGTGGAGGTGCCAGGGCCCCTCATACTGACAGAATCTTGAGACTCCAGCCTGGGATAACCATCTAGTGTCTTATAAGAGTATTCTCCATCTATCCCATTAATCCCATGTTGAGCATTTTCACTGTCTCTCTGGGAATTTATGGGACCTCCTAGGCTCCCACCACTTGCTATCCCATGTGCTTGAAAGCATCCTCAGCCTGATGGATGGTGAATCATCTAGTACAGCAGCTCTGGGGTTCAGACCCTGGTTCAGCAGCTGCAGAGCCCCAGGTAGAGGTAGTGGCAATGGTCCCAGCCACACTGTCCCCAGGATCAAGGTCTATGCCCTCATAAATTGTGGGCAGTGAGGTGCGCTGGCTTAGCCGTCGGCGCAGGCCAACTAACAGGGGCTGGGGCATGGAGGCCACATCCACGTTGTTGCCCAGGTCCACCCAGGCCAATGCAGGGAATTTGGTGGTGTCCTTGATGGCTTCAGTGAGTTCCCGGGCAGCAGCCCGTGTCAGCCGGTTGCCATTAAGCAGGAGCTGGGTGAGGCAGGGCAGTGTCCACAGGCTGGGCAGCAGCAGGTGCAGAAGCTCATCACTCAGCTCCGTGAAGCTCAGGTCCAGCACTGACAACCCAGCCCCGTGGCTGCCCAGGTAGCGTGTTATGTGCTGCACATCTTGCACTGAGAGCGGGATGCCTGAGAGGTCCACCGTCTCCCCTGCCAGCAGAGTCTTCTGGAGGCCACTCTTGAGGCTATGGGAGAGTTATAGGTGAGACAGACTTAGTATGAGCCCTGGCCCAGGGCCAGGCAGAACAAAGTGTGAAAAGATTTGCTGTGAGGATTAAATACAAAGGCAATAAAGCTCCATGTGTGAACTATTATTATAAACCCCTTTCACATGCCCAGCATCACCACACCTGTTAGATCTCTTATCTCATTTATTTTTACAATCCCCAAGGGGCTAAGAATGATGACCCATTTTTTTCAAAGGGTTAAGTAACTTTCCCATGGCCATGGGGATCAGGTCTCCAAATTAAGACACTCTGATTCCTGAGCTCAATTTTTTTTTTTCTGGGCTCCCTCTGAATTGGGTCCTTTGGGATAGCAAAAACTTTCTTACAAGGCTGAAAAACAAATACTACACATGTGCCAGGGTCAGCTCCTAGCTATGGTTTTGGGTCTCTAGGACTGAGTGCTTGCAGCCAGTTCCAGGCTGAGTCTGTATCACAAGGCTGTGATGGAGTGACCAAGGCGGGGACCCCACAGCAGAGTAGAGGCCTCAGCTTTGGGCACCCCAGCATTGGTAAAGAATTCCCAAGAGTTATAGGGTAATGAGAGAGGGTATAGCCTAGGACAAGCTGCTTTGCCTCTCTCAGCCCCAGTTTCCTTCCCTGTTAAATGGGAATTGTGACACAGAATCTGCCTACCTGTTGTGAAGATTTACCTAATGCCTGATGAGATCACCTTGGGTGGAGGGGAACCTAAAGAGCCCCAGGACCTGTACCGGGCCAGGGATTAAGGGATAAGTGAATGGCAGGAGGTGGTCGTCCTGGGGGGCATGGGAGGCATATCCATGGAGAGTGAATCTTCAATTGTTTTTTTTTTTTGCCACGGGCCACATTGACTTTCAGAGTTGAGGCCTTAATACAGGAACCCACAGAATGGGATTTGCAGGCACCAGGCTATCAGTGATAGAAGACTAGGTGTCAACCTGGGAAGGGACCCTGAAAGGACAAGAGGAGGGGCTGTGGCTGAGCTCCCCTTACCAGTTCTGTGTCTTCTTCCGGGGCACACTGGGCCCTCTCTGCCTCTTGGAGTGAGGGGTGAGATGGTAAATGAGCTGCCGGCATATCTTGTCCGAGGACTTCCAGAGCTCATAATCCTGTTGGGGGACAGCATCATCAGGGTGAGACTGAGCCCCTCCCACCCCCACCCTGACTTTGACCTGGCACAGAGCCAGGTGAGGCTGCCCGCTGGGAGCTGGACAGGCTGGTCCGAGGCCCGCAGTGCCCGGCGGGAGGAAGCCCAGACAATGGGCCCTTGTTCCCTGTCCTCAGGCCCAGGGCCAGCAGTTCGGGCTATCAGCCGGCAGCCTGACTACCCTCAGCACCCCCAGGGGACTTGCCACAGGGGGAGGCCAGGCCAGGCCCCTCAAGAGAGCCCTGTTCCACTGACGCCAATCCCAGGGGATGGGAACAAGCCAGGTCAGCATGTTCTTCTTCCTCTCATTATCCAAGCTACACTGCGCCCGTGGGGCCTGGGTCTGGGCTAACAGGGCTGGGGGTTTAATGTTTTACAGCACCACGTCCTGGCTCTCTCTTAGTCCTAACTGGGCCCCTGCAAAGGCCTAGCTCAGGGCAGAATACACAGTGTGCTTTCCACAAAGCTGGTACTGAGCCTGCTCCACTACCTACCCGGAACGTTCTTTTATGCAATCCCTCTGTTAACAGCCTCAGGAGCATATGGCAGACTCAGTGACAGCAAGCCCTGGTAGTTCCTGTGATGGCTATGGGCTAGCCAACTGCATACAGATTTGGAAGTTCAGGATGGCAGAGCCTATAGTGGACACATTTGTTTCATATGGCAGATTCACTGTGACCAGGGCTCAGGGGCTGATGGCTGGCTGCAGCCATACAGTTTGGGGCTGTGTCCATGATCATGGCAGACCATCTGCAAGGTGTTGTCAGATTAGGGCCCAGAGTGTGAAGGTTGCAGGTGGTTGAATCCAAGTTAGAATGAAAAGGGACTTGCTGCTATGGGAGGGACACTGAACATTTATCCCCAAGAGTGTCCAAGTAGGATGGATACCAATGAATAGGCTCCAGCCGAGGGTGGCCTCTTCTGGCTCAGGGATTAAAGGTTGGGAATCCAGTTCTCTTAATGAGTTTGTCAGAACATTTTGTGTTCTGCAGGGTCTCCATTTGACTTCTGTTCAGCTAGGGTTCCCAGGCCTGAATCACAGGTGCTGTCACTTGGGAAAAAGGTCTACCAAAAGCATGATCTTCAGGTTGGGTAAAGCACATTTGCCCCTGGAGCTGGCATCAGTTCTGAGAGAGAGAGAGAGTGACCTACCTAAGGCCACAGAGCAAGCCACATGAGGACCCAGGCTCCTAGCCTCTGTCAGCCACACTGCCAGTCCATGGCCCATGCATGCTGACCTCACCTTCTTGGGGCACTGTAGGTCCCGGGCCAGGTTCACAAGCAGGTCATGGGAGATGGGATCCACCAGGTTGAGGAAAGCCACATTCCTATAGAGGATGTCTGTGAGAAGGGTCCCCTCAAGGCCCAGGTCCTGAGGGTGGTGAAGAGGTAGTTGAATGAGCCAGGAACCAGGGCCTCCTTTCTCCAGGTCAGACAGCCAGACGCCCCTCATGTTAATTTCCATGTCTCCCCACCTCCAGAGAGCAAAAGCCAACTGTCTGGTGACAGTTGGACCCTTTAGATGAGGAGAGGGGTGGCACATGGGGTGCCCCAGGGAGGTAATGAACAGATTACTCAGACCAGTTGCTGCAGGCAAAGTGTCTTGCTGTGACACCTTGCCTTCTCTGGGGTTAGGGCCTGTCAGGGGGATTCTACTCCTCTGATGACCTGTGAATGGAAATGTCCCCCATCATTTCCTTCTGGCCCTTTGCCTTTCCTTCTGTCTCTGAGATCTCCCAAGCTGCAGCTACCTGTTGAGGTTGGCCTTTTTCCCTTCTCAGTTGTGACAGGCATCTCAGACTTGATGTGTACATCGGCCTCACATCCTGTGCCTTAGCTTAGTATGAAGGGAA
Organism: Ictidomys tridecemlineatus; assembly: GCF_052094955.1. Taxonomy (NCBI): domain Eukaryota; kingdom Metazoa; phylum Chordata; class Mammalia; order Rodentia; family Sciuridae; genus Ictidomys; species Ictidomys tridecemlineatus. The sequence continues at coordinate 73,846,554 of NC_135478.1, read as the reverse complement.
TCACTCATCACTCTTTCCTTGCCCTCTCTTCTCCAGCTCACCTAGTGGGTCTGCTTCTTCTTCCCCACTGCTCCCATCAGGTTCAGGTCTACCTCTCAGAAATCTCCTCCCAGGGTTCTCAATCTTCCACATCCCTCCAGCTGGCAGGGCCAATCTATGAAACACACATTTGAGCTTGATCCATAAGCCCTTTGGAGATGACCAAACCTTTTAGAAGTCACATGACATCAGACTTACAGTTTGCCGAGTCTCAAAACTCCCAGTGCCTGGCCATCACACCTTCTCTGGCCTACCAACTTACTCTTCTATCTTTTGATCACACCCCATGGTCAGGGCCCTCGCCTGGCCTTCCTGCCTTCATTTCTTGGTCTTTTCCTGTCTATTCCCATAGACCTGATATGGGGCTGAACACCATTCCAGGATGCTGATGGGGCAGGCACAGCTAGGAAGAACCTTCAGTCTCTGCATGGGCCCTCCCCAAGCCAGAGAGTAACATACCCTGTGCATTAAGTCCCTAGCCCAGGAAGAAAGGCTAAGCAGGAGCCCCCATGTGCTGTAGTACCATGGGGGGAACAGTTCCTGCAGATTTAGGGGCAGGATAGACCCCTTGGTTGGCCTCAAATTCCAACCTCTGGGAGACAAGGGGGTGACCTAGCTGATCTCTGAGAACCAATCCTTCCCTCCTTGATGTTTTTAAGGGAAAATGCCCAGCTGATGCCTAAAGACCATTTCCAACAGTGATCTCTGCCTCTGGCCAGTCTGGCTGACTAGGTGCTGCTCTGCTTTTTGTATTTTCAACATGGTTCAAACCACAGATGCCAGCCAGGGAGGATTTTGATGGAGGAAAGGGTGACTGTTAAGTCTGGGCAGACCCAGACAGGGCCCCAGACCGCAGTCTGCCTTCTGCTGGTCTGGACAGCTCTTCTTAAAGGGCCAGTTCCACTATTCCAGACTGCTGAGCCTGGAGAAAGGAAACTTTGGTGGGAGGAGGAACAGGCCTAATAGCCTGGGCTCTGGCTCTGGCTCCCCCTCTCCTTTGGGTCACCACTTATTTCTATGCATCCGTTTCCCCTTCTTTACTTATCTACCTTCTGTCAGCCAAACACCTTCATGACTGATTTCAGCTCATTTATTGGGAAGGTGGTGGTGGAAGCTGCTATAGGGAATGGGAACAAGGTAGACTGGGAAGTAGTAGGTAGCATGCCCAGGGCTGATGCTAGGACCAGCATCCATGTCTCCTAGGACAACAGTAGGGCTCCAAATCTTGGGCTAGAGAACCAGCGCTCCCATCCCCCACCCCCACCTACCGGGATATGTTACTGTTGTGTACAGATGTCAGATGTGTGTACTCAGTGGGCACAAACTGCCTGTTAGATGGACGGGTGATGCATGCCTTGTGGCTTTGTCTGCCCTGCCATGGTGTCTCCTGGTGCACCCGCAGATCAGCTGGGCTGTACCTCCCAGGTCCTGCCTCCCAGGTCCAGTTCTTACCCTCATCCTGCCCTCTTCCCACTGTCCTTCAATAGAAGACCCCCATCCAGCCCTTCTCCTTTCCTGCCAAGGCATGAATGTGGGCTCTTAGTTCCAGGCTGGGGGCAATCTTCAACATATACACAACAGACTTCAAAACCCAGAGCTCGAGACACACTGGCCCCCGCCTCTGCACAGCCCTCCTCCGGCCTCACCCAGCCCTCACTCTAGCCCGCGCGCTCTGGCCCAGAGAAGAACCCCAGCCTCAGCACTCCATCATACTCTCATCCAACCATCCCACAGCCCACAGCCCGCAGCCCCGGCCCCTCCCCGGACCCCAGACCCGCCCTTGCCACCAGCCCCGGGTTGGCCGGTTCCTTCTCTCGCCTGGCGCAGGAGGCGCAGCAGCTGCCGGGCGCGCTCCGGACGCCGCTCGCGGAGTGTGGACTGGATCTCGCGGAGCCAGCGCACCCTGCGCTCGTAGGGCGCGGGCCCGCCGCCCGCTGCTGCCTCGGCCTCGGAGCCCGCCTCGGGCCCTGCCCGCCGGCCTAGCCGCGCCCCCATGGCCGCCGAGCGGCGGGCGCCTGGCTAGCCAGAGGCCGGGCTATCTGCGTACCGCCCTCGCCCCGCCCTCGTCCCGCCCTGGCCGGGCTGGGATGCGCTGGGTGGGGAGCTCCGATCCAAGGCTGAGTGCCCGGGCCCTGGCCTCCCGGCCTGGGGACGAGGGGTGGGACTCCTGCAGTTGGCAGAGATCTAGCAGGAGGGCTCCACCGGCGTCGGACCTGGCGCTTGGAGCTCTTCCCAAGGGCCGCCAGGGAAGTCGCTGAGCCTAGCCAGGACGAGGTGGCGTTTGGCATCTCTCAACCCTCTGGCCTGAGTACTGACTAGGGGAATAAAAGCGTTGACCGCGCAAAGAACGCGACAAGCGGGGTGGGGGTGCCTTTTGCCGGCATTAGACAATGTCAGCACCTGCTTTCAGGAATCTCTTCTGCAGCATGGCAGTTGTATCTGACCATCCACTCTGCATCCATACAAAATTTAATGCCAGTCCCTGCATGCTGGCGGTGGTGGGCACGCCTGGGCATACTGGGAGGAGCCCTCCCCTGCCTGGGAGATGAATGGGCTGAGGTGTGCTGGTTAACTGGTAAGCTCAATTATGGGCAGGTTGGCAGCAGGCCGGCTGCATCTGCCCCTGTCTTCAGCATTCCTATTAGACAAGGGGGAGGGGGCAGGACTCAAGTGTGAGGAGGGGGCACTGGCTCCTCCTAGGATTAGGTTTGAGCTACAGGGGGATTCCCACCTCCAAGGTCTCCTTCAGTAGTCCCTATTGGAGGCCTAGTGCCCACCACCACCACCACCACCAGGCATCCTCCTCGGCTCTCCCACGCTCCCCACCACCAGCTCTGGGATCCTCACATTACCTGAGGGGGAGGCATTTGTGGCTCTGGGCTCCAGTCTCCATTCTCACAGGCAAGGGATATGTGTACAGCTTGTAAGGCTGGGGTGCCTAGATGGGCTAGTGAGTAGGAGGCATTTGAGGACATATAGTGAGGGCCCACCATCAGGATTCTTCCTTTAGGTCAAACATTGCCTGCCTAGAGATTGGGGTGGGGGGTAGGGTACCAGGCTTTGTGGACACACCCCCCAGGGGTGTGTCCCTTAGACAAGGCAGAGGACAGCAGAATGTGGTAGTCTCTTGACCACTCTCTGATTCCTCCAACCCCTGTTGGGTCAATTCTTGGGCCCCCTTCTCCCTGGGCATCTGTCAGCTGGACCCAGAGGCCTCCCTTCCCCCCTCCTCTGCAGCCAGTATTGTCCTAGGGCTACCTTGGCACAGCAGGTTTCCTCCTTGGCAAACCTGCATGACTGCCCGGTCTGCCCTCCCTCAGGGCCAAGACACTTTTGCTGAATTGACACTGTGACGGGGCCAGAGCTTTAAGCAGCAGCCCCAGTGCCCCAGCGACTTCTCAGACCCCCTGCCAGAAGCTGGCAGCCAGGTAAGCCCTCCTTCTCCTCCCTGTCACCCTCAGGGCTGGAGCCAGAACTGGATGGCTCCCAGATCCTGATCATATGGTTCCAGAGACTGAGCCAGGCCTGGACATTGTCCCTTTGAGTGTGAGAAGACTGAGGTGGGGGTGAGGGGTGAGGAGAGGGAGGGCTGAGTATGGGTGTCAGGATGGGGGCAACATAGGCAGGGGCATAGTGAGGATGCCCAGAGCTGAGAGTCTTGGGAAAAGCACAGAACCACCTCTAGCTCCACATCTATGTTCCTGGCTGAGAGATTCCTGGAGGACATTTTTCCAAGAAAGGAGGGAGGCTGGTGTCTGGGCCCAGATCCCTGGATGGGCCTCTCTTACCCTGCTGTGGGGGATACCTTGGGTAAGTTGTCTCTGGCTTAGCCTGACTTGTACAAGAGCCCCCAGAGACAGGGTTGTCCCCACAGTAATGGGAACATCATTCTACCTTGCCAGCCTCCATGTGTACTTAACTGAAGGATACTGGCCCTTCTCCCTGGAGTTTTTCTGTTAAGCAGGATTTGTGGAGACCCTGTGAGATGGAGGGGGTACTTCAATGTTGGCCTCTCAGCCCCTAGGGCTAATGTAGAGTTGAGGGGATTAACCTGGGCCATTTGGAGCAACCCTACCACCCCTAGGAAGCCAGTGAGATGGAAGTTGGGGGCCCAGAGTCAGATAGGAAGGACATAGCCAGATCCTAGTCCCCGATGGAGCCTATGAAGCACCATGTGGGACCTACCAGGAGACAGGTATTGGTGATAGTCACAGCCCTTTACTACCTTTATGGTGACTCAGTTGAAGTGGTGGGGGACCAAGATCTGGGTGACCCAGCAGGTGGAGTGGAGGGCTGCAGCTGGGTCTGGAACTCGATGTGCCCTACCTTTTGACCCCTTCTCCACCCACCTGATGGGATAGTCCAAACCAAGAAGGAGGAAGGCCAATTGAGGCCTGATGTTACCTCAGCAAGTAGCCAGATGACATAGAACTTCCTGGAAGCTGTGACAAGGAAGATGCAAGAGTGGTTTTGGAACCTTCACTTGGAATAAGGAGGCATCTAGATACTCTATGGAGACAAAGTGTCCACTGAGCTTGCCCTGCAGGGGTGGGTTCTCAGTCTTCTGCAGGGCAAGGAATTGCCAAGGGGCTGGGGGACATAGCAGAACATGGGCTGGGGATGTTCAAGGTATAGGTTCAAGACCTGAATTCAAATCCCTTGAGCCATTGCCCTTTGTTTAGTGTGTAACCACAGACAAGGTAGGGAGTTGTATTAGTTTTCTGTGTCTGCCATAACATATTACCACCAACTTGGTTGCTTAAAACAACAAAAATGTATCCTTTCACTGTTGTGGAGTGTAGAAGCCTAAAGTCAGGCAGAACCAAGTTTCCACTAAAGGCCCTGGTGGAAAATCTTTCCTTACCTCTCCCAGCTTCTGATGGTCTCTGCCAATTTTTGTTATTCCTTGTGTAATGCATCACCCCAAATCACTCCAATCCCAGCCTCTATCATCACATGGCTGTCTCCCTGACTTCACATGGCCTTCTTCTAAGGACACTTGTTGCTGAATTTAGTAATACTACCCTAATCCAGTATTACCTCATTTTAGGTAATGACATCTGCAAAGACTGTTTTTTTTTTTTTTTTGTACCAGGGATTGAACCCAGGGGAGCTTAACTAGCTTAACTACTGAGCCACATCCCCCAGGCCTTTTTATGTTTTATTTTGAGAGAGAATCTTGCTAACTTGTCCATGCTGGCCTTCCTACCTCAGCCTCCCAAGTCTCTGGGGTAATAGTCGTGCACTACTGTGCCCGGCTGCAAAGATTATTTTTGTTTATTTATTTATTTTTAAAATTTGTTGGTTGTAGATGGACGCAAGACCTTTGTTTTATTTCTTTCTTTTTATGTGGTTCTGAGGATTGAACCCAATGCTTCACACATGCTAGGCAAGCACTCTACCACTGAGCCACAACCACAGCCCCAAAGATTATTTTTAAATAAGGTCATATTTGGGGGGCTGGGGATGTGGCTCAAGTGGTAGCACACTCGTCTGGCATGCGTGTGGTCCGGGTTTGATCCTCAGCACCACATACAAAGAAAGATGTTGTGTCCGCCGAAAACTAAAAAATAACTATTAAAAAATTCTCTCTCTTTAAAAAAAAAAAAAAAGATCACATTTTTGGGCCTGGGATTGTGGCTCAGTGGTAGAATGCTCGCCTAGCATGGGCAGGACCTGGGTTCGATCCTTAGCACCACATTAAAAAAAAAAAAAAAAGGCATTGTGTTGTATCCATCTATACCTAAAAAATAATTTTTTTAAAAAAATAAGGTCATATTTTGAGCTTCTAAGTAGACATGAACTTGGGTTGAGGGTGGTTGGAGCCACTATTCAATTCATTTACAGTAGTCTTTGCAACCTTCAGTTTCCCCAGCTGTAAAATGGAAAAAAATGAAATGTTCATTTGGCAGAGGTGTCATAGGATTAGAGAAGCAATGAAGAAAGAGCTGGAACACAGCAGAGCTGCATGTGTGAACTTTTTTACTAATAAATCTTCTACGGTGTGTGTATGTGTGTGCGAGTGCATAGGGTTTGAATCCAGGACTTTTGTACATGTTAGGCAAGCTACACCTATAGTCCCTCTTCTTCAACTTTATATGGAATCCACCCAGCTTCTCCCCAGCCATCCATTCAGTGTGTACTGCAGATACTCTAGAGACTAAAGGCAGACAAAGTAGGTGGCAGTAACAACTAATTTAAAGAGTGGTGGAGCTGGGATGGGGCAAAAGAGGGCTTCCAGAGGGCTAAGGTCAGAGTCTAAAGGAAGAGTGCCATTTCAGTAGCCTGCAAAAAGTCCTGGCGGGAGCACTGAGTGCAGAGGAATGGGCAGGCACCAGCAAGGCAAGAATTTATCTGCAGGGCAAAGGGGGCCTTTGAAGGGTTCTCCAATGGGGGAGGGACATGCTCAGATTTGCATGCTGAGCACTGGTGCTACCTTAGGGAAACAGCACCAGGGTTGCGACCTATGAATGAGAGTCACCAGGTGATTGTGGGGGAGCCGGGGGGGGGGGGCGTCTAGGGGGTCAGGAGTGACTGGGAGATGTATAGAGAGGAGCAACTGAAAGGGACCAGTGAGGATGCAGGAGCAACTTCAAGGCTAGACTCTGGCTCATGTGGCCAGTAGAGGTCTGGGGAAGGCAATTGTTTAGCTCAGGTTGGGGCATGTTGACTTGGGGCGTCTGAAACATCAGCCAGAGGGGCTCAGTCTTGGATCAGCATCCAAGAGGTGAGGGAGGCAGAGGAAGCGCCGTGGAAAAGGTGGGGAGCTCTGGAAGTCCTGGTGAGCCAAACAGGGTGTTTGTGGAAAGTGTTGGGCAGTTTGGGCATCAGTGAGGTCATGGGGAGTGGTTGGTGGACAGGCAGGCTTGGCCTGTGACCCAGAAGGCCATGAGACAGGAGGAGATTGGCTTTCCTGGAGACTGGGCCATGTGATGGGGTGGGGGTTGGGTCATGGACAAGACTCAGCCTTTCCTCCCCAGCCTTCTGGAGCTCTCAGACACCGCAGATAATTACCAGGTGATGTGATAAATGCCACCTGGAGAGAGTTCAATGTCCCTGGATGGCCAGGAAGGAGGCACTTTAGGTCTCTGTTCTGAGCAGCTCATCAGCCAGGGACAGACCTGGTGTTGGAGCTGGGCCAGCCTCTGTGAGGCTTTGGAGGTAGCACATACCTCTTACAGTCTGAGCCCAGCCTTCTCAGCCAATCTGCCCAGTGCTCTTCTACTTACTCCTTTCCTGAGGCCAGAAAGGGGAAGGGAGCCCAGACTTCTTGCAGTCTACAGAAGGCATTACAAAGAGACAGGCCACCGTGCACTCCTGTAATCCAGAAAGGGGAAGGGAGCCCAGATCACGTGCCATAGGTATCTGGGGTCAGGTTTGAACCTGGGAACTCTGGAGCCCACTCCCCTGTCGTCTTGCCTCTGTGTTTTGGAAGTTGGATTTGGTCTACCAGGCGCCAGGCTGGCACTGCTGCTGGATGCTTGCAGGCATTAACTAGCTGACAATTCTGGAGGCCCATGCACTTGGCTGAGCTCATCTCTGTCCTCACATCAAAGGTGGGTACTATAATAGGGAATGCTGCAAATGGTGCCTGGAGGTTTGGCTAAGTTCTCGGGGCACAAGAGTTCTACCATGCTACAGTTAGCGAGTGCTTACCTTCCCCCTGCCCCGCTGAGTATTGCCCTTTATTGAGCTAGAACCTTCCTTCCATCTCTTTAATGTTATCTGTCTGGCTCTGAGATGCTATGGTCAGGTAGCCATAGAGTTCATTGGCCTCTGCTTCTCTGCTTTGTGGCTTCAGATGGTAGATAGGATCTGAGGCCAGGCCCATCAGAAGCAGGCTGACTCTTGCAGTCTACAGAAGGCATTACAAAGAGACAGGCCACCGTGCACTCCTGTAATCCCAGCGGCTTAGGGGCTGAGGCAGGAGGATCGTGAGTTCAAAGCCAGCCTCAGCAAAAGTGAGGCACTAAGCAACTCAGTCAGAACCTGTCTCTAAATAAAATACAAAATAGAGCTGGGGATATGTTTTAGTGGTTGAATGCCCGAGCTCAATCCCTGGTACCTTAAAAGAGAGAGAGAGAGAGAGAGAGAGAGAGAGAGAGAGAGAGAGAGAGAGAGAGAGAGAGAGAGAGAGAGAAGAGAGAGAGAGAGAGACAAATTGGGGCTTGATGGTAGGAAGAATTGCTGTCTTTAGAGGTGGTGAGCTCCCCATTAGAACAGGTATAAGATTCTGTGATTCTTAAGCTATTAGGATATGTGAATTTAGAATCAGTTTTATTCCACCAGTTTACCAAGTGTAAACATAAAATATTCATGAGATCGTGTCCCAGCAGTTGTGGAGCATGGGCAGGGGCAGCTTGCATTTGGACCCACCTGCTTTGCTCACTTACAGTGAGGCTGTAGTTCAGTTATCATGGCCCTATCAGTTCTACCAGCCTTGGCCCCTGTGGTGGCCCACCTGGGGCTCAAGCCTTGCCCTGCACTTCCTGGCACTCAGGTGCAGTCAGCTTCCTGGACCTGACAGTGAGGTGGGGCATGGTGGAGGCTTCGATGAGATACCAGTTTCAGGAAGTGGTTTGCATAACTCTCCCATGTCGTGGGTCACCGTGTCCTGCTGTGGCTTTGGACAGGTCTCTCCCCCTCTTAGTCTTTGGTTTCCTGTGCTCACAGCATACTCCTCACCCTTCCTAAGTACCTTAGTTTTCTAGATACAAAGGTGGGACAACCCCAAAGTTGTTGGGACAGAAAGGTCCTTGGAAGCCACCGGGAGCCCATTTCTCTGCAGGGGAACTGAGTTGGCTACTGAGCCTCCCCCTGGACTGACTCTTTGGGCCTCTGTCTAGCCAAAGCCCTGGAAGTACTATGGGCAGCGGGTGCCAGTACAGAAGGAATGATTAGGAGATGAAAGGCATTGGGACAGTGGTTGAACTCTTCCCCCTCCCTGCCCCCAGGCCAGACGGGCACAGAAAGACTCCTCCAGGAACAAGGACACAGAGAGCCTAGCTCCACCAGATCCTGCTCAGTGTCCTATCAACACTCCCTTCTTCCCAAGGCCTCTGTCTTCTGCTTGACTTCCAGAGCTGGCTGAGGAGCTAATGGGAACCTACCAGAGTCTTAATGAGTGAACCAGGGTTAATGGGTTACCCAGCATGGTGACATATTCACCAGCCTCCCAGGGCTCTCAAAGTCCAGACTGGCCTGGCCTTCAAGGTGTAAGGCTCCACCACCTCTTTTTCCAGCCTTGACGCCTCAGGCCTCAGGAAAGGACCAAAGAGGTCAAGAGGGCCTCCTGAGCACTCCCTGCTTCTCTAGAAATCTCTAGATTTTGTCCTACAGGTTCAAGTGGGTCCTTTTGGTTCTTATTTTCTCCCTTACCCACCTTCTGCTCCGAGTGGGTTCCCAAGGACCCTGTTTTAGTGTCTGTCCCTCTCCCAGTGCCCTCGGCTCCTCCTCCTTGTCTGATAACACTATCTCATTTCCAGTAGGGATGGAGGTCCTTAGGAGAAGAATCTGGATGGGCCAGGATTAGATGGGGGAATAAATGAATGAGTGAATGAATGGGTTTAAGCCAGAGCTGTGCTAATAGTGGCAGTTCTGGCAGGCAACAGACCCTATGTGTGGACTTTTATCTGAGGGCCTAGAGGCTTGGGTTTGCCAGCTGTGGGGACACTCACCACATCTCACTCCATGGGCCAGAGCAGGTAAGGGCATGAGTGGAGGATCCCATCCTGTCCCTAGCCTCCTCCTTACTACTTTACTGCCCAGCACTGTCCATCAGTATGCCTGCCCATACCTCAGGAGGTTAGGGGATTAGGAGCCAGGTGATAATTCCAGGCTTTAAGGAGGCCCAGGCAGGAGGATCCCAAGTTCAAGGACAACCTCAGCAACTTAGTGAGACTCCCATTCAAAATAAAAAAATCAAAAGGACCGGGGATGTAGCTCAGTGGTAAAGCATCCCTGGGTTCAATCCCCAGTACCCCTCTACCCATACACAATAAACTCATACAAAAAAAGGGGGGCAGTTTAAGGGATTAGGAAAGACTCCCCTGGGTCATGTGACTACCTTTAGTCCAGGTGATCAGGATCCTTGGAGTGACAGCCCCTGTACTCTTCCTCTGTAACCCAGAGAGTCAAGGAGAGGGCATGGCATTTGGTGGGTCATCCTCTCCCCATGAGCTGTGGAGGGCAATTTAGTCTCCTTAGATCTTGTGGGGTCTTGGATGCTTATATCCCAACCACACCACCACTGGCTGCATTCTAGCTCTATATGTCCCCATTTTGATTGGGGGAAGCTCACCTCCTTCCAGGGACCCACTGGCCTGAGCTTCCTCTTACTGAAACCTAGCTTCATTCAGCCTCACTGAGGCCCTCTGGGCTCTGGGCTCTTATTGAGAGTCTGGGACTCCACCAGGCTCTGAGAGATCTGCAGCTGTCCCAGGTTACAAGGCCCCAACGATAAGATCAGGTACCAGCCCTCTTCCCACCTGGAATAGTTTCTGTACCTTTAAAGCCTCCTCCTACCCTAGATTGACAGGGGGAGGGAGGGGAGGAGCTGAGCCACAGCTGGGACTGGGGATGTAGCTTAGTGCTAGTGTGGGACTGAGAGTCAGGTGAGCTGGGCATGTGTCTGGCTATGTCCCAGTGCTGTGTGACCCCAAAGCACGGCTCACCCTCTCTGAGCTGCTGGACATTGTAGGTGGGGGAGTTCAGGGAACGTGTGGAGGCTTGGGTTCTAGCCCTCAGCTCTGCTGTATGCTGGTCATGCTCTAGAGGAGATTTCATGGGAGACTCGGTTTACGCACCTGGTCAACAGGAGTGAATTGCGCTTCTGGGTGAAGGTGGCCAGGCTGCTGTGGACGGTCCCTCTGGGAAATGTACAGGTAGGCAGAGCCCTGGGTTCTTTGTTTCGCTTGGTCTGGGCTGGGGGCTTCTGTTTCTTGTCTGATAAGTATGTTCCAGACAGCCTGCTCAGGCTTTCTGGCTTGCTTTTCTGCAAATGTCTGGTAGATGTCACCTGATTCCTTGGAAGATGGCCTTAAGGAATCTGGCTCCCAGAAGGTGGACCTGGAATTTAAGAGGGAGGGCTGCAGAGAGGAGAAAAAATCCCTAAGAGTTCTGACAGCTCCTGTGAGGGTGGTGAGCAGCTCTTGTGTGCAGCTGGAGCCCTGATGGAGGCTGGGAGGTGCTGTGTGCTGGGGCCATGCTTGCCCCACTCTGGGTTTTGGTTGTGGCTGAGAGTGGGGGTTGGGCAAGGCTCATTGTGCAACCAGCATTACCCAACACCTGGGGGCTCCTACCCACCTTTAGGTCATCCTAGGCACATATAGCTCTTTGAATAGGTTTTCAGCAGGTAGTGGCTATCAAGTCTTGGGATGAGTTTTGTTTTTCCAATTTTCAACCCTATTGGGCGGCAAGGAGGAAGATTCCAACTTTCCCAACAGCATCCTGACCAGGGGTGTAGCAGGGCCAAGGAAGCCACACAGGTCTGGTCTCATACCCAGGGGAGGTGACTCCTGCAGTGGGAGAGGGGATGGGTCTTGAGCCCACTTGCTGGGCCACGTGCCTCCCAGGGCCAGGTGACCTTGGGCAAATTGCTTCTGCCTAAGCTTCAGTTTCCTGTCTGTGAATGGGGTTAGGGCTGTGTCCTGTTTCACTCTTCTGGCTTTAGGATTGCATGACACCGCCTTTGAGCTGGGGATTAGCAGAGAAACTCCAGGTTGGCCATTCTGTCTGTTTTCTGTGCTCCCCTCTCTGCTACATCTTGGGAATCTGCTCTGTTCAGCCTAGATTCAGTGTGAGTGTGAGTGGTGCCCGTGTGTGTTAGAGTCAGCATCTCTAGGTAAGTGGAGCCTGCAGATTCCTGGGGACAAGGAACTCAACACCTTATATGCACAGCTGTCTGGAGAGGGGCATAAGGAACTATAGCCCAGAGATCTGCTGCTCTTGGTTGAGGGCCATGAGAGAATGGGGTGTATTGCCCAAGGCCTCTTGGGCTGGACCCACAGCTGCTGTGGTTGAGACTTCCTTGGTGAACTGGTCACAGACATGCAGCAACCTGGGGCAGGTATGGGATGGCAGGCTTACATTGCTGGGCTGTATGACCTTGGGTCAACTCTGGTTCTCTCTGGGCCTTGCTTTTCTAGGCTGATCTGATGGTTTGTGCCTGGGGTGTTAATGTTTCCTGGATTGGTGGTGGAACCGGTCTGGACCTTGGCACCTCTAGGCCATGTTCCAGGGACACTACTTTGGTATCAAGCAGCAGGGTGTGGTGAAGTCTCTTGGTTACAGGCTCTTGTCACCCCTATTTCACTGCTTCAGGAACCATCTCTGGGACACCCTGTCTGGCTCTGAGTTTGCGAACAGGGACAGGGCGAGCCAGTGGACACTGCCCTCTGGAGGAAATTGAATCTAAGAGAGGGGAGCCCCTTTTCCAGGTTCAGAGTACCTCCCACCTCCTGCCCAGGGCCCTCCCAGGGCTGCATGAACTTTAGTCACCTGGTGACAAGCCGAGTCACTGTGTCTTTTTGCTGCCATCCCACCATCCTTCGGGCCTGGCTGGACCTCTGACAGAGGATTGCCTGTTCTAGACCCTATTCAGAGATGTCTCCAACTACCTCCACCAGGATGCTAGTTGCCCCCAGCTGATCTCTTGCCCCCTCTGGGATGAGGTAAGGACATGGATCCTCAGTCCCTACTCCCTCTTTCCTGCCTCTGTGTCTTGGAGATGCCCACCCCCAGATCCTAATCCCCATCCAGAGGCCCCCTGAGGAGCTCTGCAGGGGTTGAAGGCGTGGCCCCACTGCTTGGGGGCAGCCATTCTGTCGCCAGAACTTTCCCAGGCAGACAAATTGGCTTTTTCCTCCCTGCGTGCGCGCACCCATGTCCAAAACTATCTTCTGAGGAAGAGGGGGGCTCTCTCCTGAGCCCTTGCTGCTGCCCTGGGTCTCAGGTAAACCTACCAGGGTTATAAGGAGGGGGGGTCTGGGTTTGAGGCCCAGTGCTGTATCTGACCCACTCTCTCGCCTCGGTTTCCCCTCCTGAGACTGATTTGGGTGAGAGCCAAGATTCTGGGCTTGAACATTTTTTCAGAGAGTCTTTGAGAAAACTTGGGGGTGGAGGGGTGGGAAATGGAAGCCTGGCTCCCCAGCAGGGTGTCTTCCGCTGAGCTGGGGACATCTGCCTGTAGGGGGTTGGGCCAGCCCTCCTGGACACAGTGTCCTGGAAGAAGGAAGAGGGCTCAGTACCACCTATTCCCCTCTCCAGGCTCCCTGAGACTTGCTGAGTGCCCTAACTTGGCCATTGGGTGCCCAGACAGATGGACAGGGAAGGCTGGAACATGTATGTCAGGGGATCACAGCTGGTCTACCCCAGGACCCTGAGGGCAGTCTCAGCTCACAGCCTCAAGCCCAGAAGAAATAAAGCCCAAGTTGCTCAGAGAGAACCAAGGCTGTGTGGGCTCAGGGATGGGGCTGCTGCTGCTGACCAGGTTCAGCCCCTGCCCTGCCCCCACCCCGCCCCCACCACCATGGGAATGTTCTTTATCTGCAATAGGTGATATTCTATTGCTAACCCTACTCCCAAAGCCCCTTGGAACTCCCAGCATGACTTTTTCATCAGGTTCCTGACTAGGGTCTAGGGTACCTGTGTGCCTAGCAGGCCATCAGCCCTGGTGAATGGTTAGCCTGTCTCTTGGACTGTGAGGCTTGGTTGGTTGGCACTTTGGACAGACTGAACTCTCTGGATGCTTTTTGCAGGATGAGTTGGTAGGAGGCATAGGGAGGAGGCTGGGTGGAGTTCAGGTCAGGAAGAGCTGTGCCTGGGTTCAGGCCATGCTGTGCCATGTGGAGAGAAAGGCGACTGTGACTCCTAAGGGTACATGGGGTAGGAATCTGCACGACTGCCTACTGGGGCCCCTGCTCAGGGGCTCAGTTTCCCCCCTTGCATGGAGGACTTGTAGGCTCTTTCCCATACCAGATGTGGGGGCACATGCTATTTGTTATGCCATCATTGCCCTTCCTGCCAAGCCTGGGAAGGGAGAGCCCTTTCATGCTAGTATCGGAATGCTTCCCTCAGGTGTGAGGAGGGAGCAGGAACTCCAACCTTAGGTTATCTCTGGACACTCTGTCTGGCTTTGAGTGCAGATACTCTGAATAGAGGCAGGGAGAAGCAGGATGGGGGGGGGCTCAGCCTGGGGCTCCCTGGAGGGGCTCCCTGGTAGATGCCACCCTCTGGAGGGAAAGTCTGAAAGAGGGGAACCCTCTGCCTCTGTCACCGCACCACTTCCTTCTGGTTGGCGTCACACGCCTCGCTTGCTGCCAAAGTCACAGGGACTCAGACTGTTGCTGTCCTTCCCAGTATAGCCTAGAAGGAAATCCATAGGGGAAGTGTGTAGCCAGCAGGAGGCCCACCAATGTCCCCTGTGCCATGTACTCCTCTTGGGGACATCCCTCAGGGCAACCATGATAATAATTATAGTCAGCAATTACTTAGCACTTCCTTCATTCTAATCTACTTAATTTACAACACCACCCCTGGCAAGTAAGGCCAGCATTGGACAGAGAAATGACTTGCCCAACCCCTGCAGCAGGTGAGTGGCCAGTCTAAACACAGAGGGGGACAGTGCCATTTGTCCCTTGGCCCCATTTGTCACGCTACATTCTCACCACCTAATACTAGGCTTGGGCCCTGTTCCCTCCTTACCCTGCAAACTCTCTGGGCTGCGCCTGGGAGAATTCATGCAGACCTCAGCTGGAGTCAGAGAACTAGCCTGAGGTGGAACCCTGCCCGGAAAGGGCAGGGCCTGTTTCAGGTCCGCCCTGGTGATTTTCAGGAGCTAGAGGAGACTGCCTGGTTGAGGAGTCTCTAGAGAAGATTCTGTGACCATAGGCTCCTGTAGAGCGGGAGTGACACCCCAGTTATTTCTCCAGCCGTTTTTAGTCAAACCCTCCCATATTTGGAGGCCACCTCCCCAGACAAGGCTTGGGGCTCCCACCCTCTGTTGGACGGTAAGTCCTGACCCTGTGGTGGTTGGTCTGCTGATTTCAGGAGGAAACTGGGATGTCCTCTTGGAAGGCACAATGGATACTGAGCCCTGTGCTCTGTGGTTAGCCATTTGGGGGACCCATGGGTAGTATCAGGTCTGAGTTAGGATGGGGGACACAGAGGAAATGAAGCCAGGCCTATCTTTCTTGGAACTCCCCCTTAGGCAGTGGAGACTCAGCAGCTGTAAGGAGGTAGACAGAGCATGTGAGGTCTGAAGGCGTCCATATTGGAGATGAGGTCTTCACTTGAATGAGCCCTGAAGATGACCAGGCAGGACTTGGGAGGACAGAGATGGCATCCAGAGCTCCTGGCAGAGGGAATGGTCTGGTCAAAGGTCTGGGGGCTGGACAGCCTGCTCATATTCTTGGAGGCTGGAAGGAGATACAAAGTTGTTTCTGAAGCTTGACTTTAGACTGTGCCCTGTGGAGGAGGAGTCTGGAAGTGTCCAGGGCTGGGCCTGACCCTGCTCTTCCCCCTACCTACCCTGTATGGCAGAGCCATGAAGAAGCGGTTCGTGGTGCTGGGCCTGTTTGTCGTGGTTCTGGTACTTGTCATCATTGGTGTCTGCCTCTGGCTGCCCTCCAGTTCCAGGCAGCCCCAACATGTGTACTCCAGGGCAGCTGTGGCGACGGATGCTAAGCGCTGCTCAGAGATTGGGAGGTGAGCAGGACCATCTGACCTGGAGCAGGGCATGGGGTGGTGTGGGCACACACAGAAGACACCCATACAGGTGAACCTGGGAGAGACCCTTGCCCTTCCAGGACTCAGTTTCCCCATCTATAATCAGGCTGCCTGAATGAGGAGCTGCCTGTCCTTTTTTGGATCCTCTCAGTAGCCTCTGGTCAGGGGAGAAGGAGACAGGGACCACGAAAGCAGGGTGTTGGTCCCCCTGGGTTCCCTCTTGGAGTGAGTCCCTTTTCTCAGTTCTAAGAGGATCTATCTTTATGGATGAACCCTGCCATTCTATTCGATTTTAGATTCCTAGCTCACATTAGATACAAAGATAAATTCCAGTTTAAAGACTTGAACTAAAAAAAATGTTATTAATAAAAAATAACGGTTTTCTTTTCTTTTCAAGTAAGTAATGCACATTTGTTTGCTTGGAAAGGAGGAAACTATAAGTCTTTAAAATTTCTATGCATGTGGTGGCATAGAATGTAATCCCAGCTACTCAGGATGCTGAGGCAGGAGGATTGCCAGCCTTGGCAATTTAGGGACACCCTATCTCAAAATAAAAAAGGATTGGGATTGTAGCTCAGTGACTTGGATTCAATCCCAGAACCAAACCAAAAGCAAATAAAGAACTCCTATGAACTCCTCTTCCATTTTTCGTTGAGTAGGGTGACCAGGTGAAGATGGGCAGGAGGGTGGCGGAGTAAGCACAGGGGCTAGGGAGCCCTGGGTATATCTCACCCTCCTACATGCTGCTGGCAGGGATGTTCTACAGGAAGGAGGCTCAGCAGTGGATGCAGCCATTGCGAGTCTGCTGTGTGTGGGGCTCATGAATGCTCATAGTATGGGCATCGGGGGTGGCCTGTTCTTCACCATCTATAACAGCACTACACGTGAGTACCTGGGATGGGGGGGGGAGTGAGTGGCAGGAGTTGTCCATCTCGGGGTGGACTTGGGATGGGAGTTGCATAGCTGAGTGGTCCCTGGGTTCCCTCTTGGAGAGGGATTGGGGTTGGTCTGGCCTGCCTACCAGCTTCTCTTTTCAGGAAAAGCTGAGATCATCAATGCCCGTGAGGTGGCCCCGAGGCTGGCCTATGCCAGCATGTTCAACAACTCCAAGCAGTCTGAGGAAGGTAAGCTGTCTCGTGGGCTTAGGGTGTGGGTATAGAGCCAGGATGGGCCACTGGGAAGTTGCCTCACCTACATGAGCATGCCCTTGTTCAGGGCCTGGGGATAGCTCTGGCACCTCTCCCATCCTTTCCTGGCCCCATGACACCCTCTCATAATGACTGGTTAAATGATCATCATGACGTAGGGGAAGGACAGGTTCTTCTGTTATTTCTGCTCAGGCCCTATAGGGCCAGGTCGTGGTTATATGTGGAAAAAATCATCACAATTTGTGCTCTACTGGTGGGTTCCACATCCAGGGATTCAACCAACTGTGGATGATGGAAAATATTTGAAAAAAAGAATTGGGTCTGTACTGAACATGTTTTGACCTTTTCTCCTTGTCATTATTCCCTAAACAATACAGTATAACAACTATTTACATAGCATTTACATTTCATTAAGTACTATAATCAAGAGATTATTTAAATTATACAGGAAGATATACGTAGATTATATGCAAATACAACATCATTTTATATAAGGAACTTGAGCATTCATGGATTTTGGTATCCTTGGGGGGGTCCTAGAACTAATCCCCCATGGATACCAAGAGCCGATTTCATTATTATAACAGCTCACATATTCAGGGTTCACTTAGGCCAGTACGCTGCTCAATGATTTTCGCTGATGAGCCCCTTGTCTCGTCCCTGTATAATTGGGAATGGGGTGAGGATGCTGGATCAATTATTGTTTATAGGTAGGAATGCTGAGACCCAGAGAGGTCATATAAACTACTGAGATCACACAGCTGGGAGATTTAACCCAAGCTGTCTAATCCTGTGTTTTTAATAGGCATTCCATTCATTTCATGCGTTCATTTATTAATTTGTGGGGATATGGGGCAGAATCTCTCTTTTCTAACTCCGCCATAAGTGGAGAGGAAACTCCCAAACTCCACAGGTAGTTAAGAAGAAGCCCGTGCCCACCCCCAGGGGCATCATTCAAAGAAGGTAGAATGGATTGTGACATAAGAAATTGGATTTAAAAAGCCAATCCAAAAAAAAAAAAAAAAAAAACAAAAAACAAAGGGTAAATGTTTTCTCTGATATGTGGAAGCTAACCCACAATAAGGTGGGTGGGGAGGGGGAAAAATAGAGGTTCAGAGGATTAGACAAAGAGAAATGAAAGGAAGGGAGATGGGAGAGGAATCGGAAAGACAGTGGAAAGAATCTGACATAATTTTCCAAAGTCCATATGTGAATATACCACAGTGAATCCTACAAATGTATACATCCATAAGACTGGGGCCCTAATCAGAATAAGATATATTCCATGCTTGTATAATTATATAAAATGGACTCTACTGTCATGTATAACTAAAAATAACGGATTTAAAAAAAAGAAGAAGAAGTTGGAAGGGTGAAAGAGTGAGGTACCCTGACCACAGCAAGGTCTGATGCCTCAGGGGAGTCCTATATGATATTCTTTGAGCAGCCTCTTTGGATTTCTCTATGGCATGGGTAGTCTTTGATTTTTAAAATTTTCACTATATTTTTATTTCACTAGAAGAAACTCAGAATGTGTAGAAATGACATTACTCGGCATATGGGAATGCTTGAATCTTATAGATTTAGTATCTTGCAGATACTTAAAATTCACTTACTTAACAGGGATTCCTTGAGCCCCTCTTACAGTGTCAGGCAGTGTCCCAAAGCTGGGGTAAAACACAAAGACAAAAAAATGCACTATAGCCTGGGAAGACTGAGTGATCCAGGTGGAAGGAGAAGGTGTAGAGCCCTGTAGGGAGCCAGGGAGGCTGCCAAGAGACCCAGGAGGAGGAGGAGGACAGGGATCCAAGAGAATGGCCTAGGTTGTGTGGGACTTCACAGGTCACTGTAAAGCCCCTCTCTTTTGTCTAAGTAATCGGGGAGGCCCTTGAGTATCTGTGTGCAGGAAAACAGATCTGGCTAATGGTTAATGGGACTGCTTGACTGCTGTATAAGGAGAAGGAAGCCAGCAGGGACCTGTCAGGAAGTCATCTCAATAATCCAGGGAGGCTGGAGGATGGTTGGTCATGGGTGGTGCTAAATACTCCTGGAAGATGAGGGTCTGTGATTTGCTGACAGTTTGAGTGCAATGTACACGCAGGGAGTCCTGGATGACCCCAGTGTCTTTGGTCTGCACCTGGATGGACAGGGTGGCCCTCACAGAGACAAGCAGGGCTGTTGGGGAGTAGATTTGAGTAGATGCTCAGCAGCTCCGTGTGTTAAATTTGAGATACCGGTTTTGAATGGGCAGGTGGATACTTGGGACTGACAATCAGGGGAGCAGTACAAGCCAGAGGAGGGTAAATTTGGGAGTTGTCAAAACAAGTGGAACCTGAAGCCCATCATCCAGAGAGAGAGGAGAGGTGGCAGGAGACAGGGCAACAGACAAGGGGACCAGGGGAGCCAGGAAGGTCTGATACAGGGGTGGCTGGGGAGGAAAGAGTGATGATCCCAAGTAAGAGTGATATGCTGGGTCTGGCAGCATGAGGGCCACCTGTGAGCTTGGCAAGCAGGGTGACATAAAAACCCTGATTGGCCTGAGGTCAAGAGAAGACTTTCTTTTTAAAGGTGGGAAGAAGTGTATGCTGGGTGTCAGATCTTCTGAGACATGTCATTTCTAGATCATAGCAACCTGGCTCTCAGAGACTTTGGGGCAAGAGAAGCATCTCTAGAGCTGCAGCTGCCAAGCCTGGGCATAACCTAAAGGACTTCCATCACCTCAGCGGTAAAATTTGGGGGGTGCCTGGAAGTGAGCAGGAGGCCATAGCTGTGCCTTTCTGGGCAAAGCTGTCAGTGACTGGATTTGGGCATAGCACGTAGGTAGGCATTGGGCTTGTGGGGAATGAAGCTCAGGAGTCTGTTTCTAATTGACTCGTGGGTTCCTTGAAGGTCATAACTGGAAGGCAAGGCCCCTTAGAGTTAGATGGGGAAACTGAGGCCCAGAGAAGGGACTAGGCAGAGATTAGGTCTCAGGAGAGGAGAAAAAAAAGGAAAGAGAGCCCTTTTCTTGGGACTAAATCAGCCTTGAGGGTTACCTGGGCTTGAGCTGAGTGCAAGTAATACCTGATTTTACTTTGGCACGTTCTAGTGGATCCCAGGAATCTTAAGGAACAAGAAGTCTTGTGGCTGGGGGGAGTTTGGACTGAGAGATAGGAAGGGGTCTGGCTTCTCCCCAGTTTCACTGAGCAACTATAAGCCTGGCACAGGATTTTAGACATGGAGACACTGTGGAGACAGACATCTAATGTTGGGACAGCAAAACACGCCACATATGCTACCAGCTCCCTATCCTGTGCCCTGCAGGACTCCATGGGCAGGACTCCATCCCTATTTGATCTGTACTCTTCTTTGTAGATTCCAGATATGATCCTAAATATCCCTTTCCTTGGGCTGAGGGTATAACTCAATGCTAGAGCACTTGCCTAGCATGTGTGAGGCTCTGGGTTTGATACTTGATACCTAGCAACACACACACATCACCTTCCCTTCTAAACCTCGCTAGCTCTATCTGTAAAATGGGTTGGGGAAGGTACTTGGGATGCTGCCTTTCAGAGATCCCAGGGTCCTCTCCTTGGGGGTCACTAACCATGTCTCTCTCTCTCTCTCTCTCTTTCTTCTCAGGAGGGCTGTCAGTGGCTGTTCCTGGTGAGATCAGGGGCTATGAGCTGGCACACCAACGGCATGGTCGGCTGCCCTGGGATCGCCTCTTTCAGCCCAGCATCCAACTGGCCCGCTATGGCTTCCCTGTGGGCAAGGGCTTGGCAGCAGCCCTGGAGAAAAAACGGGATATCATTGAGCAGACTCCTGCTCTGTGGTATGTCTGCAGGTTTGGGCCTGCCTGGGGCAGAGGCAGGGCAGGCGGGGCCCAAGGATCCTGCAGACTGGGAGGGGCTGATGGAGCTGTGCTCTGCTCTAAGGACTTGTGACTAGGAGGGGGGCATGAGGGCTGAGAAGATGCAAACCCTTCCCACTGGGTGTGGGGACACATTCCAGTCTTGGTTTGAGGACCCTAGTGAAAGCTATGGTTGACCATATGACCTGAATGGTGTGGGATGCTAGGAGCTCAGAGCACCAGGGCCAGCTACCTGCCCACCTGTGGACAAGTGCTGCTCATTCTTGGTTCTCCTTTCCCTGAGAACAAAGAGAACCAGGCAGGTGGAGGAGTGGGTCTAGCTGAATCTGCCTCACTTGAGTTCCCCCTGCTCCAGCAAGATTTTCTGCCGGGATGGGAAAGTACTTCGGGAGGGAGAGAAAGTGACCATGCCACAGTTGGCCGACACGTACCAGACACTGGCCCGAGAAGGTGCCCAAGCTTTCTATAATGGGAGCCTCACAGCCCAGATCGTGAAGGACATCCGGGCGGTTGGTAAGTAGGCAACCTTGGAGGCCTGAGTGGAGAACCCCGCAATAGGAACCTTGACCTGAGTCCCACATCCTGAGGCTTCCTCAAGGCACCAGATTCTCAGGGAGTTCTTGGCAGGGTAGGGTCAGCAACAGCCAATGTAGGTCCACAGTTCTTTGGTCAGAGAGACCATGCAGACAGAAGAGAAAGCCCTTCATGGGCTTGATGCAGGTGTAGGCAGGAACTGGGGATACACAAGAGGATCCAGGAGGACTTCTTGTAAGAGGTGGCAGCTGACCTGCAGATGGCTTTGTCAGGCAGAAAGAGGAAGGGATTCCTGCAAAGGGCATAGTATGCGCTAAGTCCTAGAGAGAGGCAATTTTGATTCACCAGGAAAGGTCATAAGGGCTAAGGGTAGGCTTGTGAGAGAAGTGTTGGAGGGATTTTGTGTGACAGGCTGTGAGGGCTCAGTTATGGCCTTTTTCATGTTACTTTTTTCTGTTTCGTGGAGGAGATTGATTAACATGTTGACCTTTACTACTAATGCCAGAAATTAGGCTGTAAATACTCTCTTTGGAGCCAGTTCCCTGTAGAATTAGGAGCCTCCATCTACCCATTCATCAAGGGAGGAGAGGTCCAACATGGGGAATGTTGGGAACAGACATTCTCCATTTGGAAAAGACCCTTTGTAGAAATGGGTGAAGGTGGGCCAGGAGGCCAGTGAGTCGTGCAGATTGAGGGCAATGGGTCTAGACTGGATGTGGGTGGGTGGTGAGTACCATTATGAAGAATAGAGGACCTGGGCCCTTAAAGAATGGACAGGACTCCTAGCTTGATGGTACTGTGGCTCCTCCCCCCACCATGGTACAACTCTATCCTGACCAATGGTGCCACCCAATACCCCCATATGCAGCCCTGCTCCCCCATCCCCACTTCGGTGCAGCCCCATCCCTGTGTCTACCCCTTTGCAGGGGGTATTATGACAGTTGAGGACTTGAACAACTACCATGCGGAACTGATTGAGTACCCGCTGAACATCAGCCTTGGGAACTCAATATTGTATACGCCTAGTGCCCCGCTCAGTGGGCCTGTGCTGATTCTCATCCTCAACATCCTCAAAGGTAAGCAGTCCTACCACAGCTTCGCTAAAGGGCTCCACAACACTGCCTCTCCCTCCCTGAACTCCATCCCTGCTGCATCCTCTGCCAAGGCCTCCCTAGCCTGCTACTAAGTGCATGGCTCACCCTCTCCTGCAGGAGACAGTGTGGGGTGACCAGGGCTATCCATGATGGGCAAAGCTCCAGGGCTGGAGGAGGAGGGAAGAAAGGAATTCGGGGAAGGGGAGCCTCGCCCAGAGGGTTCAGCTGGTAAATCTAAGTGATCATCTGTGACTTTGTAGATCTTGAGCCTCTGGCTGGATGTGTGAGGCCCAGGCTGGGCAGTAGGGCGGGGAGCTTGCCTTATAACAGCTTTCTGAAGTGGCCACTGATGTTGACTATTTAGTGTTCCCTTAGTAGAGTTGGGAAACGTGGCTTAGGGAGACATTAATCCTTTGAACATCTCCGTGCCTCTGGGGCCTACCAACGTGCACCTGGCTCTGACCAACTAGGGTATAACCTCTCTCGGGCAAGTGTGGAGACCCCCGAACAGAAGAGCCTGACATACCACCGCATTGTGGAGGCCTTCCGGTTTGCCTATGCCAAGAGGACCCTGCTTGGAGACCCCAAGTTTGTTGATATGACTAAGGTAAGGGGCTGGCCTATAATGGGCAGGGTCTTGCCATAGAGGAATCAGGTGATCTCCCTGGGGCACCCCAGCCTTGTGCATGTTTTCTGAATCCACTCCTCCCACAGACTTTGATTGTGGGCCTATTGTGTCCGGGGATTGGTTATTCCAAGTCCGGGGATTGGTTATTCCAAGCCCCGTAATTTCTGCTCCATGGAGTACATCGTATGGGGAGGGCTGGGAAATAGACTTGACAAGTTAGCAGCCCCTCTCTAGCTAAACTCTAACTCAAGGGCTTTTGCACATGCTGTGCCCTAGGCTTGGAAGATTCTGGAGTGGTCAATGTTGAGGTAAGGAACATAAGGGGATGTTGTAGCCATCAGGAATAAGAAGATGTGCAAGAGAGGTCAGGAACTAATGTAATGCTTTTCTGATCTCCATGCCAGGCTTGACCTCACCTGGCCCCCTCATTTGCCAGATGCTTCCATTCCATGCTGGGCCTCTCCTGGAATCCCTGTCATGACCCTTCCTGCCAAAGGCCCTCACGTTCCTCCTTACCCCTGCATTTGGGCTGGCCTTGCAGATCCCCTCACACTGACCAGGAAGGGACTCAGTTTTCTCTGGTGTCTTCTCTTTTCCAGTGAACATTCTGTACTACACACCCTGCAATTGCCACTGTCACCATAGCCATTGACCTGGCATCTTATCTCTCTGAGAGGACAGAAGTCACCCTGTTCTTCCTCCCTCTGCCTTCCCTCCTGCTGGCCCTTCTGTCGGGCCCATCTTCTCCTCCTTCATTTTAATTTATTTTTTAATATGTTTATTTTATGATTCTGGGGATTGAACCCAGGGCTTTGCATGTGGTAGGCAAGCACTATACAATGGACACACACCATGGAGCCATATCCCCAGTCTGTCTCCTCTCCCTTTAGGCCCTGTCCTTCCCCGTTCCACTCCTACACTCCTAGATCTCCAGATTTCGCCTCATTTTCTTCTTTGGCTTTTCATGGCAGCATCTCACATAGTTCACCTCTTTCTTTTACTTTTCAAATTCACACCTATACAATGAAAAAAAAAAAAAAACGGAATTGGGAGTCAGTGGTAACATGTGTGAGGCTCTGGGTTCAATCCCCAGTACCACCACAAAACCAAAACAAACAAACAAAAAAACCCAGATGTGACTGTACACCTGTTTTCTTTCCCTTGATCCCCCAGATGTAGATATTCTGCTCTCTTTCTGTCTTCTCTCATCCCCTGCCCCCCACTCTCCATACCCATGTTTTTGAGTGATTAAACATGGATGGCCTATGTCATACTTTAGATTATCTCCTAAGAGTGAGGATTTATACATACTGTGGCAGCCAGAAACCTAACATGGAAGCCACGTAACCTATTAGCAGCCCATGTCACAACTTCCCTGAGGGTCTCAATTGCACATGAATTGATGGTTCAAATTCCATCAATTCATGTGCAATTTGGCCATGATGTCTCTCCAGTCTCTCAACCTACAAGTGACCCCCTTGATTGGTTTGTTCATAAAGCCTAGGGCAATTATCTCAAAGTATATCCCACATCCCAAATTTGTCTGTTTCCACAGGAGTAGATTTGGGCTGAACATCCTTCCCTTGCATTGGTCAATTAATGCACAAGGGTTACCCAAACCCTCTTGAGGCATTTTTCTTGCTCCGCTTCCAGGGACCTTTCCTCTCTGCTTCCCCCTCAATTTCCTCTTCTCTGTCTACCTTTAATCCTGCTTTGGGGACGTTGGCCAGGCTTTCATGGCTTTGAACAGCTTCCTGGTGCCAACATTATGTTTATCTCTCAGTCTGACCTTGCCCATGAACTCTACATACCCATGCTCATGGGTCCACCCACCTGAGTCATGCTCTTCAGTGTTTTGATGGACATGTGTCCAAACTCAAGCCCTGATTGTCCCAGACCTGTCCCTTCTGCAGTGTTTATCTCCCCAGTTAATGGCCACTCTGGGCCAAAGACCTCAAGGTCATCCTCTTCTTTCTCATGGTGGGGTGGGGAGTGAGTCACCATATCTCTCTCCTAGTTATTTACAGACTCTCCTTATCTCCCACATGGCCCCCCAGCAAGCTCACTCCTCTGGCCCAATCTTGAGTGACTCAGACCAAAAAGCCACTCTATTCTTTTTGAACCTATGAGGCCCTGTGGAATGGGCCTCAGCCTGTATCTTTAACCTCTTCACCCCTCATGCCACTTACTCTCTGCCTATCACTTGCCTCAGGGACTTTGCCTCATTCTGGGCTCTGTTCAGATGTCATTCCCTTTAAGCAGCCCTCTCTGACCACTCTTTCCATACCTCACCCTTATCCATCCCTCTTATCTGGCTTCTCATTTCTAGCACTTTCCACGCCTGCTATTGTTTTTGAACTGCAGGGACCTTTGTTATCTGTTCCTTGCTGATTCCTCAGCTCTGGGCATATAGTACACTCCATAAATGCTTGCTTTAATGATGGAATGTGGCAAGAATCTGGAGTCTTGGGGGACTGACAGGCAGTCAGACATCCAGAATTGTTGTTATGCAACAAAGACAGGCTAGAGAGTCAATGAGACGGGTCACGTGGGATGCTAGGCCTATTGCCTGGGCCCTGGGGAGCCCCAGAGATTTTAGGGTGCAGATTACTTAGGTTAGACCTGTGCTTGGGCTTCCTAAGATCTGCTAGGACAACCCTATGTCCTGCACCCTGCCCTCCCTTCCCACTCTCTCAGGTCAGCTCTGGGTCTCTGACAGGTGATCCAAAACATGACCTCTGAGTTCTTCGCTAACCAGCTCCGAGCCCGAATCTCTGATGACACCACTCATCCAGCCTCCTACTATGAACCTGAATTCTACACTCCTGATGATGGAGGCACTGCTCACCTGTCTGTGGTTTCAGAGGACGGCAGTGCTGTGTCTGCCACTAGCACCATCAACCTCTAGTAGGGGCTGTGGGGCTATAAGGAGGGGCAGAGCTGGGGGTGGGGATTGAGCCAGGGGCTGCCTGTATATCCCATAACTGGGGCTCCCACTTTTATATAGGGAAATAGAGACCCCACCTGGTGGTATGCCCTAGCTGGGCCTCATAGGAAGCAAGCCTGGGCTGGGGTGGGTGGACAGGAACCTGGCAGGGCTTGGCCAGGCTGGGCATAGCTCTCTGACCTGGCCCATTGGCAGCTTTGGCTCCAAGGTCCTTTCTCCAGTTAGCGGCATCCTGTTCAACAATGAGATGGATGACTTCAGTTCCCCCAACTTCATCAACCAGTTTGGGGTGCTTCCCTCACCAGCCAACTTCATCAAGCCAGGTACAGCAAGGAGATCCTGAGGCAGGGGATTTAGGTTGGGAGAGAGTTGGTATCCCGGACACCAGCTGACCACTATATCTGTCCCCTCCTGTGGGCCACAGGGAAGCAGCCACTCTCATCTATGTGTCCGTCGATCATCGTGGGTCAGGATGGCAAGGTCCAGATGGTGGTGGGAGCCTCTGGGGGCACACAGATTACCACATCCACTGCATTGGTATGTGCTACCTACTCACCCTCCCTAACCCTGTGCCTGGACCAAGCTCACACTTTACCAATTCGCTCACCCCCAGGCCATCATCCACAGCCTCTGGTTTGGCTATGATGTGAAGCGGGCCGTGGAGGAGCCCCGATTGCACAATCAGCTTCTGCCCAACACCACAACGCTGGAGAAAGACTTTGATCAGGTGGGCTGGGGGTTGGGGAAACTGAGTCACTGTGTGGGATCACAGGGCATTCTGGGCTGGAGGCCTGCATCTTCTGAGTGGACAGTGGTGGGTGTCCTCTGCCCAGGGCAGATGGTCCTCACACCTGGTACCTGAGTCGTCCTGAGCCCTTATGTAATGAGAGCTAAGCCACCCATTCTAACAAGACCTCATGGGCTGAGGTATCCCCCCACAACTTGCTCTTCTTGGTCACTTGGCTGGAAATGGCACCATCTGGCCCTGTGAGGCCCATGACCACACAGGAGTGGTTCAGATTACATCTGGGACCCTGATGATGTCTCCCTTTCCCCTCTTCTCTGCAGGCGGTGGTTGCAGGGTTGAAAACCCGGCACCACCAAACTGAAGTCACTTCCACCTTCATCGCGGTGGTCCAGGCCATTGTCCGCACAACCAGTGGCTGGGCAGCTGCTTCAGACTCCAGAAAAGGCGGGGAGCCAGCCGGCTACTGAGTGCTTGAGGTGGGCAAGACTGACCAGCAACCCAGGAACAAGATATTCACCAGAGCCAAGAGTGGGACTTTGGGGGGACGTACTCTCCCTAGGAGTGACAGAGCAATGTAATAAATGGGGGCTCTGTGCCAGGTTGTGGGCAGGCAGCCTTGCTGGCCGGGCTCTCCACTGCCTGGGTCTCGGTGTCTTTTGTGTGAAAATGGAGCCATCTAGCTGGAGGAGAATGAACAGACAGGATCTGGAGGTCTTTGCACAGCAGGTTGTGGAATGAACCTCAGCTGTTTTTTTGTTTGTTTTTCTTCAGGGCTGGGAATTGGACTCAGGGCTGTTCTACTGCTGAGCTACCATCTCAGCCTTTTAAAATTAATTTTTTTGAAGTACTAGGAATTGAACACAAAGTGGCACTCTGCCATTATATGTTATATCCCCAGTCTGTTTTTAATTTTGTTTTGAGATACGGTATCATTTGCCCAGGCTGACCAGGGAGCTAAGCCACCTGTTCTAACAAGACTTCATGGGCTGGGGTATCCCCCCAGCTTGCTCTTCCCTGGTCACTTGGCTGGAAATGGCACCATCTGGCCCTGTGAGGCCCATGACCACACAGGAGTGGTTCAGATTACATTTGGGACCCTGATGAGGTCCTCCCTTTCCCCTCTTCTCTGCAGGGGGTGGCTGCAGGGTTGAATACCCGGCACCACCAAACCGAAGTCGCTTCCACCTTCATCGCTGTGGATCCTCCTGCCTCAGCCTCAGCCTCTGAGTAGCTGGGATTACAGCTGTGCCACTGTGCCTAGTAGCCTTTTTTTTTTTTAATGGACACAATGCCTTTAATTCATTAATTTATTTACTTGTTTTTATGTGGTGCTGAGGTTCGAACCCAGTGCCTCATATATGCTAGGCAAGCGCTCTACCACTGAGCCCCAGCCCCAGCCCTCAGCCTGTTTTTTAGCAGGAGGAGAACCTGATGGGTGGGTAAGTGGAAGAGCAAGAGGCAGTCCCTTATCAAACATGGTCTTTTCCCATCTTGAGTCCCCAGGATTAGAGGCCATTCGTCCCCTTCTTTGGGGCGGTGCAGTGGGAAGCAACACTTCCTAGTGTTGACCACAATGGGGAGCCCTGGTTCTGACATCAACTTGGGCCGAGGGCCCCGGTAGCCGACAGGAGTGTGGGTTCTTTCTTTTCCAACTCTAACGTGTCTGGGCTCACCATGCCCAGGACACTGGGAGGTGAAACTCTGACCTGAGGAACAGGGACTGGGCAAGAAACTGAAACAAAACATCTTGGTCAGAGCCATGCCCAGGGTCACTTTTCAAGTACAACCCAGAGTCAAATCCAAGCTTGTGATCAGCTCCAGAAAAAGACTCAGTTCTCTGGGAATGGCAAGCTGGAGGAGACCCCCAGGTCTCTGAAGGGAAGGTGGCCCCGAGAAGGTGGGTTGTGAATGGCCACTGCTGGGCACAGCTTCCCTCCCCAGGGTCCAGCCCCTCTAGCCCTCCCTCAAGGTCTTTTGATTTGTCCTTCATACAGTTGTAGGTGAGGAGCTGATGAAGGCTCCTGCAGATGGGCTGGGAAGGGAGTCTCAGCCTGACAACCCGATGTAACCCCCATCTGTGAGCCCCAAGTAGGGAGGGCCCTGAGGGCAGGAGCACAGGGGCTAGAAGAGGGACCAGGGTAAGTAAGCCACATCTGGGCTCTTCTTTAGGGCTGGAAAACTTAGTGCTTCCAAAGTACCCACTGGAAAGTGGGGTTTTGTGCTTGCAGGCTACATTCTAGGTCTGTGACTGAGCCTGAGAGGTTTCTATCTCTGGGGTTCCCTGGGAAAGAGATGGAGGTGGGTAATCAGGTGTGGCAGTCATTCCTCAATCCTTATTTTAGTGTGAGAGGAAAGGCCATGACCTCATTTTCAGAGGAAAAGATTGAGGCCTGAGGGGTGGGCCTTGCTCATGGTTGCACAGCCAAGAGGGAGCAGGAGGCTGTCATGAAACTCCCTGAGCCATAACATGCTGGAGGCATATCCAGGTTCTCCAAGGCTTATCCCAGGGCTCCTTTGGGTCTGATTCACCTCTCTTCCCTACCATCCCATCCCCTGTCATTTCCTGGATAAGGACATTCAGGGACCATCCCAGCTGAGCCTCCCCAGCTGAGTCCCTGGCCAGGCCCAGCATGACAACAGACCCTTTCCCTAGGTCTCTTCTCTGGCTGTCTCTGCACTCTGGCCTCTGCCTAACCAGGATGACTGGGGAGAGAACAGGGATGCCTCACCCCTTGACCCTGCTGTCCTTGTTGTTCCCTATGCTGGCCTCTTGAGCTCTGGGGACCGCGGCGGGTGGGTGGGCTGGCTCCCATCCAGGAATGTACTTTGGTTCCCAGTTGAGCAATGTCACTGCAGAGTGGAGGTCATCTGGGGGTGGGAAGAGGCTCCCACAGCCCACCCCTCCTTGAGGCAACTGTGGGAACAGACCTACAGGAAACAGCCACTCTGGCCCAGGCTGACCAGGGGCTCTGGACACAGTGGGGCTGATAGGCTGTGACCTGTGCTGACATTGTCCTCTGGGCCTCATTTCTTGGCTATACTGGAAGGTGGGCTCTGACTCCATGTAGTCAGATGGAAAAAGAGAAGGGAGCCACGGGGACTATTGGGTGGAAGTCTAGCTCATGACCTTTGTGCCCTGAACTCCTGTTAAGCCTGGTCAAATATGGACCTCGATGAGTGCTCACTCCCCCCGACTGCTTCCCAGCTGGACACCCTGGGGTCTGGGGAGAACAGGAGGAGCCAGGCCAGTGTCCTCAAGGAAGAGGAACTGTCAGTATAGGAATAGGCGTGAGCACCCATAGATTCAGGGAGGCAGACATGCGACCACAGAGGGGCTGAGCTGCAGAGGAAGGGCAGGGGTCCAGGGAGGGCAGCCTCACTCTCCGGAGGCCCAAGGCTGCATTTCTAGGACAGCTGTTCCCAGGGATAGGTGGTCTAGTGGCACTGGGTGCTATAGTTGGACACATGGCCTGTCTCCATCCCCTGCCCTGTGGGTGACACCCAGGGCCCTGGGCCAAGCTGTGGCTGAGCCATACAGAGTGACCCTGTTTTGGGTCCCCTTTCCCTCTTCAGCCCCGCTCCTGTGCCAAGTGGATGCTGCTGTATAGGTGGGGCCGGCAGAGGGGGCAGGATTGGGGAGTGGAGCTCCACTGTGATGGGAAGACCTGATCTCTCTGTGTCTAGTTCAGGCAGAGGAGCTGGACGTCCTTACTCTGATTTCCCTGCATTGCTGAGACTTGGGAAATGACATAGGAACCTTATACCCTGGCTTCCTCAGGTGCAGCAGGCATCAAGTCCTCAAGCACATTGAGATGAGAAAACCCCGGGTACTGTCGGGGCTGGCAGGAGGGGCCATGAGACCAACTGGCAGTGAAGGAGTTAACCACAGCAGCTGGCTCTTCTCTGCAAGGAAAAACTCCCCCTAGATGTCTGGCCTCCTGCCAGCACCAAGCACTGAGCTGAAAACTGGAAGTTCACCCTTGTGGCCAGATCTGCTTCTGTAGAGAGCGCTTGAAGAGGGTAGCAGTCCTGCCACTGCCGTCTGTCCAGGTCTTCATAAACCCATCTATCTGCTTGGCTGACCACTGTTCATCTGTAAACCTGTTTGTCTGCCTATCTGTAAGTCCATCTCTTTCCAAATGTCTGTCTGACCATCCTCTCTGTCGAGCTATCTAACCTGTATGTCAATCCATCTGTCGGTATCAAGCCCCACAATTTTTCTCTCTGTCCAATCATCTGTGAGTCTACTTTTTATCCACCTGTCCTTTTTTGTCTGACCATTGGCTTATCTACCATCTGTCTCCCTGGACCACTGAAACATGGCCCAGGGCCACAGGGCCACAGTTGGCTTGGTCCTGCTGGGACTGGGGCTGGCACTGACGATCATCGTTCTAGCTGTGGTCCTCTCTCGCCGCCATGCCCATTGTGGCCCCAAGGCCTTTGCCCATGCTGCTGTCGCTGCTGACTCTAAGGTCTGCTCAGACATTGGACGGTGAGTGAGAGGTGGGTAGGAACTGGGTGGCCTTGGGCATCTGATCCTTCCTGGAGACTTTGGTGGTAAAGGTGTGGAGAACGCACGTGTATGTACATGCTGGCTGGTGGAGTAAGAGCTGTGTGGTTTTGGGCTCCAGCACTGACCAGGCCTGGGTACAAGGAGGTAGCCCCAGGACCCTTGAACAGAATAGGTGGCAGATATGCCCCCATGGCAGATGGTGACCCACAGGGCAGTGCCAGTGGGGGCAGAGGTCATGTGTGAGTCCATTCCTGGTTCTAGGGCTCAAGAGGTCCATCTATAATAATGCACAGGTTAGAAATAGAGACCCTAGGGGCTGGGGTTTGTGGCTCAGTGGTAGAGCACTTGCCTAGCATGTGTGAGGCACTGGGTTCGATCCTCAGCACCACATACACACACACAAAAAATAAATAAAATAAAGATATTGTGTCCATCTACAACTAAAAAAAAAAAAAAAAAGAAAGGAATAGAGACCCTAACAAGGTTTTTTTCTGCCTCACCCCTGGTATGGCCCAGCCTGACTCTGATGGTCTCTATTGGCTCCTTTAGCAAAGCTGTGCCAGTTGCCCAAGGGCTGGGGAATTTTACCAGGAACATAGGCGAGAGGGTACAGAGGCTCCGATGTGGGTACTGCCCAGGGCTAGTCTCCCTGGTGGCTCAGGCTTCATCTCCAAGTCTCTCAGACTTAGAAAATGCCCCCTGCAAGTGCCACGTCCCTCATGACATCCCTACGCATGTCTGAGCCTGGCTAGGTGGGCGGAGTGACTGATATTTGGCAGGCCAGGACCAGGGTGGCGGTGGAGAGGGGCCACAGCTGGCTCTTCCTGATCTTCTTCCAGGAAACCCAGCCCACGGGAAGCTTCTGCTGCCTGCCACACCACCATCACTGGGGCGGGACATGGCAGGAAACTCCTCCCGGCCCCCTGCCTCCCACTGAGCCCCTAGAAGCCTGGGCAAGCATTCCTTTCCCGCCAGCCAACGTGTCTGCTTCCCAGAATATCTGCCTCACAGGCCATTGTGAGGATTCAAAGTGCTTTGCCAACCCGTGGGCCAGTCCTGCTGCATGGGGGCCGGTGACAAGGCTCTGGCCCAGTCCCCTGGTTCCTGGCTTCTCCTCTGCCGTACTTTCTTCTATTATTCATTCATCCACCTTTTCATTCAGTCCATCTTCTCTTCATCTGTCCATCTATACATCCTTCCTAGCTCTAATCACCTTACCTTACCGGTCCCTACGGGCTCCTGACTGGGTCCTCTGGGTCTGCTTCCTCCCACATCTGCTCCTAGGACAGCAGTGGCTGAGAGTGGCAGTTCAAGGACAAGTCAGGACAGGCAGCCACTTTGTCTCCCCAGGATGTTCCCATGAGATACAAGGGATGAGGCCACTTGCCACCTCTAACAATGCCCCTGTCGCATCAGGACAAGAAGAGATGTGGTACCTGCTTAAACCCAAAGTCACAAAGATATTAATGAGACTACTGGACCTCAGACCCCAGAGATGACCATGTGGGCATGTTCCTGGAGTGGAGGGTGGGCTGCTGTCACATATCTCAGAGTGGATTCTGGGCCCTTTGTGTTGGGAGTCGCCCTAGCTCCAAAGACTAACCTCCCCATCCCCAGAAGAGCTGTCCAAAGGTGAGTCCTGCTGACTCACATGATCCTTACCCACCAATCAGAAAGCACCCCATGCCAGCTCCCAAAACCCTTAAACTGTTAAACTGTTTCAACCGCAGACCATCCCAGGCTCTATAAATATGCAGAGCTGCCTCAATGAACGGGCATTTTCTCGGGTGACAGCAAGCCTTGATCATTCTTTCACTTTGTATCTCCCAGTCTCTGCCTCCAACACTCCACACTTTTGGGTCTCTTCTCTGAGCCTGCTTCCTTGCGGTCCCATCTCTCTCAGGCTTCCCCTGGGTGGAAAGGGCCGATGTGGTTTCTCCCCATTGTTTTGTTAACCAACTCTCTCTGCTTCCTGTTCTTGTTTTAAGAAGTTAGGAGTGGGAGGGAGCCTGGGGCTGGTTTTAGCTTGTGCTTCAGAACAGGGATCCCGTGACCCCGGCTAGGCTGGAGCCCTAGGTCTGTTTCTCAGGACCCCTGGCTGGGGCAAGTGCTTTGGGCCCTGTGAGTGTCCTCTAGTTGCTCTCTTGAGTATGGTAAAGCTGGGGGCCTTGGAAAGGTAGGTACCTGGCCAAGATCTCTTCCTGTGTGGCACCTGGTCACTGCCATAGCATCTTCTAGTGACTACCCTTAGCCCATGCTATTTCCTTCTTGTTCCCATTTCTCCCCACCATCTGCAGGAACTTGAGCTCCTGAGTGAAGGTTCTTAAGGTTTATGTGAGGAGCTGGCCTCAAGCCCAGTAAACAACAATAGGAGCAAGGTGACAGTGAGATCCCTTCCCCTCTAGTCTGTAGTCTCCCAGTGGTTTCATCCCAATGTGTTAAAATTGCAAACTGAGTGTTGTGATGATGATCAGAATGTTTGTCTTCTTTTTATTTATTTTTAAAATTTTATTTTATTTTATTTGTTGAGTTGTAATTGGACACAACACTTTTATTTTATTTATTTTTATGTGATGCCAGAGCCTCGCACATGCTAGGTGAGCACTCTACCGATGCGCCCCAGTCCTAACCCCAGCCCAAGTGTTTGTCTTCTAAGGAGACTTCCTGAATTTTAGGGCTAGGGATATCTTTCAGGTTTTGTGACTTCTGCCTGAGGTAGTTTCTCAGAAATTCTTACACTTCTGTGGGATCCTCAGTGGGAGGATTTGCTTTTCTTTTTGACTTAGGAGAAAATTAGGCCTGCCCAGGAGAAAGAACCTGCCTGGCACCATAGTGAGCATGCCTAGCTGGAGCTGATATTGTTTTCTCTGCTATTGCCACTGCTGCTCCTGCAGGAGTAGAAACTTTCCAGGGCTGTGGGAGGGGTGAGGTCTTCCTAGAGTCCCCCACTTCCCCACCTTGGACTCCCCTGGACTTGGTTCACTGAGGCCAGAGCTGTACCATATTCAAGTGAGCAATTAGAGGGTACTCATAGCACCCCAGGGCACTTGCCCTTAGGACACTGAAGAGCCAGCTTCTGGGAGATTGGAATCTGGGCTGGCACTGGGGGAAGGGGGTGGGGCGTGACTGAGCCCAAGGGCTGGTTTTTGTCAACTGTTATATGGTGTCTGAGTGTCACCCTTGGTACAGGGGAGAGCAGGGACATTGGACAAGCTGCTGAACCTTGTGAGCCTCTCTTTCCTCATCTGCAAAATGGGGCTTAGGTGGGCGCCTCCTCCATGGGGTGGTCTAAGCCCACAGAGAATGAGGCCTGGGGCTCATCCACACATTGGAAGTGTCCCCTCCATGGCCACCACTCTGTCTAATAATCTTCACCATGGCTTGACCTGGACATGGGTCACCTTCTCAGAACCTAAGGGGGGATTAGGGTGTGGCCTCTACTCCCTTTCCCTCAGGACCACGGCCTTTTACCCTACCCCTTCCCCTCTTCCTGGCTCCAACCTGGGCCTGTGACCCTCATGGTTCTCTGTACCCTGGGCCAGCTCACCAGGAAATTACTGAATTTCCTCCGATCTGGGACTCTGTAGGAAATACCCTTTGTGTCCAAGGACTATGCACATGTGTGCAAATGTGTGAGTGAGAACACACGCATCTGAATGGATGTCTCATAGCAGCTATGATGACAAGGGACTCCTGGCTTTGTAGAAACATGTTAGAAACATGTAATTCTTCTATTGGGCAGAACTGCCCACATTTCACAGCTGAGGAAACCTTGGCTAAGAGAAAGAGTTACCTATCCAGGCTCATGCAGCTGATGAATTAGGAACAGCAGCCCCCTGGGCACCCTGAGCCTGCAAGTGTGTTTGCTGTGGTGCTGTGGACACATGTGGGTGTGTGCATCCCTCTCCACTTGCAATATGTAATATCCTCTTTTTTCCTCTATCAAGTATGTGAGGAATACCTACTTTCTGCCAGTCATGGCTTAGGAAAGCAGAAGTAACCAAAATGTACAAAGTCCCTGGCTTCCTGGTTTGGAAGACACGCAATACACCAATCCATAACCAATGTCAGGGGATTGGAAATGATCATTGGTCATCTGGAGGTCCTCTTCCTTGAAGTTTCTGTCATAATCTTTTGTCCATTTTTTTTACGAGTTTGTACATCAAATGTATTTTCTGCATTATCTGTTTTTCTCTCTTTTAAAAAATTCAGTGTACCATGGCACACGCCTGTAATCCCAGCAGCTCAGGAGCCTAAGACAGGAGGATCGCAAGTTCAAAGCCAGCCTCAGTAATGACGAGGTGCTAAGCAACTGAATGAGATCCTGTCTCTAAATAAAAAATGTAAAATAGGGTTGGGGATGTGGCCCAGTGGTCAAGTGCCCCTGAGTTTAAACAAGGGCTAGGGGACTGGAGTTGAGGCTCAGTGGTAGAGTGCTTGCCTGGCAATGTGTGAAGCACTGGATTCAATTCTCAGCACCACACATAAATAAATAAATAAAGGTCCATCAACATATTAAAAAAAAAAAAGTGGGGGAACTAGGGATATGGCACAGTAGTTAAGTACTCCTGGGTTCAATTCACAATAAAAAAAAATGCTAAGTATATTAAGTCACACTTTCATTATTAAAGCAAACTCTACTTAGTGATTGATTTAATATCATTTTTATGTAACACAAGGTATAAAATGTGATTTGCTAATTTTTTTAGGAGTTTTGTCTCTATGTTCATGAGGGGTATTGGTCTGTAATTTTCCTTTCTTATAATATATATATATCAATCAGCCTTTTGTTATGACACGTACCTGAGAAAGACAACGTCGAGGAGGAAAGATGTATTTATGCTCACAGTTACCGAGGTTTCAGCCCATGGTTGACTGTCTCATTGTTTTGGGCCTGAGGTGAAGCAGAACATCATGGTGGCAGGAGAGTGTGACCAAGGCAGCTGCTCAGTTCATGAAAGACAAGAAGTGGAGGTGGGGGTGAGATGGGTAAAGAGAAAAGACAAACCCTTCTAAGGTGTGCTCCCAGTGACCTGCTCTCTCTAACTAACTTCCTCTTTTCAATAGTCCATGCAGCCATCAATGGCTTGATCCATTGATTAATCATCAGAGCTATCATGATCCAGACACTTTTCCAAAACACATGATTAAGGACACCAAAAGTCCAAGGAACACACCCCACACCAGAATCCCAGTCGAGAGAGTTATTGTCAGAGCATGGAGTAAACTGACAAGGCTGTCCCTGCGAGGAGAGCAGTAGCATGTGGACACTTACAGAGCAGCTTTACAGCCTGCAAGAAAAATTTTACAAGCGCGCTTAGGGGTTATGTCAGGGGCTGGGGTGGGGTCGACCCTTCAGCAGGCACATGTTCTTATGGGAGACTAAGCAGTGTTGCCTCGGGATCGCTGGATCAAATGGCTTCTAAATCCCTAGATAATGGCTCCTGACCTAAATTGGTAGATCTAATGCCAATATTGATCTGATGACAATATTCTTCCTTTTTTTTTTTTTTTTTTTTTTTATAGATACTGAGGGTGGGGACAATGGTCTTTTCTTCTGTAGCTCCTTCCTGCTGGTTAGGGGCAAAAAATCTAATTCCTGTAAAGGGATCTGGAAGGTTTTTAGGTAGGAGTAGAGTCTCTGGAGTCGGAGGAGTTGGTCAAGAGTCATAGGTCTCAGTCTTGGGCATAAAAGGGGCTGGTAGTCTTGAAGGAGAAGTAGCTAACTGACCAACTGGTTGGTGAATTTGTGTATCTGATCTTGCAGGAATGTCTGTAGGCAATTTAACAGGCATGGTCCTATTAGAAGAAACATAAAGAGGACAAATAGGTGTCCTGCGAGGGGGAGGAGCTGAGGCCATATTTGACTGAACATTCCTCATGGGAACTGTTGGTCTAGTTGCTGTCTCCTTTTTTTTCTAGCTGCTCTTGTAGTTGTTTGATCTTGTCCTTCACCACCCCTGACTGGTTGATATCAAAACAACATTCCTCCTGTAGGTATAGGCAGAGGCGTCCTTTCTCTGATGTTAATGAGTCCAGTCCATAGCAGTTTTGTAGAATCACAGAGGCTAAGGAGTCCAGTTGTTTCTGGAAGGTTAGTGTAGACTCGGCCACCTGTTGGATATCCCCTATCAGCTGATTGGAGAACTGATGAAAATAGGTAATGGGTGTGTGGTTATTCCTGCTGTTCCTGTGGCCAGGCCTGCTGTAACCCCAGGGCAGCCAGTAGGGAAACAAATTGCATATCCTGTTTTTTTTGGTTTTTTTTTGTGGAGGAGGGCTCCTAAGAGTAGAAACTTCCCGATGAGCTGATGAGCTGTTTAGGCCTAGAAGACTGCTGTTAAATGAGAGAAGCCGATAATCTCTCACCAGGAGATGTGAAGGCTGAGAAGTTGTCCCCATAACAAGGTAGGAGAGGACAAGACCTTTATTTGGGAATATAAATCTTTAACTTAGCCAGAGTTATCAGGAATGTAAACACAACATTTAACTTTTAATGTCACAGATGTCCATCCTCTAAGTTATTTAATGTCATCTGATTTTATAAAATATCTATTTTTGTTACTTGGGCTGGATAATCATACCAGCGAACATCAAGCCTACTTGTGAAGGTGAGGAATATCTGTAGTCCTTAAACTAACTAAAAACTTCTGGCTCTGGCAGTTTCTCTTGATCCTTATCAGGCATTCTTGTCTAAGAATCTCTCTTTTGTAGCCTCCAGTCTTACATATTCTTGGGGGCTAACACAAGTATATATCTTAGGTTACATTTAACTATTATCTTCTTTTAAATGCCCAGGAAAGACTGTATTTTGGTTTAACTGGTTTTTTTTGCTAGGTGTTTAAGATCAAGCTGGTCAAAATTGACTTTGTTTCTGCTGTTAAGAGTTCACTGAGTTCCCACAGGGGTCACTTGTGGGGGAACTTGAGAGCAGTTTCTTAGCTCTGCTAGTGCCATTTGTGCTAGGATGGGTCCAGGTCTTACTGACCATGTGGCTTCCCTTGGAAGCATCAGGGATGTCTCCTGTCTCCAATGACCCTCCTATTCACAGCAAGTGCACTGACTGGCTTTCCATTCTCCAGTGGTCTCATTCATCTCCTTGATCAGGGGTTATGTGGCCCAGAGTTGCAAAGCTTCTAGAGAAGTTCTCTGTTCCCTAGATTCAGACTGACTCAGAGGGCAAGAGCCAAATATTGGTTTTCTTGGCCCTTTTAATTCAACTTTAATTTTTAAGTTTTGATCTTCCAGCAAGTCATTCTCACCAGTCTTAAAATAACAGTATTGGGCTTTAATGTCTATAACCTTACAGTCATTTACAAAACTGGGATTTGTGGTATCCTACCTGTCCTATAGGTGATGGCTTATTATCTTAAATTAACTCAGGTTGTGTGTTCTTCAAGCAATATCTCTGCAAAACATTTCCAGGCAATATTTAGACAGTTTATAAGGAAAATACAAAGTAAAATTAACAAGAGTAAAAATATATTTAATTTGTGTAATAACTATCTTGAATTTTGGCTGAGTTATATTATATCTCCTGTTTGAGATCCTAGTAATCTTTTAAAAAATATTTATTTTTTAGTTGTAGTTGGATAGAATACCTTTATTTTATTTATTTATTTTTATATGATGCTGAGGATCGAACCCCGGGCTTCACACGGCTCTACAGGTGAGCCACAATCCCAGCCCAATTCTAGTAACCTTTTTTTTTTTTAATTTATTTTTTAGTTTTAGGTGGGTACAATATCTTTATTTTAATTTTATGTGGTGCTGAGACTCGAACCCAGTGCCTCTACCATTTGAACCACAATCCTAGCTCCCCAATCCTAGTAACCTTAACAACAAAAATCAACTTTAAATGAATTGAATTCTGGCCTACTTTGGAGTCACTCTGAATGTAATGTAATAAGGTGGGAGGCAGAGCCTTATCTTGGGTAAGGTGGGGTTCTTCATAAATCTTTATAAAGCTTAAGTAAAGTGTTCTAGTTCTAAAGCTGATCTTTGCTTCTCAAATATCATTTTACAAAGATTACATATATTGTTGCTTGAATTCACATGAATATTAGCTAACACAATATGATATTACATTTAAAACATGAATTAAGAAAGACTGAGGGGGCTGGGGATGTGGCTCAAGCAGTAGTGCGCTTGCCTGGCATGCGTGCAGCCCGGGTTCCATCCTCAGCACCACATACAAACAAAGATGATGTGTCCGCCAAAAACTAAAAAACAAACATTAAAAATTCTCTCTCTCTCTCTCTCTCTCTCTCTCTCTCCTCTCTCTTTAAAAAAAAAAGAAAGGCTGAGAGCTTTTAACCTTTTGTGGAAAAGTAGCAAAGCACTTTTGTGTTTTAAGTTGTACCCCAGTGTAAAAAGTAACGTAAAACTTTATATATCTTATTGATAACAGATCCAGGTGTAGAACATTAAATGATATAAATAAATCCCCAATAAAATTTATTATCCTTATGATTCTAAAATTATCATACAACTTTAGTGTGGAAAACACCAGCTTGATATAATGTTCTTTTAAATCTTCTACCTTAAAGACTTGTACACCTGGAAGATATGAACACATTTAGTATACCAAGAAGAGTAATAGCACCATAATTACACTGATGTTTTTATATTAACCAAGTTTAGCTTTTAAAGAAAATTTAGACTATGTAACAGTTGTTTAACAGTTTTATAAGCCTTAACTCGGGGCTGGAGATGTGGCTCAAGCGGTAGCGCGCTCGCCTGGCATGCATGCGGCCCGGGTTCGATCCTCAGCACCACATACAAACAAAGATGTTGTGTCTGCCGAAAACTAAAAAAAAAATAAATAAATATTAAAAAGTTCTCTCTCTTTCAAACAAAATTAAAAAAAAAAAGCCTTAACTCCTTCAAGATTATTTGTTCTAAAAAGCAAAACTTAACACAATGTTATGGGTAAATTAATATTTTAAGAATTGCTTGTGACACATATATACTTGTAATTTTAAAACATAGATTAAACTTTGATTTATGTCAGTACATTAATATTTGACCTTAGGAAAAAACCTTAAATAGCTTTGACTGATTGTTTCACATAGTTGTATTTGGACACAATACCTTTATTTATTTTTATGTGGTATCTTCTTTATCACTTACTTAATTCCTCTTATTAAAGACTTTCTTATCCAGAAACATTCTTTTCCTTCTATTAAATATGATTTCCATACCTAGAACCTTCTAATTTATCTTTCCCATCTGTTAATCCCATTTTTATTCGCATT
Source organism: Ictidomys tridecemlineatus (assembly GCF_052094955.1). Taxonomy (NCBI): domain Eukaryota; kingdom Metazoa; phylum Chordata; class Mammalia; order Rodentia; family Sciuridae; genus Ictidomys; species Ictidomys tridecemlineatus. Next base: position 73,806,067 of record NC_135478.1, on the reverse strand, counting down.
TTGAAACAATCCTTGTAAGTTTCTGAATTCAGGCAAATTATTTAATAAGAAATATTTTGTTATTTACAGTACACAGTTAATCACATCCGTTTACCATTGCATAAAACATAAACAATGTTTAAGTATATAGAATTATATCTGTTGGGACTTTAAACTTTTAGTAACCTTGATTTCAGTGATGACAAAGCAATTTAAACTTTTTTTTTTCATTTACCAATTTATAAAAACATCAATGTTACCCTATGGAATTCAATGAGTTAAGAGTACTTGATAGTATATTTAACAGGATTTTAACCTTGTAAACTAATCAAATGTCTAACAAACACATTTATGGGTAATCCCATGTCAAATCTACTTTATTTATTTTTCCCAAGTGTATTGAACAGTATTAGCCATTTCTTCTTTGTTGAAGAAAAGTCCTAGAATCAAGAGATATTAGACATTTTATGGACATCAGCATTTTATTAGTTCTTTGATCACCCAGAGACTTGTGAGTTAAATAAGAAATGTTTACTTTCATTTGTTTATCCAATCTACATGGAACCATTTAAATCATGTGAATGAAAGGTATTTGGATCCATTTTTAATTTATGAGAGCTCATTATCTGCCAATCTTGATATCCTGTACTTGACATATGGATACACACACATATGGACAGATGACACCTAACACCAGTGTGCACACATAACACAATAGTAAAGACCTTGTAGCTTTTTTTAGGTGAATCTCATTGCAAAGTTACAGTGTTTTAAAAAACTCCACAGTTGAATAAAAATTTGGGGAGAGGTAGAGGGGGTCGTGCCAGGGTGAAAGTGAGTAGTGGGTGAACTGAAAGTCCTGACATAGGTCTGGAAGGAGCTGGGGAAAACTGCTGTTCCTTAACCCTGCTCCCGAACGCACCTGCATTCCTCAGGTAGGAGAGTGTTGGATAAGATCATGGAAAGTTAAAGCCTATGATTGGGTTAGGTATGGAATTCCTTAATGTACCCTGAAAGATGGAAGGTGAAGGACCTCCTTTCGATTTGGGAGAGGTCACTAAGGGAAAAAGGGACCTGTACTGGACAATTCCCTCCAACCCTGCTACTTCAGGAAAGGAAAGCAGAGGTGCAGGTTGGGTAGTGGGGGCCGTGCAAGAACTAAAGCAAGTAACAGGTGGACTGAAAGTAGGTGAGGGAGGTCCCAGAAGAGTCCAGAAGGTGGAGAACAGTAGGGAGGGGGTTCATCAGCAGGGCCAAAGTCTGGAGTTTTGGGATGGTCCTAAGGTTGAGAAAAGAGGGTATAAGAGCCAGCAGAACCTGAGCCGAGAACAGGAACAGCAGAGGGACGGTTTGGATGGAAGAGAAGGCCTGAAGATAGAGGGATCTCTTTCCATTTTCCTGAGCGCTCACAAAAGTTAAAAAAATTCCCTAAAAAATGTTGGGATCTAGAGTGCCATTAAGCTGCCATTTGGAATCATTGTCTAAGGTATAGAGGGGCCAAATTTGGTTGCAGAGATGAATTAATTTCTGTGCCTTTAAGTCAGGAGTAAGGTGAAGTGGGTCTGAATTTGCTAAAATGCAATCCAAGGGGTGTCTGAGGGGATGGCAGAGGTGGCTGCACCCATGGCAAGAGAGAGTCGGTAGGGAGAGGCCAGAGGTATCCCTCTGTGTCTTCTTTATTTTATTTTATTTATTTGTTTTAATGAGTTATACATGACAGTAGAATGTACTTATATACTTTGATGTATTATACATAGATGGGATATAATTTCTCATTTTTCTGAGTATACATATTGTAGAATCACATTGGTCATACAGTCACATACATACATACAGTAATAATTAATATCTGTTTTATTTAACTATCTTTCTTATGCCCACATCCCTTGCCTTCCCCTCCTTTTACATCCCTCTACCTAATCTAAGGTAACGTTTTGTTTTTTTTTTTGCATTACAATTCTTAATACACATAAATACATGCTTTTTGTATCTGTTTGTATATAAAGTATGTTGATATCCAATTCAAGTCTTCATACATGTACTTTGTCTAATGATGACCAGAGGTGATTACTCTGTCTTCTTAAACCTAATGAGGAAGAGCTAACTGCTCTGGGAGTTGTCACTGCCTCAGGGCAGCAGCTGGGGCTAAGGCCCGTAGGGGTTCCTGGCAGCTGGCACCAGGGCTGTGAGCCTAAAGAGTAACTGAGATCCAGAGAGAGAGATCTTTTGCCAGCGGTGAGACCTTCTGAGATTGTGGACTTGGCAGATCGAAGGCACCAACTATAGTTCTGAAAACTGTGGTTGGGGTACCCTGACCAAACAGGAACCCTGGGAGTCCTGGATGTTTGAGGGTCCTTTCTTGGGACCTGTAGGTCTTCTGAGTCGACCAAAGGCAGGGGAAGTTACTTGAATCAGCCAGTGGTGGATGTGAAACAGAAGGTGGGTTCGCGGTGAGGGCGGCCTAGGACTGAGTATAGGATCCCAAAGCAACTCATGTGCCCAAAGGGAGAGCAAGGTCAATGGGAGAGCCTAATCTGAGCCTTGGCACCAGTGAAAGGACACTCAGAGTCCACGCAAAGTCCAAGGAGCACACCACACACTGGAATCCCACTGGAGAGATTTATTGTCAGAGCATGGAGCAAACTGACAAGGCTGTCCCTCTGAGGAGAGTAGCAGCATGTGGGCACACACAGAGCAGCTTTACAGCCTGCAAGAAGAATTTCACATGCACATTTAGGGGTTATGTCATGGGCTGGGGTGGGGTCGACCCTTTATCAGGCACATGTTCTTATGGGAGGCTAAGCAGTGTCGCCTCAGGATTTCTGGATCAAATGGCTCCTAAATTGAAACCTAGGAGTCCCTAGATAAAATGGCTCCTGACCTAAATTGGTGGATCTAATGCCAATATTGATCTGATGCCAATACATGAGACTTTGGGCGACATTTTAGATCCAAACCATAACAATATCCTTGTCAAGTGTTAGTAACAAGGTTATACTGACTTCATAAAGAACAGGAAAGTAAGCCAGGTATGGTGGTGCACGCCTGAAATCTCAGTGGTTTGGGAGGTTGAGGCAGGAGGATTATGAGTTCAAAGCCAGCCTCAGCAAAAGTGAAGGGCTAAGCAACTCAGTGAGAGCCTGTCTCTAAATAAAATAAAATACAAATAGGGCTGGAGATGTGGCTTAGTGGTTGAGTGCCCCTAAGTTCAAAAAAAAAAAAAAAAAAAAAAAAAAGGACCTGAAAGTATTTTCTCTTTGGAATGTCTCAAAGAGGAGAGGCATTTTTTTTTTTTTTTTTTTTAAGATTGGTGGCATTTCAACTTTGACTATTTGGAAGAATTTGCTGATTAAGCCTTATGCCATACTTTAGATCTTAAATGTCCCATGTGTTACAGGCTTAGTTCCTGATTTGGTGTTATTGGGAGGTGATGGAAACTCTAAGAGGGAGGTCTTCCAGTCATTGGGGGCATGCCCTCAAAGAGAGTTGCTAGAACCTGGTCTCTTCCCCTCTCTCTCTTTTTCATGTCTTGGTCATGAGGTAAGCTGTTTTGCTGTGCCCTGTGCTCCTAACTTGTGTCATCACAGGCCCAAGACAATGGGGCCAACTGATTATGAATTATAACCTCAAAAATTGTGAGCCAAAATAAGCCTTTCTCTTTATAAGTTGATTGTCTTGGATGGTTGTAATAGTAATGGAAAGCTAACACACTTTCTAAGCCTGAGTTGTATTGGGGTTTGTGTGTGTGTGAAGCTTTTAAATAATGAGTTCTATTTCTTTAATAGGTATAAGACTACCACATTTCTATTTCTTCTTATGTCAGCTTTCCAAATTCTTTCCAAGGAATTTGTCTAGTTTATGCAAATTGTCAAACTTATCAGCATAATGTTATTTATAAAATCCCTTTGATATATATATCATCTATAGGGTCTATAATGAATTATATTTAGTGTCTTATCTCATTGCTCTTTACTAATCTTATTAGGATTTTTTTAAAAAAAATCATTATCTTTTTGAAGAATCAACTTTTGACTTTATTGATTTTATTTATTGCACATTTATTGTTTCTTTCATTAGTTTTGGCTTTCTTCATGATTCTTTTCTCCTATTTCCCTTGATTTAAGGTTTCTTTTCTTTTTTTTTTAAGATATTCACCTGGAGGTATATCTTAAGAAACACAAATTATAAGGTGATTGCATAGATTATTGATCTTTAAACTATATTCTAATATGTACATTTAAAGCTATAAATATCCTTAATGTTGGTATTTAGTTGCATTCCATAATTTTTTTGTTGATGTTATTGTTTCCCCTTAATTTTTTAAAAAATTTATATTTAACTTTTGTGGTGTTGTGAATTGAACCTAGGGCCTTGCACACACCAGGCAAGTGCTCTACCACTGAGCTACGCTCCTAGCTCTAAATGTTTATATTTTTATTTTGAAATAGTTTAAAAACATACAGAAAAATGGAAAGAATGTCCTGTATACCCTTCACTTAGATTCATCACTTGTTAATATTTTGCCTTATTGTCTTTCCCTTTGTATATCTATCAACCCACATTTTTGAAGAGAAAGTTGCATTTGCTATAACAATTTATCCCTAAATACTTAAGCATGTGTTTACTAAGAATAACAACATTCTTTGGCATAATTTTACTACCACTGTCACACTCAATAAATTTAGCCTTTATATAATAATGTTGCCCAATACCTGTTCAATTAATTTTTATGTTTGATCCAAATTTTCCCAATTGATCCAATTATTCTATCATCTGTTTATCCATAATCTATAAATCCATCCACCCATCCATCCATCTAGTCTCTTTCTTTTGTCTATTCAGATTCAGTATCAGTGTATGTCATGTTTTAGTCTAGACAATCCTCTGCCTTAAAAAAAAATTTTTTGGGGGGGGGCTCAGGCTTTAGTTCAGCTGTAGAACACTTGCCTAATATGCACATCATCCTGGTTCAAGCCAATATACTGCAAACAAAAGCAAAACCACAACAATAAATCTTCTACGACACTAACTTTTGATCTTCTATGACACTAACTTTATTTTTGACGTTAGCCTTTTTAAGGAAGCTAGGCCGGTTGTATTACAATCTTCCTTCACTATCTTGGTTTATCTGATTGTTTATTACTGAATTCAGATTAAGCATGAATATAATGTGGGTGATATTTTGCTTTTCATCTTATATAAGAAGGAAAGACATCTATAGGATTCCATCATTGCTGATGTTAATGGAGTACTTAGTAAAGATGGTATTTTCCAGATCTCTCTATTGCAAGAGATATTATTTTCCTTATTAAATTAGTAACATATAGTTTGATAGTTTGAGATCATGTGAATATCCTTTCCTCAGATTTAATTTTTTTTTTAAAAAGGACAGCATACCTTTATTTGTTTAGTTTTTTTTATGTGGTGCTAAGGACTGAACCCAGTGCCTCACACATGCTAGGCAAGTGCTCTGTCACTGAACTACAGCCCCTGCGTGCCCCCCCCCCCTTTTAATACCAGGGGTTGAACTCATGGGTGCTAAACCACTGAGCCACATCCCCATTTTTACTATGATACAGGCTCTTGCTAAGTTGCCCAGGCTACTTCAAATTTGAGATCCTCCTACCCCAACCTCAAGAGTCCCCGAGATTATAAGTATGTTCCACGGCACCTAGCTTCCAGGATCAAGTAGTATATTTCTTCAACCAGACCTGAAATCAGGAATTAGTAAAGAATGGTACTTTAGAAACTAAGATTTGTAAGCTAGGAATGATTGTTACCACTGGGGTGCCATTGCTTCCAGGTTGTTTCTATGCATAGAGCCAGAAAGAAACATCTAGAAAATATCATGGCTCCATTCTGATAGCTCCAGGTCAAACCCACCACAACAGGGTTCTTCCTCATCTTTCTCCATCCCATATTTGTTTATCTTTCTTACCATAGAGACAGTCAATATATTGCCTATGATGTCAGTATATTTACTTTCTTTCTTTCTTTTTTTTTTTTGTGTGTGTGGTGCTGGGAATTGAACTAAGGGCCTTGTGCATGCAAGGCAAGCACTCTACCAACTGAGCTATATCCTTAGCCCTTTTACTTTCTTGATCTATACAAAAACACTCACAAAATAGTTTTATAATTACTTTAATAATGCTGCTGCAAACAACAAATCCACTAAGTAAAATTCATGTCTTTGTGGGATTTCTTTTCTTAGCATGTTTCTCACAAAAATGTAGTTAAATAAATTATTTTTTCTGCTATTAGCTTAGTTTTTTTAATGTACATTCAATTTTAGGGTCTTATTTATTTATTCTTTTAACAAAAAGTCAAGAGTATATTAATATAGTTATATTGTACATTGTGTGTATGTATGAGTATTTAACAATAAATCCTGTCAGTACATACAACTATAATGCACCAATAAAAAAACATGTGGGGGGAAAAGTATATTTAAAAGTATGCTCAAGCTGGGCATGATGGTGCATGCCTGTAATCTCAGCAACTTGGGAGGCTGAGGCAGGAGGATTGCAAGTCCAAGGCTAGCCTCAGCAACTTATGGAGGCCCTAAGCAACTTAACAAGACTCTGTCTCAAAATAGAAAATAAAAACAAAACAAAAAAGGGGCTAGGGGTGTAGCTCAGTGGTACAATGCTCCTGGATCTCATCCCTAGTACCAGTAAAATAAAATAAAATAAACTATACACTCAAGAGTCTTATTCCCATTCATATAATATTTACCCTGTTCTTATATACCCGCTTAGAAGGAATTATTTACATTTGTTTCTGTTTGATGCCATCCATCCATGTTACTTTCTTTTTATTTCTTCTTTTTTCAGTCTAGGGATTGAACCCAGGGGCACTCTATAGCTGAGCTATATCCCCACCCTTCTTCCCCTGTTTTTTGATTTCTAAGTATTTTTTTTTTGTCATTTGGATTTTAGTTTCATATGTATTTGCATAAAATAATTTTAAATTGTTTCTTATGATTACTTGCTCAGAATTGCATGCTAGTCCAGTTGATCCCCTTCATTCTGTTTCTGCAATTAGCCTCATACTGTTGTAGCACCAAGAAGAAAACAGTTAGTCACTTTCCTCACAGTGACGTGAGCTTTGTGTGTACATAGAACACATTGGGCAGGCTCTCCTTAAACTGTGGTTTGTATGACAAGGAAAAGGTAAAAAGAAATAGAAGGAGAGTCTCATTATAAAAGAAACATGAATATATTTTGATGCACTAGGTTGCTTAGGCTGGCTAAGTTAGTAACTGTGTATTATCTGCTTTATCACTGCTAAGTGTGAACATTTATAATTGGAGTTTGGGAAGAAAACTCAGATACAAGTAATTGACTCCCTTCCATCTTAAAGCCAAGGAAAGGGGTTCAGGGAACTTAGGTGAAGGACAGACTGGGAGAAAAACACAGACTTAAGGCCTCGGTTCCTCTGTACACAATATTCATAGATCTCCTTAGATATACTCATTTTCTGGTTATATAAATAAACATTGGTATATGAACCACATATTTGGTGTCAGTCTGAGGCATGTCAAAAAACGATTCAATTTTTATGTTTTTTTTTTTTTTTGGTTGGGGGGAGTCTTTGTTGTAATGATGATGACCCTACTTGAGCTTAACAAAATTACCTTCAAGTTTGCAGGTTAACATGTAAGCAGGATGTCACCAATGATCTTTTATCTTTTACCACCACTTTATATAATTACCTGTTTTCAAATCTAAGGATTATTTCAGTGATTCTGGATTTACTCTTAAAAGACAATGTCAAAGTCAGTAATAAAACCAGAGTGAAATGGTGTAGTTCTAACACACCAATCTGGAGGAGGAATTTCTTTTTGCAGGTAAAATGTAATATGTACCATAGAGAGAAATTCAATATTAGAAGATACTCAGAGGTCCAGGCATGGTGGCACATCCCTAGTAATCCCAGAGGTTTGGAAGACTGAGACAGGAGGATTGCAGGTTCAAAGCCAGCCTCAGCAAACATAATGGGGCTATCAGCAATGTAGTGAGACTCTGTCTCAAAATAAAACATGAAAAGTGCTGGAGATGTGGCTCACTAATTAAGCATCCCTGGGTTTAGTCCCTGGTACTGCCCCCTGCAAAAGATACTCAGAGGTAGTTTTATTGTCAGAAATCTAAGAATGTGCTGGACACCCAGCGAAATCTCAATGGTGGTTTTTTCCTGCTTCAAAATTGCATGAAATTTAATAAGATAAATGGAAAGATTAACTAAGTAAAAAAACCCGCACTGAATTTTATAATGCAATGATTTATATTGGCTTTCCAGCTGAATGTAATAAAGCTTATTTACTTTCATAACACATATTTTTTTCCTTCACTGTAAAATTGAGATCTATTGATGGCCATGGTGGCACATGCCTGTAATGCCAATGACCAGGGAGACTGAGGCAGGAGGCTGAGGCACGAAGATAGCAAGTTCAAAGCCAGCTTCAGCAATTTAGTGAGGCCCTAAGCAACTTAGTGAACACTGTCTCAAAATATAAAATAAAAAATATTAAAGGGCTGGAGATGTGGCTCAGTGGTTAAGTAAAACTGGATTCAATTCCTAAGTACGAAAGAAAGGGAGGAGGAAGGAAGAAAGAAAGAAAAGAAAAAGAGGTACAGTACTTCCCAATGGATTTGACTAACATGCATGAGGCCCTGAGTTCAATCCACAGTACCACCAAAAATAAAAAAGAAAGAAATACCGACTAGAACATATTATTTGTGAGGTTCCTCTTTGGGCTGATTGCACTGCTGTCCAGCGGGAATAAAGCCACACCATCTGCCTTCCTCCCCAGTATCTAGGTGCAAAGTATGCTTTCCTGGCTGGAGAAGATAGATGAGAGATTTGTCTTGGATTATTACAATTGGCAAAGAAGTGGTATGAGTGGCTTTCAACAGGGTATTTACAGAGACCATAATCTGATCAAAATTACCAGCAAGGGCATTGTTACAAACACTTCAACAGTTTCAGAGGTTCAGTCCACGCTCAGCCGACTCCATTGCTCTGGGTCTGAGGTGAGGCAGAACATTATGGTGGAAGGAGGTGGTGGAGGAAGATGCCCAGCTCATGGCCAGGAGACAGAGAAAGCCTGGCCCTTTTTTGTTATTTTGAGATAGGATCTTGCTAAATTGCCCACTCTGGTCTTGAGTTTACGATCCTCTTACCTTAGCCTCCTGAATTGCTGAGATTACAGGTGTGCTCCACCCACCGCACCTGGCTCCCCCTCTCTCCCTCCCTCCCTCCCTCCTTCCTTCCTTCCTTCCTTCCTTCCTTCCTTCCTCCCTCCCTCCCTCCCTCCTTTCTTTCTTGTACCAGGGATTGAATTCAGGGGCACTCAACCACTGAGCCACATCCCCAGCCCTATTTTGTATTTTATTTAGAGACAGGGTCTCACTGAGTTGCTTAGCACCTTGTCATTGCTGAGGCTGGCTTTGAACTTGTGATCCTCCTATCTCAGCCCCCCCACAATGTGCCCAGCTTCTTTCTTTTTAAAATTTGTATTTCTATTTCTTCCTTTCTTTTTTTTTTTTTGATTTCTAGTCTCTTACTTCTATTACTATTTGCAAATATATACTTACTTTCTCTTTTTGGTATAGATTTAGATTTCTAGGAAGGTTTCTATTTTTTGTTGTAAAGAATATTATGTAAATCAGGTGCAGTGGGTGCATGTTTGTAATCCCAGTAACTTGGGAGGCGGAGGCGGGAGGATCACAAGTTCAAAGTCAACCTCAGCAACTTAGCAAGACTCTAAGCAACTTAGTGAAACCCTGTCTCAAAGTAAAATAGAAAAGAGGGCTGGAAGTGTGGTTCAATGATTAGGTGCCCCCCCGAGGTTCAATTCCCAGTACTAAAAAGATTATATATATATAATGATTATATATATAAAGTTTATATATATATATACATACATACATACATACATATTATGTTACATATGTCCTACTGTATTATATATAATATATATTTTAAATATTTTTCAGTTGTAATTGGACACAATACCTTTATTTTATTTATTTATTTTTGTGTGGTGCTGAGGATCGAACCCAGGGCCTCATACATTCGAGGTGAGCACTCTACCACTGTGCCACAATCCCAGCCCTATAATATATATTTTAAATTAAAATTTTTTTCAGTGTTGGGATCAAACCCAGGGTCTTATGCATAATGGGAAAATGCTTCACCACTGAAATACACCTTGAGTTTATGTTATAGATGTTACATACTACATAGAATTATGATATTAGAGCTATAAAATAGAGTGCCCTTAGTTCTTTCTTTTTTGAGGTGTTCACTCTCGGCTCTTTGGTGGTTAACTTTATGATCAACGTGGTGTGGCTATGGTGCCTAGTTGCTTGGTCAGATATAGATTTTCCTCAATTTATGATGTGGTTACACCTGGATAAACCCATAATTAGCCAAAAATATCTTTAATTAAACATGCATTTAAGCTGGTTATAGTAGCTCAGGCCTGTAATCCCAGCAGCTGGGGAGGCTGAGACAGGAGGATCTTGAGTTCAAAGCCAGCCTCAGCAACAGTGAGGCACTAAGCATCTCAGTGAGACCCTGTCTCTAAAAAAAAAAAATACAAAAAAGGGCTGGGGATGTGGCTGAGTGGTTGAGTGCCCAATTTGAGTTCAATCCCTAGTATCCTCCCCAACAACAAAAAAATGCATTTAGCTGGACAAAGTGGCACACACTGTAATCCCAGTGACTTGGGAGGTTGAGGTAGGAGGATCAAAATTTCAAAGCCAACCCGAGCAATTTAGGTAGATAATGTCTCAAAATAAAAAATAAAAAGGGCTGAGAATGGGGCTCAGTAGTTAAGCATCTCTGGGTTCAATCCCTGGTACCAAAAAACAAAAACAAAAACAAAAACAAAAACAAAAACAAAAACCCAAACAAACAAAAATGCATTAACCTACCAAACGACCTAGCACATTGCACTGCTGGGCATTGGTTATTTTCCACTCATGACAGGGTGACTGACTGGGAGCTGCAAGTGCCCAGTGCCATAAGAGGGCATTATACCAATACTGTTAGCCCTGAAGCACATTCAAAATTTGAATTACAGTTTCTACTGAATGTGTGTGGCTTTTATACACATAAAGTAAAAAAATTATAAGTTCTGCCATTGTAAGTTGGGGACCACCTGTACTAGTCTAGATATCGCTGTGAAGCTATCCCACAGATGTGATTAACACTTTTTTCTTTCAAGAGAGTTAAATCGTTTATTGATTACAAGTGATAATGGATGATACATAAGCTTCATTCCCACCTATTATTTATCTGGTACCATTATTCAATTTAGATATTGCATAGGATATGCCAACAATCATTTTTATAACCAAATAATTCCATGACGGCTTGGGTGACCCTTTCAATGGTGAACTTCAGAAGGTCACAACAACTACACCCAGGTTTCTGAAACTGGCATCATCCTGAATGAATTCTAACTTCACACTGTTGGGGAAGTTTTACCAAGATGGCTTCAGAGTAGACTAACTTTACACCCTACATTTTAGAAAAAAAAAACACATTTATTCAGCATCATGATCAGATTATTACATTTAACAATCAACAGCATGGGTGCAAAAAAAAAAGTCTATATTAAAACCCTTTGTTGGAATGCTTTACACTTTCCACAGAACAGAAACTAAAATAACCTGTTATACAATTAGTCACAAATACAGTCCTCGAGTTTTTTTGCCCATACACATGAGTATTGTCTGCATAGTGTCTTCTTTGTAGCAGCGAGGCCCTGCCACCACGGTGCTTGGCTGAGTTCACCAATCTGTTGTAACCTGAAGCTCCCCTGTCACTTCTCTGGCCTCCTCTCCTGCTAAGCTTCGTTCCCTGGCAGTATGAAAACCTTCTGCAAGTGCCAGAGCTGCTGCCGCTGCTGGAACCGCCATAGCCACCTTGGTTTCGTGGTTTGGCAAAATATTGACCTCCACCATCGTAAGGTCCAGAGCTTCTGCCTCCAAAGATTCCATCCTTCAATGGTCCAAAATTTGAAGACTGATTGTTGTAACTGCCCCAATCATGGTAGCTTCCATCACCTCCAGAATTGCTTCCATCATTACCAAATCCATTGTAGCCATCCCTGCTGCCACCATTATCCACCACCACTACGGCGGCCACCAAAGCCACCATGACCACTGAAGTTCCCTCCACCACCGAAATTGTCATTTCCACCAAAACCACCTCCACGGCCACCACCAAAATTTCCAGAATCACTTCGACCTCTTTGGCTAGATGAGGCACTAGCTATCTCTTGCTTGGACAGGGCTTTCCCCACTTCACAGCTGTGGCCGTTCACAGCAGGGTATTTCTGAATGACAATGTTGTCCACAGAGTCAAGGTCATCAAGAGTTACAAAAGCAAAGTCCCTTTTCTTTCCACTGCCTCGGTCAGTCAGGATTTCAATAACTTCAATTTTCCCGTACTGTTCAAAATAATCTCGTAGGTGATGTTCCTCCGTGTCTACTTTAAGGCCACCAACAGAGATCTTTTTCACAGTTAAGTGGCCCCTGGTCTTTGAGAATCTTCTCTTGAGACAGTTCTCTTTGGTTCCACAACTCTTCCCTCCACCTTGGGTGGGCCTTGTACTCATGGCTGCATCCACTTCCTCCTCAGTGGCATAAGTGACAAACCCAAAGCCTCTGGAGTGCTTGGTGTTTGGGTCTCTCATTACCACACAGTCCATAAGTGTTCCCCCATTGCTCAAAATGGCTTCTCAGACTCTCATCAGTTGTTACAAAGCTTAGCCCTCCAATGAATAGCTTCTGCAGCTGTTTGGGCTCTTTAGGGGACTCTGATTTAGACATGATGGCAGCAGGAAGAGATGCTTTCTCGGCGGCGTCCACGGGCAGAAAGGAAGTGATTAACATTTTAATCGGTGACTTTGAGTAGAACAGATGACCATCAATGGTGTAGGTGGGCCTTGTCCAATCAGCTGAAGGCATGAAGAGCAATATCTGAGATTTCCTGGCAAGAAAAGGATTCTTCCTCAAGACTGTAACATAGAAACCCTACCTCAGTATCTGGGCTGCTGGCCTGACCTACAAATTTTGAACTTAAGACTACAACATTACCTCTTACCTGAATTTATAGTAATTGGGCTGGGGATGTGGCTCAAGCGGTAGCAGGCTGCCTGGCATGCGTGTGGCCCGGGTTTGATCGTCAGCACCACATACCAACAAAGATGTTGTGTCTGCCGAGAACTAAAATAAAATAAATATTAAAAAAAATCTGAATTTATAGTAATTTATCTTCCAGATGCTAAAAGCCTGCCAGCTTCCATGATTGTGTGAGCCAATTTTGTTAAAATAAATCTCTCTGTCTATGTATATCCTATTGGTTTGGCTTCTTAAAATAAATCAGATCCAGTTTTGTACTATGAGTGATTTGCCAGAAACTTCTACTTCCTCCTGTGATGTATCTTTAATTATCATTATTATTGCAAATAATACTGTAAGTCTCCTTTATTTGGAATTCAAGTGGTTGTTGTTGTTATTATTATTATTATTGTGCTGGGGATCAAACCAAAGGCCTTGCACATGCTAGAACCCTCGCCCTGAAATTAATCTTTTTTTTTTTAATATTTATTTTTTAGTTTTCAGCGGACACAACATCTTTGTTTGTATGTGGTGCTGAGGAACGAACCCTGGCCACACCCATGCCAGTTGAGCGCGCTACTGCTTGAGCCACATCCCCAGCCCCCTGAAATTAATCTTATGATACAGCTTTCTTGTTAGTATTTGCATGACATATTTTTTCATTATTTTACTTTTCACCTTTCTGAACCCTTCTATAGAAGGCATTAGTTGGATTTAACTTTTTATCTACTATCTTTTTGTATGTAATGTAATTGATGATTCATTTGGGGTTTTTTTTTTTTTTGTGTGTGTGTATGTGTGTGTGAGGTGCTGGGGATTAGAACCCAGGGCCTTGTGCATGCAAGGCAAGCACTGTACCAACTGAGCTATATCCCCAGCCCCCATTTAGGTTTATTTTATTTTTTAAAATTTTCTTAGTGGAGCTGGGGATGTGGCTCAAGTGGTAGCGCGCTCGCCTAGCTTGCGTGAGGCCCTGGGTTGGATTCTCAGCACCACGTAAAAATAAAATAAAGATATTGTGTCCACCTAAAACTAAAAAATAAATATAAAAAAATTTATTAGTGCTTTATTATTACACATAATATTGGGGGTTCATTTTGATGAAATTATACAAGCATGGAATTTAATTTGCTCTGATTCAGTTCCCAGTACTTCCCCTTTTTTTCCCTCCTGCTTCCCCCTTCATCTGGGTTTAAATCTACTATCTAACCATTGGTTTTCTATTTTCCATAACTGTTCTCTTTTTTCTTATCTCCTGTCACACCTCATTTGGTACTTATTTTATTACATTTTATTTTTTTATTATTCAATCTCCTCCCTCCATTAGTTTGGTAAGTGTGCAGTCTTCAAAGTTGTTTTTTTTTTTCCTAAAAGATCACAGTATATTACTGTGTCAGTCAACTTTCGTTACTGTAACAAATCCTGAGATAATCAACTTATAAAGAGAAAAGGCTTACCTTGGCTCTCAGTCTTGGAGATCCAATCCATGAATCGTTGGCTCCATTGCTTTGGGGCCTATGGTGAGGCAACACATGGTGGGGAGTGTGTGGTGGGGTAAAGACACTCACCTCATGTAGGGATGCAGAAAAAGAAACGAGAAGGTGGAGACAGGGCTCCACCATCCCCTTTGAAGGCATGCCACTGGGACCTAGAACCTCCTGCTAGGTCCCACCTCTTAAAGTTTCTATCCTCTCCCAAGAATTCCACTCTGGAAAACAAGCCTTTAACAAAGGGGTCTTTGGATCTACTTCACTCCAAAAGCAATTATTTTGGAGATGACAACATGCTTTATTCCCTTATGAAAGTCTAGTACTTTTGTCCTCTTTCTGGTTAATGCAAGAACCTTGAAACAATAACTAAATTTACTCCTTCGTGACTATATGCTATTTTTTTTTTTGTACCAAGAATTAAGTAGTTAGGAGTGCTTAACTACTAGGTCACATCCCCAGTCCTTGTTATTTCTTATTTTGAGATAGGGTCTCATTATATTGCTTAGGGCCTCGCTAAATTGCTAAGGCTGGACTCAAACTTGCAATCTTCCAGCTTCAGCCTCCTGAACTGCTGGGATTACAGGCATGTGCCATCCTGCCTGGCATCCAGTCCTTTTTCTAAATACACCCTAGCTATCCTTCTGCCTCGTCCTCTTCAAGTTGCTGGGATTATAGGCATGCACCACCTTGCCTGGCCTTATTTCTGTGTATTTTAAGTGTGTGGGTGGTATATATACAAATATATCTGTGTGTTTTTTGATTTACTTATGTTAATAACATAGAGCTATATAAAAGTAAAGAGAATTGGATAATGAAGCCCCGCACATCCTTCATCCAACTTCAACCCCAATTTTATGGGCAAGTTGATTTCAGGTATATTCTCCTTGTATTGTTTCAATATAAATCCCAGATGTGATTTGACCCTTAAATATTTCATTATTCCTTATTAACTTTTAAATCTCATAATTTTCTATACTATTATAACTTTGAACAAATAACATTTCTTTAGATTTACCCACTTATTTATCTCTTCTGCTGGTCTTCATTCTTCCCAGCACCTTGAGGTTCCATCTGGAATCTTGTTCTGTCTGAACAACAACACTGAATAATACTCTCTAATTTGCAGGCTGAGATTGTGGCTCAGTGGTAGAGCACTCGCCTTGCACGGGTGGGATCCTGGTTCAGTCCTCAGCACCACATAAAAATAAAGGCATTGTGTTGTGCCTAAAAAATAAGTATTTTTTAAAAAATATTCTTTTCAGCATAGTTCTGTTGCCGATGTAGCTTCAGTTTCCATTTGCCTGAAAATGTCTTATTCCACTTTCATTTGTGGAGGATATTGTTCACAGAGAATTCTAGGTTGGCAGATATTTTTCCTTTCCTCACTTTGAAAACATTATACTCTTGCCTCTGGTTTTCCTATTGAGAAGCCAAAGCTCAGTCTAATTTCATGCTTTAAAGTAAATCAGTCTTTTTTCCTCTGGCTGCTTTTAAAAGTTTTGTCTTTGGGTATGAGCAGTTTTACATTGAGGCTTTTAGGTGGTTCTTCAATCTTTGGCTTCAATCCTTCAATCTATGACTTGAATTTTTTAAAATCAGTTTTATCAATTTCTCAGCTTTATTTGTTTGCTTCTTCCCCATTCACTCTTTTCCTTATGGAACTCCAATTTCAGATGACCTAAACTTTCTTTTGTTGTTGTTGTTGTTGTTTGTTTGTTTGTTCTTTTTCTGGGGGCAGGGGTATTGGAGATTGAACTCAGAGGCACTCGACCACTGAGCCACATCCCCAGCCCTATTTTGTATTTTATTTAGAGACAGGGCCTCACTGAGTGCTTAGCTCCTCATCATTGCTGAGGCTGGCTTTGAACTCGTGATCCTCATGTAAATGGCCTAAACTTTCTTAATGTATCCCTGATGGTCTCTTAGTCTGTGTTCTGCTGATTCTGTTCTCTCTCTGTCTCTGTCTCTGTCTCTGTCTCTCTCTCTCTCTCTCTCTCTCTCTCTCTCTCTCTCTCTGTCTCTCTCTCTCTTTTTCTCTCCCTCCCTCCCCTTCTCTTTCTCTTTCTTCTTTTCTTTTCTATTTTTATTTATTTATTTTTGGACAGGGTCTTGCTATGTTGCTCAGCTGGCCTTGAATTCCTACACTCAAGCGATCCTCCTGCCTCAGTCTCCCAAGTAGCTGGAACTACAGATAGGTACTACTTCTGCTACAAAATATCTAAACTGAAATATAGAGAAATCCAGGCAGTAGCAGTACATACCTGCAGTTCCAGTTACTTGGGAGACTGAGGCAAGAGGATCACGCAAGCCCAGGAGTTCAAAGACAGCCTGGGCAACATAGCAAGACACTGTCAAACAAACAAAAACCAGGAAAGCAGAGCTAGGTACAGTGGTGCATGCCTATAATCCCAGTGACTCAGGAGGCTAAGGCAGGAGGATCACAAGTTTGAGGCTAGCCTCAACAATTTAGTAAGGCCCTAAGTAACATAGTGATACTTTGTCTCAAAATAAAAAATAAAAAGAGCTGTGGATGTAGGTCAGGGATAAATTACCTCTGGATTCAACCCCTAGTACCAAAAAGAAAGAAGGAAAAAAGAAAAAGAGATCCTAATTCCATTTTTTTTTGTAATAGTTGCCATCTCTCGAATGAAATTCTAAATTTTGTCTTTTACATCTTGAAATATAGTCATTTGAAAGTCCATGGTTTGGCTGGGTGAGGTGGCACATGCCTTTAATCCCAGTAGCTCAGGAGGCTGAGGCAGGAGGATTGCAAGTTCAAGCTCAGCCTCAGCAATTTAGCAAGGTCCTAAGCAACTTAGCAGGACCCTGCTTCATAATGAATGAATACATAAAAAGGGCTGGGAATGTCGCTCAGTGGTTAAGCACCCCTGGGTTCAATCACCATATTAAAAAAATAAGTCTGTGGTCTGACAGTTTCATGATCTGGGTATCCTATGAGTCTTTTGAAAAGATTGTCTGTTCTCCCTTGAATTTTGTTCCTTCTGTCACATTCCCTTGTTTGCTCAGCTATTTTAATTAGGGATTGGGGGCATATATGAAAATTGTTCAAAATAGCTGGGTTCCATATCAGTTTGGAGTTTGAAGAATCAGAGGAAAGCATGATCTTGCAGCCAGCAGATTCAAGTGGAACTGTGAAGGGGTCTGAGGCAGATCTGCTCTGTGGTTCTCCTCAGCTCCTCTAATCAATTAAACCATTGCTTCTCCTCTGAGGAATGAGAAGGAGGCACAGACAGATGTCACAACTGTTTCTCCAGGGATCATCCTTCTGTATGGAGCAACTGAGAAGTAGGACATGAACTTCCCCTCTTCATTTAATAATGGCAGATTCAAGGTCTAGATTTAGGGGTCCAGCCTCCTTTCTGGAATAGCTGTTAGGTTTCACGGATGGGATCATGATGGAATAACTAGATTTCTCATAAAGGCAGGAAATTCCAGAAGGCTAAGCATATATGATTAAAATAGGACCATAGTGTTCAGAGTCTATGCCACTATATGTGGAGGTGGAGCGAGTAGTTCAGCCAGGTGGTGGGTGTTGCTGAGCAGATGTGAATGGTCATAGTTGTCGGGAAGAGGGAGGGGTTATCATGCCAGGGTGGACCAGATATCTCAGGCTTTGCCTTATCCCCAGATGTCTGCAAGTTAACAAGTGCCATAACTCAGAGATCTCTTCCTCTCAGTTTCCTACCACCTCTCTTCTTACCTCTAGATCCACATTCCACTAGTTTGCATTCTGGTTTTAAAACTGTTTATCTATAAAACCATTCAAGAGCTGTCTTGCATTTTGTATTTGTGGAAAGCAGTGTGTACCTAATCTTTAGATTTATACAAAGTTTACTCTGGCCTGCTTGTAGACAGTAGCACACCACAGCCTTGCTCCTGGCCTGCAGTGTTTTGTGTCTACGTGACAAATTTTAAAGTGAGCTATAACGTAGTTGTTTGGGCTGATACCAACACTGAATCTCTTGGCAAAGTTAGTCAGCCTTGTAAAGTGAGCATCTGCCCATAGGACCATGATTAATAAAGGTCATTAGTAAAAATAAATAAACAAATAAATTTAAAAATAACTGGGCCCAGTGGCACACGCCTGTAATTCCAGTGGCTTGGGAAGCTGAGGTTGGAGGAGCTCAAGTTCAAAGCCAGATTCAGCAATCCAGCAAGGCCCTACACAATTTAGTGAGACCTTGTCTCAAAATAAAAAAAAATAAATTAATAAAATAAAAAGGGCTAGGGATGTAGCTCATTGGTTCAGAGCCCCTGGATTCAATCCCTAGTACAAAAATAAATAAATAAATATTAAATATTAAAAATAAATTTTGGAAATAATTTGAAGCCTAGGATTCCAAAATTCTTGGATCTTCTTCATTCAATTCAAGTGACTGAGATTATTAGCTCTGAGGGCTAATCTCATTCTGGGTGACTGGTAAACCTAGAATAAAGACCCATGGCCAAGTGTGAGGAATTTGAAGCATCTCTTCCCCCAGCCACTCCAGGAGGCCAACAGCACTGCTTTGCTTCCCGGCCATCTCTTCCAGCACTGGCAATTGTCTTGAGGGGAAAGTAGCTCCAAATGCCAGACTTGCCTTATTCTCCAGCCCTGAACTTCTTCCCTGCTTCTGATATCTTTTTTAGCAGATGTTTTCTTTTTAAATATTTTTTACTTGTAGGTGGACACAATACCGTTAATTAATTAATCAATTAATTATTTTTGTGGTGCAGAGGATGGAACCCAGTGCCTCCTACGAGCCAGGCAAGCATCCTACAACTGATCTACTAGCCCAGCCCAGCAGATGTTTTCTATTTGCCTTGCTTTTCTAGTTCTCTGTGGAAAGTTTGGCCTGAATTATTTAGTCTCCCCAAACAGGGATATCTGATTTTCACTTAACAAATTATTTTGATAAAATATAAGGGAGCCAGGCGGGAGAGCAGCGGGGCCCAGAGCGTGACTCGCCCGCTTCGAGCCTCTGTGTCTCAATGCTGTCGCCCGTGCAGCCATGTCCCAGGAGAAGCCCAAGGAGGGTGTGAAGACGGAGAATGACCACATCAACCTGAAGGTGGCGGGGCAGGATGGCTGGGTGGTGCAGTTCAAGATCAAGAGGCACACCCCGATGAGCAGACTGATGAAGACCTACTGCGAGAGGCAGGGATTATCAATGAGACAGATTAGATTCAGGTTTGATGGGCAGCCAATTAATGCAACGGACACTCCAGCCCACCTGGAGATGGAGGATGAGGACACCATCGACGTGTTCCAGCAGCAGACGGGAGGCATGGCCTGCAGAGGGACCACCCCACACCCTGCGATCGTCCTTGCATTTGTTATTGAATGGTGAGTGACCACGCTGATCACAGAGGAGTCCGAGAAAGACAAGGACAGGCACCGAAACGATCCTCGAAGCCCTTCAAGTGCAGCTCAAAACTCTGCAGGGATGAGTCTACAGCTTCCATTGGGCCAATCACATTGTTCTCTTTGTGAAATGAGTTTTAAGGTTTTGGGTTTGTTTTTGTTCTTGGTTTTGTTCATTGCCCCTCTCAAGACATGTTTTCCTTCAAACTTGTGGCCAAATGTTGGCTTCAGTCTGTGGCCAGGCTCTCACCCCTGGAGAAGTGGTCACTACTGGAGCTACTTGTCCGAATCCCACGGAGAGCTCATGTTCACACTGTGCATCAGTGGGAGAGTGTGGGGGGTGGAATTCCACCAGGCGCATTATTAAAATTCTAAAAGCTGCAAATGACAGACTTCATCAAGCATATGGTATAGTTGAAGGCAAAATACTGGAATACTTCTTCAAAGGTAAAAATCAAAATAAGTCCTTCAGTTATAAGGCCCAAGTGCTTTCTGCTCCTGAGTGTGTCCCCTCTGAGTCTGAGGCCCAGGATGTCACCTCTGCACTCAGTGCCTGGGTGTGGGTATGTGGGCAATGATTGGCACAACCAAAACCAGTTTTTATCTTTTCAAAACCAGAAAATAATCACCATGTTTCTCATTCGGTAATTGTATTGTGGCCTCAGATTTACTTCTAACAGATAATTATGGTCTTTATATAAAGTAAGATGAAATATCACTGAATTTGCAGTTATGTTGTATAAAAGAGCTGCTTCAAAGTGTGGTTGCAAAAGAAACCCACAGAAAGGTGACTTAGTGTTCTTATGGATTTTTACTTTGCCACTGTCCAAATAAGTATCAAAATTATACATTAGAACAGTGACTCCAGTTCTGTGAGATATTTGGGAATCTATACCAATTAAAATGTTCATAGTTCTGCCTATCGTCCTGTAAGGATCCATTGCTGCTTGATGGCCATTCTGCCTTTTATAGTCATCTGATAGTGACCCATCACCTCACTTGCTTGAGATCTTGCAGAAATGTCCTCATTTCCTGTTTTGCTGTATGGGCTCTGGTGGGAAGTTGTTGGCTCTGTTGTTTGTTCACCAATTTGTACATTATGTTACCCTTTACTACTGTAAACAGTAAAGATAGTTTGGTTAAAAAAAATATATATATAAAAATAAATGAGAGCCAGGAGGGGGTGGCACATGCCTGTAATTCCAGCAGCTCAGGAGGCTGAGGCAGAAGGATTTCAAGTTTAAAGCCAGCCTCAGCAAAAGTGAGGTGCTAAGTAACTCAGTGAGACCCTGTCTCTAAATAAAATACAAAATAGGGCTGGGATATGGCTCAGTGGTTGAGTGCCCCTGAGTTCAATCCCCAGTACCAAAAAAAAAAAAAAAAGAGGCAAATGTGGGGGTCTAGGTAGGAAGCCATTATAATAACCCAGATGACAGAGGTTGGTGGCTTGGACCAGTATGGTGGTGAT
Organism: Ictidomys tridecemlineatus; assembly: GCF_052094955.1. Classification (NCBI taxonomy): domain Eukaryota; kingdom Metazoa; phylum Chordata; class Mammalia; order Rodentia; family Sciuridae; genus Ictidomys; species Ictidomys tridecemlineatus. Next base: position 73,784,629 of record NC_135478.1, on the reverse strand, counting down.
GGAGGTATATCCTATAGGAATCATTGGCAAATTGAATATGGGGATGGAAGGAAATGACCATCAAGAATGATTCCAGGGGATGGGGATATAGCTCAGTTGATTGAGTGCTTGCCTTGCATGTACAAGGCCCTCATTTTAATCACCAGCATCACATACACACACACACACACACAAAAAAAAAAAACCCTCTAGGATTTATAGAATGAATATAAGGGTGAATGCTTATGTCATTTTCTCAGATTTTGAAGACAAGGATAGGAACTATGTTGGAGGCAGGCATGGGAGGGGGAAAGAGTGCAATTTAGGTCATGGTAAGCATGCAACGCTTCATCAATGCCCAGGGGAGGTATCTCATGGATGGCTGGGCATATGTGTCTAGAGTTTAGTGAGAGGGATGGACTAAAAATAAAATTTAGAAGTCGTCAGCAGAGAATTTGCATTTTGTAGCATGAGTCTGGATGAGTTCATCCACAGACAAACTGAACCTGGGGCCCCCAAAATCAGGGGGTCAGAGAGGTGGAAGAAAAACCTGAAATAGGGTGGATGGCAGAGGGTCCTGGAAGCTAAGTGCAGAAAGGGCTTCCAGGGCTGTGCATGGTGGTCCATACCTGTAATCTCAGTGATTCTGGAGGCCGAGGCAGGAGGATTCAAGTTTGAGGTCTGAGGTCTGCATTAGCAACTTAGCAAGGTCCTAAAAAAAAAAAAAAACACTTCCATGGGGAGGGACAACTGACAGACTGGCAAGCTTGAAACAGATTGGGTAGGGAAGATGAAGGCTGCTCCCTTTAGTGAAGAGATGAGAGACAGGGGATTTGTGGTGGGAATTTAGTGTTCCCCATCCTCAATTTATCATTTGATTTTATTGATGGTCTTTATTCTTGTTAAAAATTTGTAATCATGCTTACATGTAGCAGACTTGTTTCTTTGATGCTTTTGGCTTCCTTCCCTCTTTCCCATTTCGGGATTATGTGTATCCATGTGGCATCCATGTGTGAACATTTGGGCCTGCGGCAGGGACACTTGGCTCAGGAGCTGGGGAGGGTTGGAGGCCAGGATAGACTTTGCTGGTCAAGCTACAGGTAACAGATCCAAGGGAAAGTGCTGGGGTGAGAGTTCCTAAGAGGTGGGACAAAGGACCCAATTCTATTCCCTCTTTGAGTCTTGATTTCCTTGTTGGGAACTGGGGTTTTGAGGTGCTGGGGAGGTTCCTGAGTATGGGGGGCGGTGGGAGAAGCAGCCTTGGTGAAATGTTCAGGGCTGTGCCTCAGGGACAGGGGTCTCACAACACAGGCTACTCCAATCACACTTTGAAGGTAAAGGGCTCGTTCCTTGGACAATTGGGGATGCTGAGGCCAGAGAACATTCTCACAAACTTTGGGCTCCAGGAGAAGCTGAGAGGCCCATCAGCCCTACAGGGTTCTGGTGGCATGTCAGGATCCTGGGCTCACCTACCAGAGTCCAGCCTTGAAGGGATTGAGGCCAGGGTGTCCACAGTGAGATGGGGAGTAGAGTCCTAAAGTAGGCTTTAGGGGTAGCCCAGGCCTGCTTCTGCCTGATGCAGTGAGTCAGTACTACAGGGAGCAGCTAGGGAACCAAGGAAGCAGAAGCACTTTGCAAACTGAGAAGTGCCTTGTATAGGACAAAGGGAAATGCAAATGACATCATACTTTGCAATCTGTCAAGTGCCCTGGATAAGCTAGCTGCTGGATTTGAGTGGACAACTCGGTGTGTTTTCTGACCTAACCTGGGTTTTGGTGGCTGGAGATGGGCCCCTAATCTGTTACTGTTCCCCAGTAAGTGTCAACTGAACAAGTTCAGCAGGAAATGGGAAGTCTGGGGGTGGCAAACCAGGCAACTGATTCTGTGGCCGTGTCCCCCAGAGCCATCCTCCAGCAGCAGGGTTCACCTATGGACGCCACCATTGCAGCCCTGATCTGTTCCGGCGTTGTCAACCCTCAGAGCATGGGCCTGGGTGGAGGCGTCATCTTTACCATCTACAATGCAACAACAGGTGGGCCCCCATGTGACCCTCCCATGGGGAGAACAGACTTGTCCACAATCACAGGGTAACCAATTCCCATGCCCCTTTCTGGGTGATCTCAGGCTCCCCTGCTCTGCCTTCTTCGTTTCCACTGGAAAGCCTTTGTGGGCAGGTTCTATTCCAAGTGTTAGCACCAAGAGGGAAACTGAGGCCATCTGGGGGGCTATAACCATTCACCTACCCCGCCTGCCCCAACTCCAGGAAAGGTGGAGGTCATCAATGCCCGGGAGACGGTGCCGGCCAACTATGACCACAACCTGCTGGACCAATGTGAAAAGGCTCTGCCACTGGGCACAGGTGAGGTCCTAGGAGGGATCCCCCACTTCCACCCCACTCAGCTGCTGGGGCTGACCAGAATGCACCCTGAAGGAACAGTGTCCCTCATGGACAGGTAACACCCTAGGTGGAGCATGAGAGCTGGGGTAGGAGGAGCCCATGCAGAGTCCCTAATCTGCTGGGATTGGGGGAGTCTTCGTGGAAGAGGGGTTCTCTGGATGGGGAGGGGTGATTCAAGGTTAGAACCTGGCTGGTGGAGATGGGATAGAGGGACAGGGCTTCTGGAGCCAGTCTGTGTAGGACTTTATGAACCTAAAGGTGGACGTGCACAGAAGGCGATGGGGAGCCATGGAGGACTGTGCAGGGAGGAATATGGTCAGAAATGGACTCCAGAAGCTCACCCTGGCTGCTGTAGCTGGGGTGGGGGTGGGAGCTGAGTGTGGGAGGAAGAAGGAAGCCCTGGGTGGGCCTGGAAAACACAGGGCTGAGGGCAGGGGTATGTCACACAGGGGCCCAGTGGATTGGGGTGCCTGGGGAGCTCCGTGGCTATGCAGAGGCCCACCACCGCCATGGCCGACTGCCCTGGGCACAGCTGTTCCAGCCCACTATTGAACTTCTCCGAGGGGGATACCGCATGCCCTCTGTCCTGAGCCAGTTCCTGAACAGCAGGTTCCTGCAGCCTTCCTTACAGGCATCAACCCTGAGGTGAGCACACACAGTGGCCCTGGGCTTAAAGCCACCCCCTACTGACCCCAGCCAAACCCCAGCTCTGCCTTGGTCCCTCCTCACACTGGAGGGTTGACCCTAACATAGTGCCTGGGGTCTTCAGGCCAGGATGGCCAGGACTTCTCTTTCTGGATCAGAACCTGGCTCAGAGAAGCTAAGCCAGGAAGAATTTGATGCCTAATTCATGGGAATCCAAGGGTGTGGATTTGGGCTCTGCCATCTGCCTTCAGGCCCTAGGCTTCCTTTTCACTGTCTTTGAGGTGGTAGGAGGCCTTTGGCTGTTCCCTGCCCCACCTGCTATCCCACTGACAGGTTTTCCCAGGGTCATGGGAAGGGCGGGCCACGGTGAGCTTAGACTCACTGGGGAAGGTGCCCTCTCTGGGCCAGGGCCGTAAGTGAGGAGGTTGGTATTCAGCCCCACCTGCTTCTAAAGAACCTGTCCCCCCATTATCTACCCCAGTGCCTCAGGACCCCTGGACAGAACTGTCTTCCCCCTACAGTCCCTAGGATCACACTAGGACCCTGGCAGGAATGTGACTGCCCTCTGGGACCTAGCCTCACCCTGAGGTTGCCCCTCACTCCCTAGGCAGCTCTTCTTCAATGGGACAGAACCGCTGAGGCCTCAAGACCCATTTCCTTGGCCTGCGCTGGCCACCACCCTGGAGACTGTGGCCACAGAGGGCGCAGAGGTCTTCTACACAGGGAGGCTGGGCCGGATGCTGGTGGAGGATATTGCCAAGGAAGGTCAGCTGCACTGACATTCCAACGCCTCATCCCTGCCAGAGACAGAGTCAGGGGGGTTGAAGGCAGGCCCTGCTAGAGTGCTGGCTGCTCCCAGGTCTCAGAGAGTCAAAGCACCCAGCCTAGCCACTGCTAGCCTCAGGGGCCTCTGTGGTAAAGGAATTCAAGGAGCAGAGCCCTTGTGAATTAGAGCTGATGGAGGGGATTACAGACCTCCTGGGCAGGCAGGGCAGCTGGGTGGACAGCAGGCCTGGGCAGCTGGGTGGACCCACCCTCCCAATTCCCCTCTCTTCTTCCTCTTCCTCTCCCCACACCCGCCTTCCTCTGGTCTCTGTCTACCCACCCCACACCACTGCACAGACACCCACCATCACCCTTTCATGTCGACATGGCTAGGGTGCAAGGGGACCCCCGTGAGTATCCTGGTGCCCTGAGCAATCCTTTGCTCACTTTCCCATCTGTACCTGGAGTCCTCTCCACCTCATCCCAGGGAGCCAGCTGAGTATGCAGGACCTGGTTACCTTCCAGCCTGAGGTGGTGGATGCCCTGGAGATGCCCCTCGGAAACTACACCCTGTACTCACCGCCACCACCTGCGGGGGGTGCCATTCTCAGCTTCATCCTCAATGTGCTGAGAGGTAAGACCTCGCTGGGCCTCTTGACCAGAGCCCCGATGGGAACCCGAGCTCCTAGCCCAGTCATGGTGTTAGGTGGTGTATCAGTTAGGTTTTCATCATGGCGAAGAAATGAAAATTGTAAAGAAAAGGAGTTTCAGGGCTGGAGGGATCTGGCTCAGTGGTAGAATACTTGCTTCGCATGCATGAGGTCTTAGGCTAATTAATCCCTTCCATTGCAAAATAAAATAAAGTAAGTAAAATGAAATAAAATATTAGAGAGGATAAAAAAAGAAGATGAGCTTGGTGGGACATATCTGTAATCCCAGGTACCTGGAAGGTTGAGACAGGTTCAAAGCCATCATGGGCAACGTAGCAAGACTATCTCAAATAAAAAATAAGAATGGCAGAGATATAGCTCAGTGGCAATGTGCCCCTGCAGTTCAATCTCCAGTACCACAAAAAGGAAAGAGAAAGAAAAGGTTTACTTAGTTCACAGTTTCAGAGGTTCAAGGACATGGTGCCTGCATTGGCTTCATGGTGGGTGATGGATGGCAGACAGCAATGGTACGGCAAGCAGCTACATCTCAAATCAGGAAGCAGAGAGAGGTGGGTGGGGCCAGGCTTGCTCCTTTCATAACAACCCTCTTGTGAGAACTACCGCGGGGTTGCACACAAACCACCCTCCAACAGCACACCAGAGTCCTAAGGATCTCCCACTAGGCCTCACCTTTTAAAGGTTCTACCACCTCCCAATACCACTACCCTGGGAACTAAGCTTCCAATCACCATAGGCCCTTGAATAGAATGCACCCAAATTTTATCCCAACCATAGCAGGTAGCCATTGCCCTTTTCTGCCCAGCTCTCTCCTCCATAAACTGTGTTAGCAGATGCATAATGTCCAAGACAGGGCTATAGACACTGGGCAGGAAGGTGTGTTTTAGAGTTGGTCCTTCTCTAGGGGATTGGCCCATCCAATTAGGTTTTGCTAAAGGGACTGACATCTTTTCCCTAGTAGGTGACTCAGTCCCACAGTAACTCTGCAGGTAGTGAGCTTCTCATCAGAGGTATGAACTCAGGTTGAGGTACAACCCAGGATATTACAACCTGCAGGGGGCAGTGTCTTGGCAGTGCCCAGGTCTGAGCCTGCCTGAAGTTGACTGTATTAGTGTTCTGTTGAGTCTTTTTAGGGGACCAGCATTCAATTCACTATGCAGGGTAACCCCCACCTGCATCCTGCCCCCTCCCAGGGTTCAACTTCTCTGCGGAGTCTGTGGCTAGACCTGAAGGAAGAGTGAGCATGTATCATCACCTTGTGGAAACACTCAAGTTTGCCAGAGGACAAAGGTGGCGGCTGTGGGACCCTCGCAGCCACCCAGAGGTCGAGGTGAGGTTGCCTGGGATTCATGGTGAGTCCTCTTCCTTGCCTCAGGACTCATCATGAAAGGAGGGTCAAGCCTGGCTGGGGAGGCTAGAAGGATTATAGTGGGTCTAGGCCACAATAGCCTGGGAGGGCTCAGGGAAGGAAGAGTGTAGTGGTCCTAGGCACTGGAAGGGATCCAAGTGTGGGGAGCAGGTTCTGGGTATAGTCTGTCCTTCAGGTAAAGGATCCACCAGAGCAGCTGAGCTTGTTCTGCCCTATGCTCTGAGGATGCTACCTGGCCCCTTACTGACCCTGGCACTTGCTTACTTGCCCCAGAATGCCTCTCAGGACCTGCTAGGGGAGGCTCTGGCCCAGCACATCCGCCAGCAGATTGATGAACGTGGTGACCACCAGCTCAACCACTACAACTTGGTCGGGACCTGGGACCACAGGATGGGCACCTCTCATGTGTCTGTGCTGGGAGAAGATGGGAGTGCTGTGTCTGCCACCAGCACCATCAACACACCGTGCGTGAGGCTGGGGGCAGGTGGGCAGGCCTCTCACCTTTGCTCCTAAGACCTAAACTCCCTCCTGATCTTTACCTGCCAACCTCCCCTTGCTAGTCCCCATGGGGTGATCCCTTGGCTTTTGCTCTTCCCTTCCTCCTGTGTCTCAAAAGGAGTCATACCCAGGACATCTGTGGTTGAGAAGGTTACTGTGGTTGAGCCAGGACCTGCCTGGAGTGGGCCTTATTCAGAAGGGTATCCTGATGGGAAAAGGAACAAGGGAATATTTGGGGTCCTGGGTGGCTCCAGGCTCCAGAATGCTGCTGGAGAGCCATATCATAAGGGATACTGAGAGGTTGGTGCCCTGTGTTGATGGGAGCCCAAGCCTAGGCTCTGTCTCCCCGGCCTGCAGCTTTGGAGCCATGGTGTACTCGCCGAGAACAGGCATCCTCCTCAACAATGAGCTACTGGACTTATGCTGGAGATATTCACCAGGTTCCAGTGTCACCCCCCCACCAGGTGAGAGACAAGCCTCCAGTCCAACTTCCACAGGTACCCACTGGGGAGAGGAGGGAAGGTGGGCAGCTACGTGCCAATCCTTGGATGGGTCACCCCACTTGCTGAGCTGGAGGGTGTGGGTGATGCCTATCCCCAGTTCCAGGTGAGCGGCCTCCATCATCCATGGTACCCTCCATCTTGGTCAACAAAAACCAAGGGTCAAAGCTAGTGATTGGTGGAGCTGGTGGGGAACTCATCATCTCTGCTGTGGTCCAGGTGAGTCTGGGGGTTGCTGGTTAGTGTAGCCTATTGTCTGACTCTCTAGAGTCGGGGTAAGAGGGTTGGTATGGGGTGGCTGGTGACTTCTCCTCCCTCCATCCTTCTGTTCTCTCCCAGACAATCATGAACAAGCTGTGGCTTGGCTTTGACCTGACAAAAGCCATTGCAGCCCCCATCCTGCACGTCAACAACAACGGCCATGTGGAGTATGAGCCCAAATTCAGCCAGGTGAGGCTGAGTTCTGAGCCAGCACCCCAACCACCCAAGTCCATGCTGCTTAGTGACCTCTGGGAGGAACTCAGCTTCTGTGTGTCTCAGGCCAGACACTGTTCACCTTTGGGGGCCTTTGGCTACTGAGTTGAGAACCTCAGTGGGTAAGGTGCTTGTCCTATCTTGTGACCTCCAAGACAGAGAGCAGGGTGTTGCCTATGTTTCTCCCAAGCTGACAGCCTCAACCTCTTGGTTCCTGGTCTTTCATACCATTTTTTGGAAGTTAGTTTTCCTGGCTATGACCTCTCACACTTTCCCTCTTGGTGATTTTTTTTTCTTGTGTAGTTTGAAATGCTTATTAGGGAGTTTATTCATGAGAAGAGGTTATTTTTTTTCTCTACAGAGTGATATTTTTCCCTAGAATACTGGGGGTTGTGTTGGTGTTCGTTCTTACAAACATTTTTTGATTACTCCAGCAAAGAACATGGTACAGGTCCAGGGGCTGAATTCTCTAGGCTGGCTAGCCCTTCCCTCCCCAGATGGACAGTTAACTTCCTTGGAGCATCTCAGGGCTGCTGGAAGCGCTTTGCTGGGACCTGTTTAAAAGGCTAGCAGCTTTTTGAACCTGCAAAATTAAGGTATAGGGTCAGTTCAACTGGCTGGCATTTGAGGTTCTCAAAGCAGCCTCTCTGTCTCAAGGCTGCCTTGCAAGGCCCTTAGAATTATGAGGATTGTATACTGGGGCCATTAGTTCAAGGTGGATATATACAAAAGATCCTCGACTCATGATGGTTTGGGTTAAGGATTGTTCAACTTTCTAATTATTCAAATGTCATATGCATTCAGTAGAAATTGTACTTCAAGGTGCCCTAATTGTACATTAGTGGTAAGTTCCCATACAACTTTTCTATTTTTCATTTTCAATGTAGTATTCAATAAATTATATGAGAGAGTCAACACTTTATGAGGAAATAAGCTTTGTGCTAGATGATTTAGCCCAACTGTAGGCTGAAGTAAGTGTTCTGAGCATGTTAAGTATGGCTAGGATAAGGTATGATGGCTGGAAGGTTAGGTATATAAAATACATTTCCCACTTGGGACATTTTCAACTTGCAATAGATATAACCCTAACTTGTGGAGAAGCATCTATATGTCAGAGAACCTTGGTGTTCAGACCGTGAGATTAAGGACCTCAACCTATTGGGCTGAAACTCTTGGAGTTTGAGGCTTCCCTTCCCTGTGTAGGGTCCTCCAATGACCTTGAGTACTCTCTTGGAGCATCAGGGTCTAGAAAACTTAAGTCTGGAAGATCCAGTAACCAGGGCATATCCTCTTAATTTCTTCCTCCTTGATCTTGACTAAAGGCCCTTACTCTGTGAACATCATTTTTTTAGGCACTCTGCAAATGTCAGAGACTGGGAACTGGGATTAATGGAATTCAGTGGCCCATGAAGCCAAGATCCTCAGCTCCCTTGGGAAGTCAGAGTGCCAGACATGCAGATTAAACTCTGGGGTGGAGACTGTGAGTGGCCAAGGACTTTCATGGCCAAAGTCCAAAGACAAAGGCAAAAAGGGTCTTGAATTTTGGCATTAGATTCTGAGAAATGGGGCCTCTAAGGACTGAAAATCTAGCTTTGGCCTCAGCAGTGAGGGTCTTGGCCTATAAGTCAAAGGACATTGGCAATTCATATGTCAGGCACAGAGAAACTTAGAACTAAGAGTCCAGGACTCCAAAGACTCTTCCATGCCAGTGGCTCAGGTAGTGCAGCATCACCCAGTGACCTCATTTTGGAAGTCCTCATTCTGAGAACTGCAGACATCTTTGTACCTGGATGTCTCTGGAATCAAGGGCCCTGATGGGCAAGGTTCTTAGTCCAAAACGGTGCCTGGAAACATGAGGCCAAAGAGGCTCAGGTTTAGGATTTATAAACTGATAAATATGGGTAGGTGCTACTCTAGGGTATAGTACTTAGTATCTTAGAAAACAGTACCTCAGGGTTAAGGGCCTGTCTTGGTCTCTAACAGCCTGAAAGTCCACAGATTCAGGGTCCTGTGGGTGAGTTATTGGGGCCCAGGCCCTGAGCATCTCCCACTATTAGATCACTCATGCTTTTACCTGGGGCGCTACCTCCTCCATCAAGAACCTCCAGAACTCTTCAGATTTGCATTCTGAGGCCCTGGTATCCTCAAGCCCAGGACCAAAATGCATCTCAAGGTCCATTTGGCCTGAGAAATGTCCCCATTGCACAGTCCCCAGAGGCAGACCTGCCCCTCTCAGTCCTTCTGATCTCTTCAGGCTATTGAGTAAAGCCACAGACTCTCTGGCCTGTGACCAGCACCCACCCCCTCCACTGCTTTCCCCTTTTCCTGTCCCTCCTTCTTGGTCTGTTTTCCTATTTCTTGTCCAGCCTCTCCCCTCTGGAGGTGGATTCAGCCAACCTCCCTGTGAACCTATCTTCCTTCTTCTCCAGGAGGTGCAGAAAGGGCTACAAGACCGTGGCCAGAACAAGACCCAGAGGCTGTTTTTCCTGAATGTGGTCCAGGCTGTGTCTCAGGAGGGGACCTGTGTGTATGCTGTATCTGACCAGAGGAAAAGTGGAGAGGCAGCCGGCTACTGAGGAGACAGCTTAGCTCAGAGCCAGACTTCTGCCTTGGCTGGACAAGTCCAGGGGACAAAGCATTTTGGCAGGATCTAGACCCCTGACGGAGAGGTCAGACTGGAACCGAAAGAGGCAAAGCTGCCAGGGTGGGCTGCCTGCCCTAGACGGACCTGGGTGCCTTGCACCACACTGATTCCTGGCAGATGGATGACTATGGGGGCTGAGCCTAGTTCTAACCCTTCCCCCACAGCCCCTGGTGGCCATGCCTTGGCTTCTCTAGCATTCCCCTGGCTTCTTGCCCACCTTCCCAATCTGTGTATCCACCAGTCCAAGATTAAAGAGGAATCGGATGATAGCCCAGTTCAGTGGTTCTGAGCAGGGGAGAGGACCCTCCGATACTACCCAGTGGGGTGCATGCACACAGCAAGCTTCTGTGGTCCTCCATAATGCACCACCACAGAGGTGGGGAACCAAGACTCAGACATGGGCTGGGCCTCACCCAGGCCACCCCTGGACAGAGGCACCCCTACTCTGCTCCAGTCACAGCATTTTTGGGCACTCAGATGTTTGGCTAGTCCCTGGTCCTACCTATTGGTGGGAAGGCAAGGACATGGCCTGGAGCCCCTGCTCCATCCAACTCCTAAAGAGCCTTGGCCCTTCTCTGGATCTTGTCCTCCATGTCAAGAAAAGGATGTGCAAAGCAAGACCTGAGACTCCCAGCAGCCTCAATACCCATATGCTTGACACCAGGTTTTCTCATCCTTGGCAACACTGACATGTGGGATAGAATGATTCTTTGTGTTGGGGGGCAGCATTCCTAGCCTCTGCCTGCCTAATACAATAACACCCACCACCACATACACCAAGGGATGACAACTCAAACTTGAAACAGTGCCACGTCACCCCGGTTGAGAACTGCCTGTGCAAACCAGTGAATCCCCAACTGCTGTGAGTGGCTTTGCCAGCTGCCAGGGTGGGCTGCCTGCCCCGGGAGCCAACCTAGATGGACCTGGGTGTCTTGCACCACACTGGTTCCTGGGAACATTGGTGGGTGTTTGTCACTCCAAAAGTGCTGCTGTGGTTGGTTTTAATCCATTCAGGTTGCTATGAAAAAATACCATAAAGTGAGTGGCTTCTGGTATTTTACAGAACTTATCACTCATGTTTCTGGAGGCTGGGAAATCTGAGATGAAGGTGCCAGCAGATTTGGTGTCTGGTGAAGGTCCACCCCTTCATAGATGGCACCTTCTAGTTGTTTCCTCATATGGTAGAAGAGGATAGATAGCTCTCTTTTATAAGGCACTGGAGTCATCCCTCATTATCTGTGGAGGATTGGTTCCAAGCCCTTCCAAGGATACCAAAATCCATGACTGCTCAAGTTCCTTTTATAAAATAGCATAGTCTTTGCGCATAACCTATGCACATCCACCCAAACACTATAAATCATCTCCAGATTACTTATAATACCTAATAACAAGTTGTGTGAAGCACCTATAATCCTACTACCCAGGAGGCGGAGGCAGGAGGATCACAAATTCAAGGCCTGTCTAGGCAATTTAGTGAGACCAGGGTGGGGGTCAGCGGGTTCTTGGGTGTAGTTCAGTGGTAGAGTGCATTCTTAGCATGTGTGAGGGCCTGGGTTTAATCCCAGTACCTCAAAACAACAACCAACCCATGCAGTGTCAATGCTATGTAAGTAGTTGATATACTGTATTGTTTAGGAAATAATGTAAAAAAGAAAAGAAAAGAAAAGAAAAAAAAGTCTACATGTGCATTTTTTAAAAAATTTATTTTCAATGCTAAAACTCAAAAACAGGGATTTTGTAGGCATTAGGCAAACCATCTACCACTGAGATACGTGCCCATGCTCCTTTGTGAATATTTTTGATCTGTGGTTAATTGAGTCCATAGTTGGTTGAATCTGCAGATGCAAAATCCACTGGGCACAGAGGGCTTACCATAATCCCATTTATGAGGTTCCATCCTCATGATATAATCAATCACTTCTCAAGGTATCTCCTAATATCATCACACTGGTGATTAAGTTTCAACATACTAATTTCGGGGAGGACATAAACATTCAGACCATTGAAGGGGTGTACCTCTACTTGTCAGAGCCAAGGAACATGCTATACCACATGGTAGAACCTCCCATTCCCCGCTACAGTTCAGTCAAGCAGGAAAAAGGTAGTCTTTTAGTTTCTCACAGTGGCTATAAAAAAAATACCACAAATTTCTGGCTTAAAACAATAAAATTAAATAGTCAGGTGTGGCATAACCTGCCTGTAATTCCAGCAACTTTGAGAGGCAGAGGCAGGAAGATCATAAGTTCAAGATCAGCCTGGGCAACTTAGCTAGACCCTGTATCAATCAATCAATCAATGGATAGATAAAAATAAATAAAAATGATAAATTTAAAAAATGGGTTGGGGGGACTGGGATTGTGGCTCAGAGGTAGAGTGCTCACCTAGCATTGGCGGGACCTGAGTTCCATCTTCAGCACCACATAAAAAATAAAGGTAATTGTGTCATGTCCATCTATACCTAAAAAATAAATGTTAAAAATAAAATGGGTTGGGAATGTGGCTCAGCAGTAGAACATGTCAAAGTTTGTTCACAGTATTGCAATACATACATACATATGATACAATTTATTCTCTTACAGGCCAGGAGTCCAAAATCAGTATCATGGGACTTAAAATCAAGGTGTAGGCAGGGTGCACTCTCTCTAGAGGCTCTGGGGAAGAATCTGTTTCTTGCTATTTCTTTGCCTTTCCCTAGAGGCCATATCATTGCAGCCTCTTCTTCTGTGGCCACATGGCCTTCTCTGTATGTTTATGTCAAATCCCTCTCTGATGAGGAAGAGTCTGGGTGGAGAATGAGCCTCAGAAAGCTAGTGAGGACTCTGGTGGGAATAGAGGGCCTATTCTTATAATCTTCCCATTCCAAAATCCTTAATTTAATCACATCTACAAAATAATTTTTATAAAAGATATCATTCATGGGCCAGGTATGGTGGCATATTTCTATAATCCCAGTAACCCAGGAGGCAGAGGCAGGAGGATTGCAAGTTAGAAGCCAGGCTGAGCAACTTAGCAAAACCCTGTCTCAAAACAAAATTTTCAAAGAAGTGGGATACAGTGGCACATGCCTATAATCCCAGCAATTTAGGAGGCTGAGACAGAAGGATCACAAGTTTGAGGCCAGCCTTGGCAGTTTTAGTGAGACCCTAAGCAACTTCATGAGATCCTGTTTCAAAATTAGAACATAAAAAGGGCTGGGGATGCAGCTCAGTGGGAAAGCTCCCCTGGGTTAAAACCCCAGTATCCCCACTCAAAAAAACAAACAAAAAAAAAATTAAAGAGTTAAGGATTTCTCTCAGAGGTAAAGCCCCAGGTTCAATTCCCAGTACTGCAATAAATAAAATAAACAAACAAATAAATATCATTCATGGGTTTTGAGGCTCAGAACATGGCTTTATCTGAGGGCTACATATGTGAGAGAGACCTAGATGGGACAGACTCCTCATTTGGGCTTGACTGGGTGGCTAGAGGTAGGGGTGTCTTACAGATTAGGGGAAAGGCCTGGGGGCAAAGAATGTCTTAGTTTGAGATGACCATGGGGGCAGTCCTGCCACTGTCACTATGACTGTTGGGGGAATGGTATCTGCTGTCAGAGTCTTGCTTTGGGAAGGTAGGTGGCCTTGGGAAAAGGCAGGTCTAGTTCAGGGCTCCAAGGTTTAGATAGAAGAGGAAAGTCCCTGAAGTGCTTCAGAAGTGGCAGGATCTGAGTCTGACCCCATACCCTCAAGACTCTCATGTGGTGGCCTCACTATGGATAGGCTCCCCAGCCACTGTCTCAGGGGCTTTAGCACATAAGTAGACGGGTTAGTCAGCTCTCCAGCACAGTGACAAAATTCCTGAGATATTCAATTGATAAGGATGAAAGGTTAATTTCAGCTGATGGTTTCAGAGGTTTTCTGGTCACCTGGCTCTGTTGCCTTTGGGCCTTTGGTGAGGTAGAACATCATGATGATAGAACAGCATGTGGTAGAGCAAAGCTGCACACTTCATGGCAACCAGGAAGCAAGAGAGAGAGGAAGGAGCCAAGGTCCTAATATCACTTTCAAGGGCACACCTCCCAATGACTAAACTTCTTTCCACTAAGATCTGCCTACTAAAGTTTCCGCCCCCTCCCAGTAGTGCCATAGGCCAGCCCCCAAGTCTTCAGCACATGTGCTTTGGGAGACATTTAAGACCCAAACCATAACACACAACCATTCCCTTGATGGTTAAGTAAAGCCATTAACCTAAAGTAACAAACCCAGAGAGTCTTCCAAGATAATGAGTTTATTTGGGGAGAAGCAGAGTACAGTGAAGGGAACGGAACGTGCTTTGGTATATTCAAGGAGGTAGAGGTGTGGGGGAGTTTTGAAAGGCAAATTAGGAGGGCTGCGTAACTTGTTTTGAAATAATCATCCTTGGCTACAAGGATCAAAAATGAGGGTGGTGTCAGCCCAAGTTGGGGTTGACGGTCGTTGGGCAGAAATATTTCTGTATAAGGTTGTGGTGGCCTTTGTGCAAGGCTGTGGTTGTGGCAGAGACTTTTGTGACAGTTCTTCTTATCAGGCATGCATGTGTAAAATCCCCTCCCTTGTCACCACCCTACTGTATTTATTGTTAGGGTTTGACAGAAGTAATTCTGTTTGGGTTCTGATGATTTTCACATGGTTTAATAAAAGTCTCGGGGCCAATTCTCATCAGCCTAAACAGGATCCCCTTCCTGGACAATCTTTACAGTCAGGGGAGGGGCAGGGATGGGAAGTAGCCATTGGCTTAGATCTAAGTGGTGTCCCTTGAGAACTGCTGGTAGCATCCATCTGTTCCAAATCCAGCAGGCCCAAGAAAACCAGGGAGGCTGCTGGGCACAACCCTCAGCCATTGCATGGTAGGAGCTTGGCTTTGCCCTCCCAGATCTGCACCTGGCCCCAGAGTCCAAGGAGGCTGCCAGAACCGGCCTTGGAAGGCCTTGCAAGTCTCTCTAATCAGTGCTTCCCAGTGGTGCCCACAGAACATGGTAACTTACCCCTGCATGTCTAGAGTGGAGAGGGGGGTCCTTTAGTGTGCAACCCAAGTCCCTGGTGCCTTTCCTAACTCACCTATAGGGCAGTGGAGGGTACACTCCCTGGACTCTTGGCCATCCCCTAGGATTGTCACCCAGGCAGAAGCAGCTCAGTCATTATTTATGAGCTGATGGATTTCTGCCCCAGATCTGGCCCAGTTTTCTGAAGCACTGAATCTACATCCAACTGAGCACCCGCCTATTTCCAGAGCATCTGGGACCCACAGACCCCTCTGACTCAACACGCCAGACCAGAAGTCATCCCTGGGGCAGCTGGAAGCTCTCTCATGGCCTCCTCTCCGTCCTCCTCCATTTCTCAATGAGTCTTTCTTCTCCCTTCTATCGGTGTGACTTGGCCCTGGCTCTATCTCCTGACCCCTGTTTGCCCAGTTCTTCCTGTATTGACATTAGTCCTCTTTGTGAAATATTCAGAGGTGGAAACAATCTGGCTGTATTTAGAGGTGAGGCCTTTAGGAAGTGATCATAGCATAAGATAAATTTATTAGGATAGAGCCTCCATAATGGAATCCTGCTTCTTTTATAAGAAGAGGGAGATTGGATGGCTGGGGTAGAGCTCAGTGGTAGACTAACTTGCCTAGCATGTGCAAGGCCTAAAATTCAACCTGCAGCACAGAAGAGAGAGAGAGAGAAAAAAAAAAGAGGCGTGCGGGAGAGACACTCATGCCCCCTGACTCTCATCATGTGATGCCCTGTGTCATCCTGGAACTCTGCCAGCAAAAAGGTCAATCATCTTGAACCTCCAGAACTGTAAGGCAAATAAATATCTTTCCTTTATAACTCACCCAGTCTGTGGTATTGTATTATTGGCAACAGAAAATAGACTAATGGATGGGTACAGTGGTGTGCCCTTGTCCCAGCTACTTGGAAGGCTGAGGAGGAGGATTGCTTAAGAAACCCCCCCCCCAAAAAAAGGCTGGGGATGTAACTTGGTGGTTAAGTACCCCTGGGCATTTAATCCCTGATTCTCTGGAGTTCTAGACAAGATTGGGCAACATAGAGAAACCCAATCTAAAAACAAAAACAAAGTGTCTGGGTGGATTGATGCATGCCTGTAATCCCAGTGGCTCGGGAGGCTGAGGCAGGAGGATCGCAGATTCAAAGCCAGCCTCAGCAATTTAGCAAGGCCCTAAGCAACTCAGGGAGACTCTGTCTCTAAATAAAATATAAAAACGGCTTGGGATGTGGCTCAGTGGTTAAATGCCCATGAGTTCAATCCCCAGTAAACCGCCCCCCCCCAAAAAAAAGCAAAAGGATAAAAGAGGAAGAGAAGAAAGAAAAAGAAACTGGACTCATTCACCCTGACCAGAGGTAGTGTGTTGTCCTCCTTGGCTCCTGAGGCCCCTGGAGAAAGCCCACTTTCTTCCTTCCTGCTCAGCCTGCCCTGAGACACTTGCCCAACATCTGCTCACGCCTACTTGGACCACCAGCAGTGCTGGCTAGTGTGCTTTCCCAGCCCAGCCAGGGACTCTTCCAGCTGGCTCTTCCTTTGTCACACAAAGGAAGTCAACACCAAAATGGCAGTATCTCCAAATATTGTCACGATTGCATGGATACAGCTTGACACGACTGCAGCTGTTTTGACTCTCAGCCACCACAACTACCCCTGAATAACCCTAGCTGGGTTTTTCTATGTAGCTTCCAAGTAAAACCTAATCCCTCCCATGCTGATGGGATTACAGGGGTGCACCACTGCACCTGGCTA